>NW_003314308.1:1162066-1463349 GCF_000143415.4 Selaginella moellendorffii
GCCCTGCCAAATATTTTGCCGCGACGAAGCGCCGTGAAGAGCATTGCAGCGATCGATCAAAATCCACCGCGCGCTATCATCCCGATGGAGGGAAGAATCGTCTTCTCTTCTTACCTCTCACAGCGCCATCGCCATAGCTTCAATCGATCGAAAACCCCATTTTCCAGGCAAACTTTTTTTCTACTTGCCAACGTGGCAGCCAGTTTAAATTCTTTTACCCCTTCCAGTACAAACACTTTTCCGTTTAACCCTTTTACCGGTGCTTTCGACACAACCTTGTGCGTGTGTGGAAAACCTATAATCGTTCCTTCTTCCACTGTAGCGCGCGCGCGAGCGAGCGAGAGTGAGAGAGAGAGAAAGAGCGCTAGGGCAGGGCGGGCGAGGGCGAAAGGAAGAAAGATTAGAGCGCACAGATTACTTCTCGGCTTGGATCGATCTTGGAGCAGCTGGAATGGCGCGGCATCCTCTGCGCCTCCTGGTGATGAGCTATAGCGGCTGGATTCGACTCCATATCCACGCATTTTAGAGGTAGCCGGGAGAAGAGGAAGAAGAAGAAGAAGTAGAACAAGGAATCACAGCGCTTCTGTGCTGCATAGCTAGGGTCATTTTGACGGAGGTATAAGCGAGGTTTTGGGACAAGGAAGGAAACAAGGAAAGGGCCGCGCATTTCATGGCCAAGTCCAAGGTTGCAAGGAAGGTTGTGGAATCCTACACGATCAGGGGCACTCACAAGGTTGTCAAAGGTAAAGTAGTCAGTGATTGATTGATCGACTGCACAAAAAATCTCTTTTTGCTTCGCTCGGCTCAAAGTTTTTTGCTTTGCTTCTTCGCAGCTGGGGACACAGTTTTCATGCGTGCTCCCGATCCGGAGAAGCCTTCTTACGTAGCCAAGATCGAGAGAATCGAAGCTGATGCCAGGAACAACATCAAAGTTAATGTCCGCTGGTACTATCGGCCCGAGGAGTCCATGGGAGGGAGGCGCCAATTCCATGGAGCTAAAGAGCTGTTTTTGTCCGATCACTTCGACATCCAGAGCGCTGATACGATCGAAGGGAAGTGTACAGTTCACAGCTTCAAGAGCTACACCAAGTTGGAGAGCGTGGGAAGCGATGATTTCTTCTGCCGATTCGAGTACAAGGCGGCCACAGGCGGCTTTACTCCCGATCGTGTTCCAGTGTAAGTGCTCTCTCTCTCCCTCTGTCTCTCTGGCGTCTCGTTGACTAGTTGTGTTCTTATCAAGCTTCTCTTTCTTCTCTTGGTCTCGTTGTGTTCTTATCGAACTTCTCCTGTTCTCGTTGTGTTCGAACTTCTCTTTCTTCTCTTGTGTTCTTACCAAGCGCTTTATTACGTGAAGGTATTGCAAGTGTGAGATGCCATACAATCCGGACGATTTGATGGTTCAGTGCGAGTCCTGCAAGGATTGGTAAGTCCTCTTCATCCAAACGAGCAAAGTTTTGATGCAAAATACCTCCTTTGCGTCTCCAGGTTCCATCCGACCTGCATGAGTCTATCTCCTGACCAAGTCAAGAAGTTGGAATCGTTCCATTGCCCGGAGTGCTCTTCTTCTCCGCCCGACGAGAAGAAAACAAAGAAATCTTCTCCTCCACACGAGGCCAAGGTAGAAACACACTCCCCCTGTGCTCTCGTCTATATGACCGCTTTATTTTTTCTCTTTTCCAGAGCGAACCAAAGCGCCGGAAGAAATGAAAGGCTCGCTCGGCGATTACTACTTCACACAACGGAGTGATTTTGTCGGCTGATTAAGAGGGTTAGTCCTTGTTTTTGGCTTGTAAGATAGCTAGTCCTTAGGAGTTAGTGCGCAACACTCCGATGATAACCCTCTCTCTCTCTCTCTGTCCCTCCCCTCTCATCTCTCTCTGGAGTCGGCCTATATCTGTACCTATTTATCCCAAAGACTGTGAATAGCTTACAGAATTATATGTTAGCAAAGCGACGAAGCCATCTCTTTTCCTGGAGAAGACGAAACTTGTGAGAAAATTTCGATAAATTAGCTCATTTTACCTGTGTTTCACTCATCGTCTCAAGTTACTCACTCCAAGCGAGGCGAAGTGGAGCTGGAGATCTGAAAAAACGAAACTTGTGAGAAAACTTCGATAAAAAAAGCTCATTTTACCTGTGTTCTCTCCATGCCTCTCCCATCTCATCGTCTCAAGTTCTCCCACGGAGGTGCCGGGACGCCGCTGAGGCACAGCTTCTCACACTCGTCTCTCCTAGCCACCACGCTCTCCCAGGCTGCCTCCCAGGCACTCCCGGCGCTGGAAACGCTTAGCTCAAGCATCCACTGCCGCACTCTTTCATCGTCGCAAGGGGAGAGCTCGCCGTGGATCAAGCTGTGGAAACCAAACATGACGCGCAGCGCGTTGCCATCCCCCGATGCAAACCTGTGCATGGCCCCGAAGACGAGCACTGGCTCCGGCATCTCTGGAAGCTCGTCCCGGCCATGGCTTTTCCACCTTGCGTAGTACGTAGCGTAGCCCCGGAAATACGCACACCGCAGCTGCATTGTCTCCTCCTCGCTCAGCTCCATCTTTCTCATCTCCCTCTCCAGTTCCGAGACGAGCTCCACCAGCTTAAAGTTGGCGCCGCCACCCTCCTCGGATCGATTCTCGGCCTGATATCTCGCGGCGATTCCATCCAGCGGTGGCCTCGACTGGAGCAAGCATCTCTCGC
The DNA here is from genome assembly GCF_000143415.4 of Selaginella moellendorffii. Taxonomy (NCBI): domain Eukaryota; kingdom Viridiplantae; phylum Streptophyta; class Lycopodiopsida; order Selaginellales; family Selaginellaceae; genus Selaginella; species Selaginella moellendorffii. The sequence goes on from NW_003314308.1 coordinate 1,164,758, forward strand.
AGTGGAGGCCGATCGAGAGGCAAGAACCCAGGCGCAGCGAGCAGTTGTAGTAGGACTTGAGCAGCTCCTCCCCAGCCTCCAAGTCGCGCGAGGCAAGGACGAGGATGATACCGCCGCGATGGCACCAGTAGACGTTCGGTGTGCACGAGTGATTGATACAGAACGGCAGCGTGCAGTCGGCATGGTTGTGCGCTACCTCCTCGATCAAGGAGATTTGGAGCTCTTCAGTCACTTTGATTCGTGAGTTTGGCCTGAAAGCGTCGATGCGTGCAACTTCTTCCCCCATTGCGACCATTCTCGATCGAGTCCGTGATGATCCGGCGCAGGCTCTCACCAGCATTGTGATCTTGTCACCCCACTCTCGAGTAAGATGAAGGTTGTCCCAGCTGGGATTGCTAACGAGAAGAAGCTCCCCTCTTTTCGCGTCTCTGGTGATGAAGAGGCCAATGCCATCCGAATCTACTCGGCTCGGAGCCAGTTCCAGCGGACCGACGAAGTCTGCCATGGAATGGTCACCTTCCTGTCCAAGCAAGCGTGGAAGATCGAAAACGCCGTTCTCGCTCTGCTCTTTTCTGATGAGGGACTCTTGATACGCTTTCGTGATCTCTGCCGAGTCGGGGGAGAGCTCCATAGCCTGTTTGAGAACGTCGAACGCAATTGAGTAGTGATGGAGGCCCGTCAAAGCTTGTGCTTTGGTGAGCCAGCTCGCTGCATGGAAGCTTTCGCAGCAAGCCAGTGCCGCATCGGCGTCAGCGAAAGCCCTGTCATAGTGTTTTAACTGCAGCCACGCTTCAGCTCGGCTAGACAAAACCTGGAAGAACACAAAGAAAAAGAGGTATTGTCAAAAGAAAGAATTGCAAGGAAAGAACTTACCAGTGCGGATCCCTGGCCTTGAGCCGCCTGACAGAAACTGGATTAGACACCTCTGGCAACTTCAAGAAATTCCAAACTCACACCCCAATGCTGTTGCTGTAGAGCTCGATCGCTGCTCGAAAGTTTTTTCGCTCCACCTCTTTGTCTCCCAGCTCTCGCAGCCATGCAGCGTCTCGGCAAGCCATCAGTTCTGGAAAATACGCCACCACCTCAACCAAGGAAGGGCTCCGGACTTGCATCATTGAGATCATCCGAGAGCTTGGGTCTTTGATCACAACCTCGGCTCCCCTGGGAAAAACTCTCGTCACGTCTTCCTCAGGAAGTAGAGCGAACGGAACCATCACGCACGAAGCCATCCCTCGCTCGTCCTCGAGAGCAAACACGGCCGTGTTCCGGTGTATCGGCCTCCCACTAAAAATCCACGAGAACTTCTTGCTGCTGGCACCGCCTTCCACACACCTGATCGAATCGATGGTGCGGCCACGGACTAATTTCCCCTGGAATCCAGATTCTGAATCCTTGCCGATCTCTCCAACGCTGCTGCCGCGCGGCATTCCTGCTGGCCCCTTTCCCAGCTCCCCGATTTGCGGCAGCCCCATCAGCTCCATGGTAGCATCAGTCACCCGATAGCTCGCGGCACTCGCGAGGCGCCACATACCTGACAGGCAATGCCGCGCATTCTCCCGGAGCGCAAGCAAAAGCTCCATAGCCAATAAACCCTAAGTACAAGAAAACCCTAATTTTGAAAATGCGCGCGTCTTTGGTTGACTATCTTTGACCTCCTCCCTTTTTGCATTTGTCGGTGGAGCATGCATATAAAAGCAAGGCCGCATTCTTTCTTTTTTAGGGTTCCCATAGTTTCTCTCTTACTCGAAATGGCTTCGTTCGCAGATGCCCACAGAGATTTCTTTCACTCAATCTTCAAAGCGTCTTGTAACAAGGCAACAGTCGCAACAGCAGAGCCAGATTTGAGTACAGTTGCAAGAGCGGAGCCAGATTTGAGTCTTACGCTTGGGAGGAGGAGTTCTTCAAATGTTTTTATTGTGCATGGTAAAGATGAAAAGGATTGGTTGAGACTTGGGGTTCCAAACACTACAGTTTCGTCATTGCCAAGTGTTGCTGCTTCATCATTGTCAAGTGCTGCTGCTTCATCATTCTCAACATTAACTCCTGAATTAGAAAAGGTAGAGAAATCGTCAAACACAAAACCTCCTTTTCGTGAGAAGAGAACAAGGATTTCTTCCGACAAAAGCAATGATGAAGCTCCCATGGCATGTATTTTTTGTGGTGGTGCTGCTAGATTTGACTACTACAACAACAAGAATGTCAATCAGCCAAGGTTTCGGTGCCTGAAGTGCAAGAAGAAGTTCACTCCAGGCGCAAGTTTGAGGGGAGCACAGCGCAAGAAACTTGCAGAGCTCCACAGGATGACTCAACAAGTTTGTAAATTTAACACATCCACCAAAGAATAATTTTGTTACCAAAAATCCTTTTTTTTCATGTTCTTGTGGAAGCAGTGATTTGTAAATACAGAAATATCACCCAAAGAACAATTTTTGTCACAAAAACTCTTTTTTTCTTCTTGTCTTTGATGCTTGGATCAACTCAAGCTCCTCTTCCACCAGTGACATTATCCATGAGCACATAAGCTGCAGCATCTTGATCATTCAGCTCAACCAGGCGCTCGAACGCAAGCTTCCCGACCACCAAGTTCTTCCACTTGCAGCACGCCCCTAGAACACTCCTCCACGCCACGGACTCTTTGTAGTAACTGGCAGCCTCCACCGGCATCGACTCCGCCATGGCTACCGCAGCGTCCATCTTATTCGCACGGGCAAGCGCATCCACCATGACGCTGTAGTGGTCGACCCCGGGAGCTATCCCGTGCTTGGAACTCATCCCCTCGAGGTACTCTCGGGCCTCCTCCACAAGGCCAGCGTGACTGCAAGCCGTGAGGAGGCACACGAAAGTTGTAGCGTCGGCTTTCACCACAGCTTCGCGTTGCATCCTCTCGAAGAGCGAGATGACGAGCTTGCTGTTTCCCTGCCGAGCGTATCCGGCCATGAGCGAGTTCCAGGCGACCAGCTCTCTGGAAGCCACCGCTAGCGAGTCGAACAGCCGCTGGGAGTGGACGATGCTACCGCTCTTCGCAAAGACGTCGATCAAAGAGTTGGCTAGAACAGCATCCACGGCCTCGAGTCCATACAGCCGGCATGCTAGTGCATAGATCGATTTGCCAGAGTCCAAGTTTGCGCAGCTTCCACAGGCCTTGAGAGCAGTAGCAAGAGTCTGGACGTCTAGCCTTGTGATGCCTTGGATCTGGATCATTGCTGCAAAGACTTCCAGTCCCTTGTCACCATTGCCACTCTCCACATATCCCAGCACGAGTGAGGTCCACGAGAAGACGTCCGGGGCAGCCATGCGGTCGAAGACCCGTTGCGCATCCGGCATGCTCCCACACTTTGCGTACATGACGATGAGCGCGTTTCCCATGAGGCAGGAGCTTTGAACGTCTGTGACAGCTTGAGCTTCTGAGTGAAGTGCCATGCCTCGACTCAAGTATCCCAGAAGCTGATCCTGGTTTCCTTGCTCGTTATCTTTCTCTGCTAGACCCGTCACCGCCTTGAATGCCGCAACGAATGCAAGCTCGTCCGGTTGACATCGACGAGCCTGCGACTGCATGCACTGAAACAAACTCAGTGCCTTCTCTTCGTGTCCACTGTCAACATAGCCAAGCATCAGAGAAGTCCACGAGACGACATCACAGTAAAGCATACCTTCGAAAATCTTCTCCGCATCGTCAATGCTTCCACATCTGATGTAGCAATTCACGAGAGTGCTGGCCACGAAGATGTCCGAAAGGAAACCACTCTTGGCAGCTTGAGAGTGAAGAGCCACGCACTTGCCAAGCGACAAAACCTTGTTGTCCGAAAGGCTCGAGCAGGCTTTCAACGCAGCAACAAAGGACAGACCATCCGGTTCTACGCGTGCTTCCACCATCCTCCCAAACAAGTCGAGGCAAAGATCCGGCTCCCCGTTCTCGACGTAGCCCAGCATCATCGCATTCCAAGCCGCTAAGTCACGCAGCTCCATTCTCTCAAACACCCTGCGAGCGTCCACAGTGCTCCCACACCTCGCATACATGCTGATCAGCGAGCAAGCTACGTGCTTTTGCCTGTCGAAACCATACCTCCCAGCGTGAGAATGGACACAAGCTCCTCTCTCCAATGCCGCCACCTTGACGAGCTTTCCATGATCAAAGCTTTTGCCCTCTTCCCTCACAGCCAAGCCGGAGCAAGCCTTGACAGCAGCCACGAAAGTCCGAGCGTCAGGAGCTACTCGTGAGTCCTCCATCCGCGCCAAGAGATTTAAAGCCATGGCATTCTCCCCGTTCTCCACACACCCCGCCATCAAAACCGTCCAGGAAACTGTGGTGTGATGCGCCATTCTCTCGAAAGCTCGCCTCGCTTCCACCAAGCTCCCACATTTCCCATACATGTCCACCACTGTATTCGCCACCGCGACGTTTGCATCGTCTCCTCTCTCGCTGATCCCCGCGTGGAGCACTCTCCCCCTTCTCAAATCCCTGTCCCTGCCGCAGGCCTTGAGCGCCGCAATAAGACCCGCTATGTCGCTTGGCGATGATCTCTCCCTCGTGATTTCCCCACAATCCACTGTAGGCCCGAGCGCCGGCTTCCTGGTGATGGATCGAGGCCGCAAGATCCTGAGAGCCAGGCACCCGGGCATTCCATCGCTCTCAACCTATTTCTCCTCAAAACCCTAGATCTTTTTAGGGTTCTTGAAAGAAACCCTAATTCCTCATCCTTCCTAACTGCCACAAGAAACTTGCCTTGATAGATACATTGCATACTGTTCTAATTTCCACCCTCAACCACCCTCTGTGGACGTTTCATCTACAAAGTTGAAAAGGCTTACACCAAACCCTGCTACTGCTGTTGCTAATGCTGCTGTATGGCTCTCCAAATTGCGCCTAGTCCTGTAGGAGGAGGTGAAATTGTCACGTGGCGCCAAATACCTCCTTGTCACGTGGTGCCAAATTCTTGTCACGTGGCAGCAGGGAGAAGAAGCAGCAGTTCTAGATGATGGTTGTCATTGCCTGGATTGATCGATCACGCAGCGCGTGATGAAGCTAGAGAGAAACAGGTTGTAGCTCCTCTTTACTAGCCCTCCAAATGCTTGATAGAGGTCTTTAGCTGCATTCTTACAAGCTCACCAAGCTTCCAACCTGTGCCCTTAGCTTCATTCTCGCAGATACCCAGCTCTGAGAATCTTTCAAATCCAACCAGCTTGATACCAAACTGTATCTATACGTTTGTATATACGTGCCCTAGAATATAGTAAGCACTGAAAGTGGAAAGGACCTAGTCCTAAATGGGGGTTGCCGTGTTTCCCCAGCCAACCATGAGCTATATTGGGCAACCACTCATCGAAAACACTTTTAAGAAGGTGGTTTAACCCAATGGAATATTTCGGTGGATCTCCTTTTCTTGCCCTAATGCCACGTGTTAGGGCTGAACGTCTGGCATATTCCTTTTTAATCCAATGGGAGACTGACACGCATGAGATTATATCATTTACGCTAGGTAGAAGCTTCAATTTTCCTGTCGAGATAAGCACTGAAGTGGCTGAAATGTCTGGTTTGTAAAAACAATGCACGAGGATTGCCTATTTCCCGGATAGAATTAAATCGGGGCCCAACGACCGCGGGCAATAATACTGGTGCGAGAAAATATTCGTCAACACCGGCGGCCACGATTTGGCCACCTGGGCTTTTGGAAGGTAAGCCACGTAAGCGGGTCAGGGGCTTGCTAATTTGGGACGTAATTGGCGGTGCAATGGAATTTAAGAGAATGCGCCGCGCCAGACCACCTTGTCATCTGCTGCATTCGTCGGCGGTGTTGGATAATTGGATCGATTGGATCGATCGCTTTTCTCGTGAGGTAAGCGATCGAGAGATCGTAGATTTCGCGCTCACGCACTTCTCGCATTTCCAGGCTGAGTTCTAGAGCTCCGGCGGGAGCAGGAGGGAGAGGGAGATAAGCATGGAGTTTGGGAGAGCAACCAGAGTAAGCGATCGTTGCTTTGCTCGAATGTGGGCGATTTGATCCTCGCGGTCGCGAGTGTTTCCCATCGATTTCTCGATCCGGACTGACGTTTTCCTCTCCACAGGTGGTCGACGAGGAGGCCGAATTCGAGGCGGAGGCGGCCGCGGTGGAGGCATGGTGGCGATCCGATCGCTTCCGCCTCACGCGACGCCCCTACACCGCCCGCGACGTTGCCCGCCTCCGCGGGACTCTCCCAATCCACTACCCCTCCAACGAGATGGCCAAGAAGCTGTGGTTCATCCTCAAGAACCACCAGGCCAACAAGTCGTGCTCCCGGACCTTTGGAGCTCTCGATCCAGTCCAAGTCGCCCAGATGGCCAAGTACCTCGACACCATCTACGTCTCGGGCTGGCAGTGCGCATCCACCGCCTCCACCTCCAACGAGCCCGGCCCCGATCTCGCCGACTATCCCATGGACACCGTCCCAAACAAAGTGGAGCATCTCTTCATGGCGCAGCTCTTCCACGATCGCAAGCAGCGGGAGGCTCGGCTGAGCGTCGGCAAGGAGATCCGATCCAGGACCCCCTACGTCGACTATCTCGCGCCTCTCATCGCCGACGCTGACACTGGATTCGGCGGCACCACCGCCACTGTGAAGCTCGTCAAGATGTTCGTGGAGCGCGGAGCCGCCGGGATCCATATGGAAGACCAAGCCTCGGTGACGAAGAAGTGTGGTCATATGGGTGGCAAAGTTCTCGTCGCCACCTCCGAGCATATCAATCGTCTCGTCGCTGCGAGGCTTCAGCTGGACGTGATGGGAGTGGAGCAAATCCTGGTGGCGAGGTCCGACTCGGTGGCTGCGACGCTGCTCCAGAGCAACATCGATCCCCGAGACCATTACTTCATCCTCGGTGCGAGCAATCCGGCTGTCAAAGGCAAGCCGCTCGTCACGGTCATGGCCGAGGCCCAGGCGATGAACAAGTCCGGGAACGAGCTCCAGGCGATCGAGGACAACTGGTTGGCGCAGGCGGACCTCCGGCTCTTCTCGGACGTGGTCGCGGACGCCATCCGGAAGATGAACATTGCCGAGAATGTCAAGGTGGCGAGGCTGAATCGCTGGTTTGACAGCGTCGAGGGGCTCTCCCATGCTGATGCTCGAGCTCTGGCTGCCACTCTCGGCGTCACCGACGTCTTCTGGTGCTGGGATCTTCCGAGAACTCGGGAAGGATTCTACCGCTTCCAGGGGAGCACCAAAGCTTGCATCGCTCGAGGCTGCGCCTTTGCTCCCTATGCCGATCTTCTCTGGATGGAGACTGCTACTCCGGACGTCGTCCAGGCTCAAGACTTTGCCGAAGGTGTCAAGGCCAAGCACCCGGAGATCATGCTCGCGTATAACTTGTCACCGTCTTTCAACTGGGACGCTGCCGGGATGAACGACGCTCAAATGCAAGAGTTCATCCCCCACCTGGCGAGGATGGGATACTGCTGGCAGTTCATCACTTTGGCTGGTTTCCACGCGAATTCTCTGGCTGCTGATACGTTTGCTCGTGACTTCAAGCAGCGTGGCATGCTGGCTTACGTCGAGGATATCCAGCGCCAGGAGCGTATGAACAACGTCGAAACTCTGGCTCATCAGACCTGGTCCGGGGCGAATTACTACGACCAGCTGCTCAAGACGGTTACTGGCGGTGTCTCGTCCACTGCGGCGATGCAGAAAGGTAACAAAGAGTTCCATACGTTTCTCTTTTTCTCTGTGGTCCTGTCCTCTTGTTTTCTGGCTCGGAGAATCCGGGCGACTGTCTCGTTGGCTTTCGTCTCGTTCCCCGATTTGGATTTTGACGCTTCTCTTCTGCTGGTGTAGGTGTGACCGAGGACCAATTCAAGGATACTTTCGGAAGCAACTTGCAAGCCGGAGCGGAAGTGTTCGCCAAGTCCAAGCTGTGAGGCTGCTCTGCCCGTTCCGAGTCTATGGATAATGACGATACCCTTCGGTGTTGAGTAATAATAATGTGGCTTGCTTGAGAAACTGCCAAATGAAGCCTGCTCTCGAGCAGACGCCCAGGAATTGTATATATATCCATCCATTCTTCTATTGCGCAATTCATCTGGGATAAAAACAAACCAAAACGTCTGATCAGTAGGGCCTGAACTTACGTGCAGCTCGCATTTGCGCTATTTTCTTCTTATCTTCTTGGAACTTGAGCTGAAGTTGGGCCACCTCTGATGAATCACAAGCCAAGGTCAGGAAAGGCAACATATCGGTTGTTTCATTACCGTTTCGGTGCGAGTCTCTCTTTTGGAATTTGTAGAAATCATCCAGCCCCTGCGTCTTCTTCTCGGCATTAGCCGCGACAGCGGCATGAACAGCACCGACAGCAATCCCAGAGGTAGCGTCTGCGCTCCTCCTTTTCCCTTTCTGGCGAGTCACGACTGTCCAGCCGTCGCCACTGGCAGCAACTTGTCGTTCTTTACGTGCCTGGTTTGAATAAGTGAATGGAAGTTTGAGCAAAATTGGAACATCTCTACATCCACAACACTTACTTGCTCTTCGCGTTCCTCGTAGTCAGCTATGAACGAGTCGAGCTGCTCCTGTAGCACATGAATACCTGGCCTACGTGCATTATATTCTGCTATCCATTCTGCAAAAAACAAAGAACTTCTTAGAGACGAGAAACCCAAAAGGAAAAATGGTAGAGACTCACTCTCCATTCCTTGAAGTGTTTTTCCAGCTTCGCCATCCCCAGAACCTGCACCACCGGAGGACGCAGGGACTACGGGTTCCACCTCCTTTTTCTTTTTCTTCAGCTTCTTTTCTAGCTTCTGCTGGTTTCCATCCTCAACGAGCTTTTTCTTCTGCTTATTCAGTGCTTTTTCTACCTTCTCCTCGTGTTGTCCATCCTCAATTTCCTCGACAACCTTCTTCTTCTTCAGCGTCTTTTCCTCATGCTCGTTTTCTCCATCTTCAGTTTCCTCGACAAGCGTCTTCTTCTTCTTCTTCAGCGTTTTTACTACCTTCTGCTCGTTTTGTCCATCCTCAGTTTCCTCGACAAACTTCTTCTTCTTCTTCAACGTCTTTTCCACCTTCTGCTCGTTTTCTCCATCCTCGATTTCCTCGACAAGCTTCTTCTTCTTCTTCTTGAGCGTGATTTCTAGATCGCTGTCATCCTCCTCAACAATTTCCTTCTTCTTTCCTAGCTTCTTCTCGCTAATCTTCTTCTTCTTCTTCAGACGATCTCCATCCTCATTCTCGCTAGTTCGCTCCGGCACTGGAACCAGATCTAAGCTCCTCTTCTTCTTCTCACTCGAAATCTTCTTCTTCTCCGCTAACAATTTCCCTCCCTCCAAGACCTTCTTCTTGATCTTCTTCTCCTTCACTAGATTTACCTCACTCCGGCTCGCATTTTTCTCGCTCTTGCCGGCGATCTTCTTCATGCTAGCGACGCCACGCGCAGCGCTCTCACGCCATACCTCCTGTTCCCGCCGATAAACCCTAACTAAAGCCCCAACATGTCATGGTCTCTAGGGTTTATGGCAAGCTGCCAGTAGGACGGAGGCTTCCTCGACCACCGTCGCTGGCATTCGATCGCGCTGCCAGAGATCCGCAACAGCAATCGCTCAGATCAGCTCTGCAGATCGACGCCGAGCAATATTTCCAGCATCCATCCCCGGGGCCGCTTTCTCCAGCGATCTACGCATCCCTGCTCCGGCGATGCGCGAGTGCGCAGGCGCTGGCCGTTGGGAGGAGGATCGATGCCCATATTTCGAGCTATCATCGCGATCCAGGTACTTTTCTTGGCAGTTTGCTCGTCCAGATGTATGGCAAGTGTGGAGACATCGACAGCGCGCGCCGGGTTTTCGATTCGGTGGGCGCCAAGACGGCATTCACTTGGAATGTGATGCTCGCAGCATATGCCCAAAATGGGCATTACAATCAAGCACTGGATTTGTTCCGGGAGATGGGATCCAGACACAGGAATCCGGAGGAGAAGCCCAATGCCATCACCTTCTCGACTGTGACCAACGTCTGCTCGCTGTCTGGGGATCTAGAGGCCGGGAGAGCTCTCCATGCTCGAATTCTAGACAGCGGAGTGGAGCTTGATGACTTCGTGGGGACTTGCCTCATCAACATGTATGGCAAGTGTGGGAGCTTGGAGGACGCGAAGAGATTGTTTGAGGCCTTGCCAAGGAGGAGTGTGGTGGCTTGGAACACCATGCTCGGCCTCTTCGTCCAGAAGGAACGCTGCGAAGAAGCTCTTAGTTTTTTCAGAAGGATGCAAAGCTCGGAGACAGTCGTCATCCCGGATTCAGTGAGCTATACAACTGCGCTGAGAGCTTGTTCGCTGCTGGAAACTTTGGAGGATGGGAGATCAGTCCATCGCGACTACTTGGCCAGTGGAATCAAGCCGGACGTAGTTTTTGGAAACACGCTCGTTAAGATGTATAGCGTCTGCGGCAGTGTGGAAGAGTCGAGGTACGCTTTCGACGCCATGCCGGAGAAGAACAGCGTCTCCTGGACAACCATGTCCGTCACATACACTCAGAGTGGCCGCCATCGAGACGCGATGGAGCTCTACTGGACCATGAACTTGGAAGGCGTGAAGGCACACCAGGTGGTATTTCCAAGCGTTCTTAGCGCGTGCTGGGAGCTGAGACAAGGCAGAGACATCCACGCTCGGGTAGTTGCCGAAGGTTTTGATCGAGACACAGCCGTGGGGAATGCGCTAGTGACGATGTATGGGAAGTTTGGGGAGCTCGACGATGCAAGGAGGGTTTTTCATGGCATTCCTGAGAAGACGGTCATTTCCTGGACGTCCATGATCGCGGTAAATGCTCAAAACGGAGAATGGGGGGAGGCCTTTCGGCTGTTTAAGACGATGAAGAGCCGGGGTGGTGTGAGGCCGAACGCCGTGACTTGTCTCATCATCCTTGACGCCTGCTCCGACGTTGGGACGGTAGGAGATGGCAGAGAAATCCATGCCGAGATAAAAGCCGGTGGATTGGACTCGCAACTCCGGGTGAACAACACGCTTGTCAACATGTATGGGAAATGCGGGAGCTTGGGCGATGCGAGGGAAGTTTTCGACAGCATGCGCGAGAGAAATGTGGTGTCTTGGACGTCCATGCTGGCTGCGTATACGCACCAGGGACACGGCAACGAGGCACTGGAACTATACAGGACTATGGAGCTTCAAGGCATGGAGCTCGACGACGTAGCATTCGTGAGCGTTTTATCAGCGCTCGGTCACGCAGGATCCGTCCACGACTGCCGGCAGTGCTTTATGACTATGGTCCGTGACCATGAGATCCAGACAATGGCAGAGCATTACAACTGCTTGATCGACTTGTTTGGTAGAGCCGGGTGGCTGGACAATGCCAAGGACTTGCTGGAAAGGATGCCGTTCGAGCCTGCTTACAAGGAGTGGATGACTTATTTGGGGTCGTGCAAGCTGCACGGCGACTCTCACCGTGCTGCAGATGCTGCCAGGCGATGTGCCGATTTGAGGCCAGGAGTGGCCCAACCTTTCGTCATGCTGCTCAGCACGGTTGGCAACGAGGACGACGCGGAGGAAACCGAATCAAAAGCCGACGCTCTCTAGTGGCAAGATCTGGATAAAGTCGTCACAATCAGGTACGTGATCTTCTTAGCTCGGAAGTTTTTACCATCGTGTTTTGCTTTGACGATTGCAGGCTGGCTGGAGCTTGGACGATGTCTGATTCAAAAATGAGGAGTAGAAAAGTCTCTGGAGCGAGAAACAGGCCAGAACAGGATTGACAAGGGTCCTTTCTGTGATTGAAGTTCCGGCCATTAAGAATGTGTTGGTGTCAGCTCTCGTCTCTCAGGTATATACTTGCTCACGTGTACATCTTCTCGTTGAGACACATTGCTGGTTGTTGAACAGAAATTATTTGCGCTGCGGCTACACGACAGTTTCGCTGTGGATACAGGGATCGATTGACGCTCGCTGGCTTTTTTATCTTCTCCTTTCCTTTCGGCGAGGTCCAAGTCCAATTGGACAATCTCTACTCTGAGAGTAAGCTATGCACACGCTGCTTTCACCACTCGTCATTGTTGCAGTTTGGTGGCCTAGATTTCGCGAGGAACTCAACCTTTAACTGCTAGCAGCATCGATCGCCGGTGTGGCACAATAACTCACTTGGGAGCCACAGAGCAGCAGCCAGGTAAAAGAAGAGGAAAAGAAGCAGAGGGAAAGAAACTCGAAGCGTGAGCTAGTCATCTTTCATACTGAGCTGTTTTTTCTTGTGCAGCGCAGCAAGATCTCTCTTCGCAGCACAAACAGTTATATACGAGCCTCCAAGCTCTCTCTTCTCTAAAGCCTGCGTCGCCCACAGCGCTGCGAAGTCCTGCATTCATCGCTCACAAGCTCGCCTTCTCTCTTGACGTGACCCCTTCGGTTTATCTTACTTTCTCTTCGTTCTAACGCTGTTTTCCACTTCCGTGCAGGGATCTGCGACGAAGATCTTCGCAAATTCCAGGCTATAAAGGAGCGAAGCGAGAGAGCTCTTAAACAAACATTCGAGAGGTATTGGGTGGAAGTCGACACTTTTGCTTTTGACGAGATCTAACTAGCTGATTGCCGGTCTATTCTATTCTATGCCGCTACAGTGGCTTTACTCCTTTTGTTTCAAGCTGGCGACGATTCATGCTACGCAACGATGCTCTCTCGCAACATCCTTTTTGTTTGGGGTGGCAGAGCCCACATTCCACCACCGCTCCACCATACTTTGATTGCCAGCAAATTCCATCCCAAATTTCAATGCGCGCAAAAGTAAAGGAAAAGATCAAAAGAGCTCTCGTAGCTTTCGAAACCTCACTGACTGATAGCTTTGATTGATCCATTGAGTGATAGACACCTCCAACATTGAACTATCAGCTTCCAAACAGCGATGCTAGTGTGTGCCGTACACAGAGTACGGCAGTAGAACCTCTTGCGTTTTTCTTTTATCCGCAGTGACGGCGCGTTAAAAAAACAGCGCTTGTTTCATGTACGGACCACTGACGGCGCTGTCTAACGGAATATTTTCTCTTTCTTTTACCCTTGTTACTTTACTTTTGCCATTTTAATCCTCTGGTCTCATCAAAATGGCGGATTCCCTTGCGCGGCGATGATCGGTGATGGACGCCGACGAGAATGCGATCGATCCATCTTCTCTCCCTCTCTCGCATCTTTCTTGATTGACTCCAGGGGAGCATTCTCGATCGATCGATCGATGGATGCACTATAGGTCGCAAGCAAGAGCTTCCATCGCTCCAGCGATGGAGATTATCAGCAGCAGGAGGGGCGTGGGGTACTGCTCCAGCCTCGGCGATCACAATCGGCAAGATTATCCCCTCTTTAGCCCTGTTCTTGATTGGCAAGAACAACAACGCGAGGATCAGCTGGAATTTCGATTCTTCTCATCCTCCTCTTGCCCCTCGGCAGCGCACGGCAATTGCGTGGAGATGATATCGGCCGACGAGATCTTCAGCAATGGCAGGATGCTCCCATGCGCTCTAGATTCCGCCAAGAACACCAGCAACAAGAATCTTTCCATGGCCATGAAGCGTCCCAATCCACACGCATCCACGCCGCCGCCAGCACCGCCAGCAGCGCCAATGCCAGCAACGCCAGCCACGGCCGCGAATCGATCATCGTCATCATCATCCACCGCCAGCGGCAACACGATCAGGAAGAAGAGCGCCGCGATGGTGGCCACCGCGACGTGCTCCAGCCACTGGAAAGAAATCTTCCATCGACTGCGCAATCCGGGGAGGCCGAGATCATCGTCGCAGTCCTCCTGCTACGAATCGTCCGGCTCGCTCTCATCGGACATGGACGCATTCCCCTCCTCGACTAGCTCCAGCAGCCGGAGGCTCCTCCTCCTCCCGGATCACCATGGCGAGGATTTCTCCCTCCCTCTCACCAAGGCCACCAAGGCGAAGAATTCTCACAAGGCCTCCTCCCAGCAGGGCATGGATCGTCACGACAAGAGCTCGAGCTCGAGGATGATGAGGGTCTCGTCGTTCGATAGCCGATCATCGAGTAGAGTATACCCAGGTGGTGGCGGCGGCGGCGGCGATCACCATCACTCTCAAACTTCGAGGAGATCCTTCTCCAGGGATCATCACAGCAGATCCTTGTCGTCCTTTCTCTACGATCAGCACCAGCAGCATCACCAGCACCACCATCGCCACCAATCCGTCACTCCGGTTCTCAACATGCCCGTTTGCATGGGCGATTCTCTCGTCGTCTCGGCATCGTCTTCTTCCTCGGGTAAGCTCGCCAAACTTCACAGCTCCAGTAGCAGAGCCAAAAGGAGATGAAAATTCTTTTCTTCCTGGCAATACAATTCTTGAGAGATGGATAGATAGAAACAAAGTTCTTCTTGCTTACTCTTGTGCTCATTCCTTTGGTGTGTAAAAAATTTCGCATTGTTTGTAACTTCCCATCTGTTCCCTGTTACTTGCCAAAAACTTTTCTGGTAATGCCCATAAATTTCCCAAACTTACCCAAATTTGGTCAGTGGTGGAGAGAGGAGTTGCTAATGTTTTTAATGGAGCTTCAAAATTTAGTGTCTCTCAGTTGCTGTGCTGCTGGAGCTCGGCTCATCGATCAATCTCCTACATTCGAGAAGAGGTCAGTGATTTCGCTAGAAAAGCAAAAAAAAAAGAAGGAAAAAAGGTACCAGAGAGCTCGTAGAGATGTCGATGGTGATTGCGAACGCTGCCACCTTTCTCGTCTTGGTCCTCTTTTCTCTGCGAGCTCCCACAGTTCTCAGCATCAACATCACCCAAGTTCTCGGCCTCTTCCCGGACTACACCAACTTGAACATGCTGCTGCTTCAAACCGGCGTTGCCAACGAGATCAACCAGCGTTCCTCCCTCACCATTCTCGCCGCCGAGGACTCCGTGCTTGATCCCATCCTGGATCAGCTCGCGCAGTCCGTCACCGGCCAGCAGATAGCTGACATCCTCCGCTACCACGTCCTGCTCGAGTACGAAGGAATCAACGACCTCCGGAGCCTCCCCAACAAGAGTAAGCTTTTCACCACCCTCTTCCAGACCACCGGAAGAGCCTCCAACAATGCTGGCTTCGTGAACATCACGGACGATCCCAACGGGGGCGTCTCGGTTGGCTGGCCCAGCTCCTCCACGGTCTTCAGCTCGGAGATCCTCGGCACTGTCAAGGAGCTCCCGTTCAATGTTAGTGTCGTTGACGTAAGCCGGGTTCTCGTACCGTATGGACTCCTTCCACCTTCGCTCATGCCGCTGTTTCTCGCTCCATCACCACCACCAGCTGAATCGCCATCACCGTCGGGAGGACCACCAGGACCTTCTTCTTCGCCTTCTCCAAGTTCTTGGATAAGTCCCTCGACGTCGCAGCAAGGAGGTAGCCCAGACAATGGCAATCCAGCCACAAGCTCCGCAGTAGCACCATCAGCCCTTTGGAATGTCCTTTCAGAAGTTGCTTTTCTACTTGTTCTTCTGATCGTTTGATGTAGATGACTTTCGTTCTATCCTCAAAAATAACAGGAACTTCGATCTGTCTCTAGCTTCTGGCAAGTTCCCTGGATGTTGGCCATCAAAGAATAGGCCGCAGCATTGCTCCCTTCCAACTTTAAGCACCATTCGAACGCAAGCTTCCCCACTGTAGTATTGTTCCACTTTCGGCACGCTCCAAGTACTATCGACCATGACAGTGCGCTCGCCTTGAAAGGCATAGCCTCCAGTACCGCGACTGCTTTGTCGATTTCCCCGGCTCGGCCAAGGATGTCAACCAGACAATGATAGTGCTCCATCTCAGCCTGTACCTCGTATCTGCTAGTCTGCATCAAGTGAAAGAGCCTCTTTCCTTCCTCGATCAAACCGACATGGCTGCACAGCGTCAAAAGGCACAAAAAGGTGGCAGCATTTGGTCGGGAGCCTTGGTCCTGCATCCCGTTGAAAAGCTCGAAGGCCCGGGTTGTGTCACCTTGCCGACAGTAACCAGCTATCAGCGCAGTCCAAACCAGCATGTCCACCGTCGAAGCTGAATCAAACTGGCAGCTCGCATCGACCAGCTTCCCACACTTCCCGTAAAAGTCCACCAGGCAGTTCACCAGCACGGCATCGTTTTCGAGACCGGATCTGCAAACCTCTGCATGGATTGCTTTCCCGACTTCTACAGCCACCAAACTGGAGCAGGACTTGAGAGCAGCCGCAAGAGTGTGAGCGTCCGGCTTCGTGCGCACGTACACAGCAGCAAACAGGTCCAGTGCAACCTGTCCCTCGTCAGATTCCGCGTATCCCACAATGAGCGTCGTCCACAGCACTGGATTGCAAGCGGCCATGCTGTCGAACACCTTCCTGGCATCCACCATGCTTCCACATCTCGCATAGAGATTCACCAAACTGCTCTCAACAAACGCGTCGGTTTCCCAGCCACTTCGTCTTGCTAGAGCGTGAAGTGACATCCCTCTCTCCAGAGCCTTCACCTTTACGGGCTTCCCGTCTATTCTCTGGCCTTCTTCACTGGCAGCCAGACAGGTACACGCCTTCAGCACGGGGACGAACGTTCGTGAATTTGGATCGCAGCACTGAAGAAGCCTCATTTCTTCAAACAGCTCCAGACACAGCTCTGCTTCACCATTGTCTGCGTAGCCTAATAGCAGCGCGTTCCATGACACCACAGTCGGAAACCTTAACGTGTCGAACACCTTCCGGGCATTTAGCATGCTTCCACACCGGCAGTACATATCGATGACCGTGTTTGCGACTTGCACAGAGTTTGACACCATCCTCGTAGCCTGTGAGTGAACGACCATTCCTTTCTCCAGCCATTTCACCTTCACTGTCCTCCCATCAATCTGCTTTCCTTCTTCTCTAGCTGCCATCGTAGCGCAGGCTTTGAGTGCAGCAGCAAGCGTCAGAGCATCCGGCAGTGTGCGTCCTTCACGTTTCATCCTGTGGAAGAGCTCCAAGGCTAGCTCTCCCTGTCCATTCTCCACATACCCCCGGATCAGCGCAGTCCACGAAACCACATTGTGTGAAGTTAAGGAGTCGAAAACCTGCTGCGAGTCCGCCATCCTTCCACATTTCGCATATGCGTCAACAAGAGTGCTGGCCACGTAAATCTCCCTGTCACACCCCATCTCTCGAGCTCTATCGTGCAAAGCGATGACCTTTTCCACGCACCGCAGCTTCACGAACTTCCCATCAACGTGACAACCATCTTCTTTTGCTGCCAGCATCGCGCAAGCCTTGAGTACCGCAACTAAAGTTCTAGAGTCTGGCTCGCAGTTTTCTCCCATTCCCATGCAGCCAAACAGCTCGAGTGCCAACTCTTCCTCCTCGTTCTCAGCACATCCCATGACCAAGGAGTTCCACGACACAACGTCTCGGAGTAGCATCCTGTCAAAGACCCGGCGAGCGTCAGCTAAGCTCCCACACTTGGAATACATGCTTACCATATTGTTGTGAAGGATATAGTCTCGGCCGCAAGAGCTTCCCTGGAACTGTGAGTGAAGCGCCATGGCTTTCTCCAAGGCCTGGGTTTTCACAAGCGTCCCATCGATCTCACAGCCCATTTCTTTCGTCGCCAGTCCAGCGCAAGCCTTGAATCCAGCCAGAAAGATCCCTGAATCCGGCGCTGCGATCATCCCGCTCAAGATAATCTCCACTCCCAGGCCCCCCTCTCCATTTTCCACATAACCCAGCACGAGCGAGCTCCAAGATCCCGCGTTGTGGCACGGCATTCGATCGAAGACGCCGCGCGCGAGATCGAGACTCCCGCACCTGGCGTACATTGCGACGAGAGCATTCGCGGCAACGATCGAGCCCGCGATTCTTCCAGCGGCTTCATGGATCCTCTTCCCGCGCTCCAAATCCCTGGAGCTGCTGCACATCCGGAGATCAAGAAGGAGCTTCGCTACATTCGTCCGCGCTACTCTCATAGCAGCGATCGCTCACCTCGAGGCGCGTCGCGGCGGCCAATCGGCTCCATCGCCACGAAATATTTCCCTCTAGACTATAAACCCTAACTTTTCGAATTAAAAGTCAATGGTTATAAAACGCGGTAGCTCCATTGTTAGCTACAAAAACAAATGAACTAGACAATGCGCTCTAGCTCCCGCGCGTAGCCCAGAGTTTGATTGATGAGCTGCAGCGATGGAATCTCCTTGCAAAGCGAAAAATCCTTCACCTTCTGGAAGTAGACGCATCGATTTCTTATCTCCCAGTCCGGATGCTCCTGCAAAAATGAAAGAGATGATATCGAGAGATCGCAACAGTGGAGAGAGAAGTACCTCACTGATGTAAGTCATGAGGTCCTGATCTCTCGTGAACTTGAAAATCGTCTTGGCATCGTCCAGCGTCAGGAAATCGTAAGCTTTCTCGCTGCAGCCAGCAATCTCATCCCTGGAACAAAATCGATATTGATCAAACTCTCCTCTTCTTTCAAAGGAAAAGAGAATCTTACCTCACGGTCTTGGCGAGAAGATTGATGAAGTAATTGTAGCTGTCGTGAGGAACCTTTCGGCTACGAAGGACGTGATTGTAAGCGCCCTCCATCAGTGCCTGCTCCAGCTCCACCACGATCTTGATGCAATCGTTCTTGAGAGCTTCCGGAGACAAGAGCTCGAGCTCGGTGTGAAACTCGGCGATCCTGTTCTGGACGAGTAGCCGCAGGAGATTGAGACCCAGCATGATGTACTCGAAATTCGATGGAGGAATCAGGTGTCTACAAGACCAAAGAAGAGAAAAATCGGCCCAAAGAAGAAAGATGAAAGAGCCACTCTACCTTGTGTCTGTGTAGTAAGGCTTGAGCTGGAGAAAATGGAGCTCGAAAGATTCCTGGTCTTCAGTCCCAACGCTCAAGAGCACAGCCTGCTCAAGGATGGATCCTAGAACAAAAAAAGAGAAAGATAAAAAACTTGGATGTGAAAGAGATTCTAACATAGATTGTTCTTACGAGCAAGCTTGAGCTCCTCGACTTGAGTAGAGGTGTGGCGATAGAGCGGTGGAAGGCCGGAGAACTCGGTGAGCTTGACCTGGAAGAGCTCGATTCTACTCAGCCGAGAGCCGCATTGGATCGAAATCTAGGAAGGAACTCACCTTGAGCTGATTGAGGAAGGCGCGCGCGCTGTCGAAATTCCGGGCGAAAATGCTCGTCTCGAGGCGCCCGTAGAGGCGCTGCGCCTCCAGGACCTTGCTGTTGCCGCTGTCCATCGCTCCCTCTCCCACTCTCCCCCAAACCCTAACTTTAGGTTAGGGGCGAAGATGGGTGTGGTGAGATTGATCACCAGGCTCGCAAATCCCGCGCAGCGAAGGTGAGCTATGGATCTTTCGCCCTCTTTTCTGATCGATGCGCGCTCTCACAGGCATTGGGTTCCAAAGAAGAAGATCTTGGGCACCCCCGAGCTCAATCGGATCTACAATGGCCCTGGCGTGGATCAGGACTACGGTAACGACCGATTGATTGTCTTGGAGCTCGCTCTATCGATTGAAAGCTCTCTCTTTCTCGCAGTGAATAGCGAGAAGTACAAGACCGAGATCCTCCAAGCCAAAGCTCGGATTTTCAACTACGTGATTGGGAATGGATTGCGATCAGGCCACAAGATTCTCAGGAGGAAGCTCATCGGCCCGGAGCTCGTCAAGTGGTACCCATTCCCCTTGCAGCATTTGGATCGGCGATTCAAGGATCCAACTGAGGAGAGGTATGAGAATTCTTCCTTCACGCAAATTTCTAGTTTGTTCTTGCGGATTGATCGCGCTCTCCTCTTTCCAGGCGATACCAGAGATTGCAAAGATTGAAACGAGCGGGCAAAGGAAGACCCAAGAAAGGCCAAGGCAAGCGAGCGACCGCCAAAGCCAGCAAGAAGAAATAGAGTTTCTAGGGTTCTTGAGAGGGATAGGAGTTTTAGGGTTCTTGGGGAGATCGATGGCGATGGCGATGGCTCTAGGCAGGAAATGCGGCTTGATCCCGCGGCAATTGGTACAGTTCTTTCGTTTCTCTCGCATCGCAGCGCTCTGATTTGGATGGATCGAGCGCAGCAACAGGTGCGCGGCGTGTATATCGATTGCAAGGGGCTGAATTTCGAGCAAGCCATGGCGCGCTATGGCCGGAAAATGCGACAGGACAAGACGCTCAACGATCTGCTCAAGAAGGAGTACTACGTGAAGCCGTCGGAGCAGCGGCGCCAGGCGGAGAAGGAGCGCGTCAAGCGAACAAAGAAGAGGCTCTTCCGGGAGAAGCTCAAGTTCGTCTTGATGTTGCGAGCAAGGTTTGCATTTCTCTTTCCCTCCCTTTGTTCTTCATCCACCATAGCTGGTGTTCTTTCTCATCGGAAAAATCCAGCTTTGCTTCTCTCATCTCCCTCTTTGCGAGATCTTGAATCGGTTACTGATGATCTTCTCCTCGTTTCCAGAGGGCTGTGATCGAATTTTGGTGATCTTTGATTTGTTATCCTCGCTACTAGAGTAGAGGTACTGTTCTTATGAACCAACAAGAGCCCTAAGTTTCTTTTCTATCATGGCCTCGGGAGGGCCTCTTCTCGGTCTCGACGACCTCATCCATGATCTCAACAAAGACCCAGCTTCTCCGAATTTCCCCTGGTTGGATCGCCCATCAGCAGCGCAAGAAGATCATCATCTCCCTCTGGATCTCGATCTCGTAGAGGTGCTTCCTCTTTCTTTCAATCCCTCAACCTGTGTGCCAAGCAATACCATTGCAGGAAATCCAGGAGACCTGCCGCGATCTCAATGCCGCATTGGAGCGTCCAGGCTATGCTTGGACCTCACTCAACCAGAAGGTGGGTCGCCTCGATCGTCGATTCCTCCGCAATTTCTCATGTGGGTCGTGTGGAAAATCTCAGCTATGTACGAGCCTGGCGGCCGCAGCCGAGATCCTTCGAATCAGCCACGCGAATTTCGCGCAATTGCTCCAGAAACTCCAAACCCTGCGCACGATTGTTGGCAGGGGAGAAGGAACCCTAAAGATGCTATAAATGCCGATTTTCTAGGTCGAGTATATTCTCTTAGGGCAGGGCGTGCCATAAGGGTTTCCAACGACAGCGCGCCCCTCATCGATAGAGCTGGCTCTGCTCCATCTTCCCTGCGACGCGCGGTAAGTCTCCCTCTCCCTCAAGATCTATGCGCTAGAATTCTCGATTTCGCGCTAGAAATCTTGATTTCTACAGTAGGAATTGCTCTGGTCGGTGTGCGCTCGCATTTCAAGGGAGAATTCGCTGTGTGCTTTCTACCCGATTTTTTCGAGTACCAAAACTAATGGTTTTTTGTTCTCTTTTGTATCCAGATTATCGAATCGAGAGTGTGAGGCTTCTTCCAAGAGGGCAATTGTTCTAGAATGTTTGGAGGTGGATACAGGAAAGACGATGGATTGCCCGCTGTAAGCACTGCGAACATTTTCTCTGCGCTTGAGCGAAAATCCAACAAGAAGAAGTTGGACAAGCATGCATTGCAAAGCAGCCAGAGTAAGCAGCAGGAGGACGCTGGCCAGTTTTGGGTGCCAAGTCCGGTTACCGTCAAGTCTTGGGCCGATGTCGAGGACGACGACGATTACTTTGCGACCACCGCACCGCTGCCAGCGATCTGGGGCCAGACAACAACAAAGGCCTCGCAGGAATCCTCCGTGAACCATGACTTGAATCACTTGGAGGTAACCATCTTTTCTCGTGGTTCTCTCCTCTCTTTCTTTTTCTTCTTCTTGCTGATGGTACGCTTGTTCCTTGGACAGGATTCCGAGGTTGACGAGGATTTTGACGATGATGCCGACGAAGAGGTCGAAGAAGAGAAAAGCGAGGAAGCCGGTGTCGTGAGTTCAGGACAAGCTGAGCAACGTCCTCAAACTCCCACGGTACTTCGCGAGCTGGACAAGCAGCTCTCCAAGAAGGAGATCAAGAAGAAGGAATTGGCGGAGCTTGCGGCCGTCCTGGCCGAGTTTGGCGTTTCCACGGAGGAGACGAAGAAAGAAGCGAAGAACGGTACGTAACGAAATAACTCGCTTCCTTCTTTCTCTTCTCGGGCTTATCGGCTTCTAACTTCCAGAAGACGACGAGGATGCCGTTCCGAGCAACGACGGCGACGCTGCAAACAACGAGGCGGAGAGGAAGATCGCGAAGAAGAAGAAGCCCAAGAAGGAGAAGACCGCTCCTGCCGTGCCCGTGATCATGGAGGAGATCGAATCGAACGTGACGGCGGTCGCGGAGCCGATGGACGTTCTCATCAAGAAGAAGCTGGTGGCGGGCAAAAAGAAGAAATCCGTCAAGGAGAACAGCTCCGCCGCCACGAGCAAAGTCGCCGCCGAGGCCGCCGCTCGAGCTGCAAAGCTGGCCGCCGCCAAGAAGAAGGAGAAGAGCCACTACAACCAGCAGCCAGCTCGTTGATTGCCGCCATGGATCTCAATCGATTTCCAGCAAGCTCCGGGACGCGAGAAGGAAAGAAAGATCACAAAGACAATGTGCTACCATCATCAGCATCACTTATATTATAAAGTCGTGTTCTTTGCCTATTGGCTGAATCTCTGTCGTGTCTACAACGATCAAAAACTTGGAACTAACTTGCGTGAGCTCTTCGTCTACACGATCAAAGTAGCAACTATCCTAAACTCAAAGCTAACTTGCGTGTCCTCGTCGTGTACACGATCAAAATCAAAGTAGCAACGATCAAAATCTTGGCAGACACGAAACAAAGGATAATACTTGAAGAAACAAACGATCTTACAAGGAAAAATTGCGTGATAAGATTGGATTACATTGAACTATCGCGTTTAAATCTTCTTCTTCTTGGAAAGATGAATGGAGGGATGTTCCAATATCTCAGAACAGAAACGCTGCAACGTTTTTGGACAAATAGCAGTGGTATGAGTAGCCATTTTTTGGTGTGTTTTTTTCTCTTTTTGTTTGAGAAATCAGCAAAGAATCGTACCTTTGTTTGCAGTTCGTTGTCATCTTGCCAAAAGCGAATCTTATGATGGCAGCAACCATACAGACTTTTGAATGAATCGCCAGGAACGGAAGCCATGGATGGATTCATCACGAAGCCTGGAACCTGGAACCCAACTGCAGCAAGCAAGCAAAAAAGAATAGAAACGAAGAGAAAGAATCGAGAAGATAAGAAAGAGGAGAAAATCAACAACGAGAGACTTACCCGCAGCGCAGCGAGTAAAATGTGTTCTTGAGAAGCTTCTTCTTTCCGACTGAAAACAACAGTTACTAGAAACGAAGAAAAGGAGAAGAAAGAATCTGCAGAAACGGGACGCACACGTAAGTGAGCAACAGAGAAAAGAGAAAAATCGAAGCTTTCCATCGATCGAGGACTGAGCGAGCAGAGAAACGAGGGACGCAAATTTGTAGCTGAGGGGAATGAAGCCTGGTCCGACACAACACGATCTCCAGATCAAACTGTGATGCTTGTTTCTCAACTTTGCGATTTGATCAGATCTCGGCGATGCTGTCTCGAGCCAGGCAGCACTCCCCGCAACATAAACCGCTTTGTCTTTCGCTCTAGAGTCTAATTTCTCGCTCGACCGATCAACTGAAAGATGTGGGGGAGCTTCTCTTTTTCCCTTCCTGGAAAGGATGATCCAGATCTACATGCTGCTGCCATTCACATCGCAGTGGATCGAATCGATCGATTAAATTACAGTGACCCAGCAAACAATTGCAGCGGGATGGAGAGGACTGAAGAGAGGAAGGAAAAAACGACTTCTTCTCAGGAAGAAAGTCAAGGAAAAGAGGAGCGAGCGAGCGAGCGAGGGAGAAATGGTCTGTCCGGCCACAAGCTTTTATAGAAGAAGATTCAAGAAGGAAGGCACGCCAGTAACAATCAATCCTGGATCATAGAATAGATGGGTCAGCTGCCCCTAAAAACCTATCGATTTTTCTCACACACTCCACTCTCTCTCCGTGCTGCGCGAGCATTCATCCCACTGCTCCAGCGAAAAAAAAATTTGACACTCCACACATCCACAACGAAGACGAAGAAGAGGAGAAAGAAAGAATTCTTCCACTCGTTTTGTCGCTACTTTTAGTTTTGCCCTAAAAACCACTCACAGACGGAATCAGCGTCACGTCACCGCCAAGTTGACGGCGCCGCTAACTTTGGCGCCCCTCGTACGGAATCCCTGTCATTGGCGCATTATTACTTCCGTTGCCCTGTCTCGCCTAAATTTTTTCTTTTCTACGTGCTCCTCAACATTGTTATTTGTTTCCTGCCGTACAATGATTTTCCAACCATATCTATTTGGGCCAGGGCCTGGCCAGCCATCTGAATTTGGGCCAGGCAGGGCCGACGTGGCAGCGGCAACCACGTGCGTGCATTTAATGGGCCTAGAGCGGTCATAAATAGGCCCATTGTCCCAAATGCATGGCATGGGCCACATTTCTTCCTCCTTGTACTGGGTGGAAAAAAACTTGGAACCTCTGTCCAACATGGACTAGTACTACCACTATTACTACTACTACCACAAATTCACTCATCCATCAAAACCATCCAGCCACGCAAAGAACTTAAAATTCTGGTTTGACCAACACTCAAGCTTATGAGTGTGTATGATTCAACATACTTGTATCAAACCCTGTATGTACAGTGGTAGACAAATCAAACAAACCCTCTAAGTACACAATTGCAACTGGGTGGTGTTTAGGGTTTGAAGATGGAATATTCTCTGCCTATACTACCACTCACCTGACCAGGTGGTTGCTCCATTGGGCATTGGAGATGGATTTATGGCCACCGTACAAGCTACACACACCCCTAGCAAAATTTTCTAGGTCCTCTTAAATATACTACTGGCTTGTCAAGTGTCTTATAGTTTAGTAGAGCTGTTGTTCTAATAGTATTTTTTTGGATTTGATTATGACTATGATCGATCTCAAGTTTGGGATCAGCAAGATCTAAGCATCAGCAAGCGATCGCCATAGTGTCGAGTCTTTATTTTGTAAGTATACAGTGTTGTATGGCCTACGTAACGCGTAGGTGGTACAGCCCTAATGTCACCGACATTGCCCCCCGAAAAACATCTCCAGCTCCCGATTTAAGGATCACACCTTACCAAGCACGAGCAGCAGTGAGCGCAGTAGTAGCAGCAGCAGAGAAGCATTGAGTTTGAGACGTCTCTCTCATGTCATTTAAGTAGAAAAAAGAGAGGGTTTTATTTTTTCTTTTAAGAAGACGAAGACCAAGAAACAAAACAAGTTAAATTCAAGGAGATTCAGTTGCTCTACGATCACGGATCTCAAAAGATTCCCCCGCTGTTTTAAAAATACGCTGCTCTTTCAAGTCTTTGTCCGTGCTTGTAAAAGTTGCAGGCAAGCTGTGTGTTTTACCTCGTAAGTAGCCACCAAAGTCAAACAAGCAAAGCCAGCCAATGTGATTCACATCGTATCAAGAAAATGCCCGCCACCTTTTCCTCTGTCTCTCTTTGCTTCGTTTTGTGTGTAGTTTTTGTATCGTTTTGCAAGGGAAAGAAGAGCGCCCATGAAGGAATTTCCTTCCTGGTGTAGCTGAAACACGAAATCCGGCTGTGTACAAGTCAAACGCCAATCACAGAGAGTAAACTATGTTGTCTCGAGACCCGATCCCCAAGATATGAAATGTTGGGACTACGCGTCATCACCAAGTTGGGAGAAAAAACTATAATGTATAGATGATCCTGATACTGCTCATGAAAAAGAGTTCCATTTCTCCACTAAGATTTCAATTGTCTCACATGTGATGTGCTGAGGATCTATGCAAGTGCACAATGTGGAGGAGATTCTTGCAAATCTATCGAGCACTTGCGATCTACTGGAGGGAAAGGTCCTCCACTTTCAGATCCAGAAAAGCCCGCATTGTCATGACAGATTGGTGGCCAACTTTCTGGTCCAAATGTACGGCAGGTGCGGCAGCCTCGAAGACGCACGGAAAGTTTTTGACACCCTTAGCAATCCCAACGTTTTCTCCTGGACAATGCTCGTCAAAGCATATGCCCATAACGGGCATCTTGAAGGTGCAAGAAGCATATTTGACGCGATGCCTATCCGAGATCTTGTCGCATGGAACACCATGATAAAACTTTATACAGACAATGGTCGTTTTGATTCGGCTAGAACAATGTTTAACCTTATGCCGCAAAGAGACGTTGTCTCATGGAACTCCATGATCAAAGCAAATGCCCAATCCGGACTTGTGGATAAGGCTAAAGATGTATTTGATTCCATGCCGGAACATAATTTGATCTCGTGGAACTCGGTTCTCGCCACACTTGCTCAAGCTGGAAGAGAAGAAGAAGCGCAGGATGTGTTTGATCAAATGCAACTTCACGACCTAGTCTCGTGGACTGCGCTGCTCGTCGCATATACTCAAGCCGGGAATCTCCTTGTCGCAAAGTCAACGTTTGATAAAACGCCAGAACAAAACACAGTCTCGTGGACTGCCATGATTCAAGCCTATGCCCAACATCAGAAGCTTGAGGAGGCAAGATCGATGTTTGACGGAATGTTGGAAGACAAGGTGGTGTCGGGGAATGCAATGATTGCCGCATATGCTTTGGAGGGTCAACTGGAACAAGCAAAGCTCGTCTTCTGCGATCTCATGCCGGATCACAGCCTGGTTTCCTGGAACGCAATGGTGACGGCCTACACTCACAATGGATTCTTCGCGACGGCCAAAGTGGTGTTTGAATCCATGCCTCACAAGAACACAGTGTCGTGGAACTGTCTGCTAGCGGGGATGAACCAGCACGGAGCATTTCGAAACCAAGCAAGCAAGTTCTTCCACCGGATGCCAAGCAGGGACTGCGTTTCGTGGACGAGCATGGTCGGAGAGTTCGCCCAATTCGGGGAGTGCGAGCGAGCAATGGAGGTGCTGCAAGCAATGGCTATGGAGGGTGTGCGATGGAGCTTCTGCGGCCAGCCCCTGACGAGCGCGCTCGTCGCCTGCAGCAACACTGGGATGATCGGCGAGGCGAGAGTGCTGCTGCTAGCGGGGAGCTCAGATCACGGGCTTGATCCGTGGAGAGAGCACTACTTCTATATCATCGACGTGCTGGGGCGAGCGGGGCTCATCACCTCCGCCCGAGATCTCGTCGCAAGCATGCAAGTCGCGGCGGATGATCCAGTCTGGGAGGCGCTGCTCAATGCGTGTAATTCTAGATGTAGGAGTATAAATTACAAGGATGGAATAACTTAATAATCATCCAAAAATTGTTCATCTCTACTTTTATCATATTTATAACTGTTTTTGGTTTGGTAGTGGATATATTTAGAATATGCTTGGATATTTTAGAATATTCTACTATCGAACGGTTGTTATTCATTTAGATTAATCTTGTATTTATAATTTATAAACATATTTATAATTAATAAACTTTCTTAAACCCTTTTTAGTATATTCTTTTTTATTCTATCATTTAATGGTTGATATAATCTTGTGTTTATAAATTATAAACATGCTTATAATTATATACTTTATTTGATCAATTGGATTAATAAGTAACAATTACACTACTATTAAGTAAACCAAGCATTACTACATGCAACAGGTAATAATTTATTTTTAAGATTGTGAGATGAAATAATTTTAAATTATTATGTATAGAGTTTAGAAAATTAAGTATGATAAACATAAAAATAATTGATTAAAAATGGGAAAATTAAATAAAATTTCTTCATTCGAACCTTAGGGTTCTTGGGAGCAATGCGATGGTTGGGGCGGCATTGCTGCTGCTACTGGCTGGGCGGGAGGCATTCAGGTACTGCAATCTCCGACTACATTCCTCCGGATTCAAGGGTGCTCGCAACGCCGTCGAGTCGGCGCAGTTCTCGCGGGTACTTAGGAGCAGCAGGATCAGCCACGCCGTCCTGGGGAGCGGCGAGGGATTCCAAGAGCTGGACGAGATGCTAGAGAAGATCGCCACGATGCCCGATCCATCGCAGGGATATGGCTTCGTTCTCAGGCAGATTGGCGAGCGCAAGGCGCTGGCACAGGGCAAGCGCGTCCATGCTCACATCTTGAGGACCAGGAAGTGGAAGTCGAGCGCCGTCGTCTCCAATCTCCTCGTCCAGATGTATTGCCAGTGCGGCAGTGTGGATCTGGCGCGCGAGGTCTTCGCCGGCACGATCCATCGCAACGAGCAGTCGTGGAGCTCGATGATCGCGGGCTACGTCCACCATGGCCGCCACAGGGAAGCGCTCGATCTCTTCCTCAACCTGGAATGCGAGCAGCGCGTCCAGCCTAATCGATCCATCTTCGCCAGCGCTCTCGCGGCTTGCACCCACTTGGGCGATCTGGAACATGGCCGAAGGATCCACGAGCGCATTCATCACTCAAAGATCGCTGGAGTTCACGACGTGGTGATTGGGAACGCACTGGTGACGATGTATGCCCGGTGTGGGGATTTGGTGTCGGCCCGTGAGTTTTTCGAGGGGATGCGAGAGAAGAATGCCATGTCGTGGAACGCTATCATCTCGGCTTACGTCCAAGGCGGCCATCCCCGGAAAGCTCTCGAGCTCTTTGCGAGGATGACAGGGAAGTTAAACAGCTTCGTTTTCGCCAGCGCTTTCACTGCTTGCTCCATGGTGGGAGAGATTGATCTCGGTAAGAAACTCTATGCAAGGTTTGTCGAGAGTGGACTAAAGCCGGATTTGATCGTGCAGAACGCTCTGATGAGCATGTATGCCAAGTGTGGAGACTTGGACGAGGCGAGGAGGACTTTTCTCGAGCTTCCAACGCGTGATGTCGGTGCATGGGCGTGTCTCATGGCCGGATATGCTCAGCACGGAGATTTCGCTCGGGCTCTCGAGCTCTACAACAGGATGAGAGACGAGAAGGTGGAGGCTAACGCGGCCATTTTCTCCACGCTCATCGCGGCTTGTTCCACTCTGAAAGAAGGTGAGCTTGTGAGAGACCTTGCCTTTTCTTGTGGATTTGAGGCTGATCCAATCGTGCAGGCTTCTCTGGTCGGAATGTATGGGAAGCACGGCAAGATCGAGGAAGCGAGACGTTTTTTATAACATTCATGGCGAAAACAAAGACGTGGCTGCCTGGTCGAGCATCATTTCGGCTTACGCTCGGCACGGGTTGACGGACGAGGCTTTGAGGCTGTTTTGGAGGATGGTTTCTCGAGGGGTGGAGCCAAGTGCCATGATTTTCAAGAGCGTTATATGCTGCTGCGCGAGCGGTGAGGCTCTGGAGCAAGGCAAGGCCGTCCATGCACGGCTGAAGGAGAGCCCGGGCAGGGAAGACTCGGCAGTCCAGAACGCGCTCGTTGGGATGTATTGCAAGTGTGGGAGTCTGGACGATGCAAGAGCCGCCTTCGACGTGATCAAACGCAGAGATCGGCACACCTGGACGACCTTGATCATGGCTTACGTCCAGAACAGGAAGCCGGAGAAAGCGCTGGAGCTTTATCACGGCATGGACGTGGAACCCAACGAGTTTATTCTTGCCAGTGTTGCAGCAGCTTGCTCCAGCTTAGGTTCTCTCGAGCAAGGCATGGCTGTCCACTGTCGAGCAAAGTCACTCGAGCTTCTCGGGTGTGAGGTCCTGGGAACTGCACTGCTTGACATGTATGTCAAGTGTAAGAGACTGGACGAGGCCAGGAAACTCTTCTGGGAGCTCCAGGCTACGAACGTCCCCTAATGGTGGGAGGATACGCCCAACCTGGGGACTCGTCTCAAGCTCGAGAGACGTGGGCGTTCCTGGGGAGGATCAAAACGTCTCCGGGCTTGCAGCAGCTCATCACCGCTGCTTGAATTCCACACGTAGAGCCGTTCACCAAGGACCACGAGTACCCTGCTCCGAAAAGCTCGGCGGCCATTTGCTGCCCTTCGGCTATGGCTTCTTGTGGCAGTGCAAGTTATCTAGGCCTGGCAGCTCCGGGAGATGAAACTGGAAGAGTTGAGCTCCGAGAAGCTTGGAAATCGAAGAGGGCGTTGAGGAGCCGCGGCCGTGGCCTGGGAAGTGAAACGCAGCGGCACGCTCCTCGCCAGTTCTCTTGAGAGCTTCAAGCAAAGGAGCTGAGGTAGAAGGGAGCAGTATGATTGTTGAGCATAGCTGACAGGGAAAGAAGCACGAATACTTGATACACTATACTGCTTCAGGAATAGAATGCACAATACAGCACCCCCCTTTATTTAGGGTGGGCCCCTTTTGCTTATTCATTACCATAAATTAAAGATTGTCCTAGTATATTATTTTCAATTATTTTTAAGTATTTATAAGTACAAAATCAAATATACTATTTATTCTATTATAACAGCATTCTCTTGATTGTATAGCTTAATATGACTGTATAGAATATTAAATGCAGCTTCCTTTCTTTCAATATATATTTTTCGCTAAATATATTCTTGAAAGTAAGAGCTGTATAATCCTTTTGTTGTACCATAGTGAGGAAAAGATCTTTTCACTGCATTCCATATTGATTCAATATGATTTGCATGAACTCTAGTTATGGGATCAACAAAATTTTAAAAGTGGTTGACTATATAATGAATGAAGTTCAATTAATTCAACCACTTTGAATTATAACTAGCCCAACAATCACTATATATATTTGTTCCTAAAAAATTAATTATAATTATTAGTTAAGAATAATAGTAGAAATAGAACTTACCTGGTCTAACATATGTATATAATATATCAGTTAAAGTTTGTGTAGTACAATAGGCCACTGAAACCATAAACATTCGATCCAAATCACGTTCAATTCCTCCAACAACTCACCGGCCTTCTACTCTTCTACCACGATTATATTTCCACTTGCCAAACTTACTTTCATTAATTTCCACAATTCTTCCTAGACCATCAATTTTTTTACTACCTCATTGTAATGTGATAACACAAATATCACGACAAAAGTTGTACCAATTTGTTGTTGTGTGCTCACTTTTAATACTACACTCAATATGAGTTTTATCTTGTGGCATTTTAATGCACCAACAATACATCACTTTAAGCATTTGAGCAAATGTGAGATTACTATTTGCAAACCATGTATTAATTCTAAGAGATTTTGTGGTATTGCAATTTTTACAATTCCACTTTAAACCATCTTTACAACCTCGATTATTAGATCAATATCTTATTGGTCGATGGCATCTTTCACATTCTCTCCCTTGTGGAAGAAGACTAACCGTAATACAAAAAGTAAAAGAATTTACTTTACTATTAGTTCTCTTAATAAGATCAGAAAAAGAAAGAATACTATCTTGAGTATGATCTACATATTCCAATCTAGCCATAATACTAAAGAGAATGAATAAAATTAAACCAATTGTAGATTATATATTTATAAGTTATAGCCATTCATTCACTAGCTAATTAAAAAATTATAGTTGTTAACATATCTGTTAACAACATCTACTAACTAAAGTTTAACGTTACTAATTTAGAGTTAGTCATTAAACATTTAGGGTGCAAAGCTGGGCGTGACTAAGCATACTATGAAGGA
Source organism: Selaginella moellendorffii (assembly GCF_000143415.4). Lineage (NCBI taxonomy): Eukaryota > Viridiplantae > Streptophyta > Lycopodiopsida > Selaginellales > Selaginellaceae > Selaginella > Selaginella moellendorffii. The sequence goes on from NW_003314308.1 coordinate 1,196,127, forward strand.
AGCAAGGGGTGAGCGTGGCAAAGAAGCAACCACATAAAAGAGGGGGGTGTTGTATTATGCATTTCCTAGAAGCTTTCATCTAGTGACACAAAAGTCTCCAACTAATTCTTCTCTTCCACAAAAGTGTGGAGCAAATTCCTCCAGCAAGGGAAAAAATGCCAGAATCAATTTAGAGTGAGTAGTGTTACAGCATAAACAATCAGAGTGTTTACATGAGTTTATTTAGCTTCTCCAATGCTTGTTTTACATCTTCAACACTTGCAATTTTCTTAAGTAAATTGTTTATCGTCTTCAATGCATAATATTTATGCCCTTTTCTATTTTTGAATGCTTGAATGACAATTCCATTATTGGGCTGCAAGCAAAAGGACTCTGGCTTGTCGTCCACAATCACTGTGTGTTTGAGGTCCCGCCTTAATCTCAAGAGATCCTTCACAACCTTTTTCCCTTTGACTTCCTTAGTCGAGCACGAATCTTTGTAGAGATGATGGGCAAAGAGATTCCCAGCTAGGTTGAGCTTGTCCAAAGTCTTGTCCACATATGGCTTGATTGCTCAAGTAAAAACCACAATCTCATATATCTTACTGTAACGTATATAAATATGGGATGAGATTTGGATATACTGTTACTGTGGATCCTTACAACTTTGGAGAATAAATAAGGATAAAATAGCTATTAAAGGCTTTTTCATCAAGTAATTACCTCATTGTAAACTCTTGAGTTTGGACTTCCCAAGAGATCACCCAACCCAGTACTATTCAAACCCAAAGATGCTTAACTCCAACTATTGCTTAAAGATGCTTAACTCTTAACCGATTGGAAAAGGGGGTGCGCTCTTGTTTATGGGCCCTTTCCTTCTATATTTGAACCTCAACGGATTGTCTCTCAAATTCACGCCTTCGTGAACGGAAATTGAGAGCCGCAGCTCTCCCGAGAGCCCCGCTCTCTTGACACCCTACCCCTCGGGTCGAGCACAGTAGAAGTAAACTAGACCAGCCAAATGTCAATCAACATGTGGTGTGATTCCCCTAGCCAACCAATAGAGTGTAAGCAACCAAAGGGAACAACTTGAGAGACGATCCGTTAGGGTTCAAATATAGAGGGAAAGGGCCCATGAGCTAACATACAGTCGGATCCGACACCCACTCTAATACCGAATGTAACCTCCTGAGTTTGGACTTCCTAGGTCACCCAACTCAGTAATATTCGAACCCAAGGACGTTTAACTCCAACTATCCCAAGACCCTTAACCGATTAGAAAAGAGAGACGATCCGTTAGGGTTCAAATAGTACTGGGTTTGGCTTAGGAGCTTACATAGAGTCGGACCCGACACCCACTCTAATACCAAATGTAAGCTCCTGAGTTTGGACTTCCTAGGTCACCCAACCCAGTAATATTCAAACCCAAGGACGTTTAACTCCAACTATCCCAAGACCCTTAACCGATTAGAAAAGAGGGTGCACTCTTGTTCATGGGCCCTTTCCCTCTATATTTGAACCCCAATGGATCGTCTCTCAAGTTGTTCCCTTTGGTTGCTTACACCCATTTCTAGTTGGTTTAAGAGGAGAAAGATAGGGTATGCTATATGTGGTATCAGAGCAAATGGCATAAGTGGCTACTTAAAAATATAATATACCCTTGAGTAAGGTATATTCTTACCTTTAAATTTGAAATTATACGTATTAGGCATCCATACGTACGTCCTTCCTTTTGGTGGAGCATCTATGGACGAAGGTATCCACCGTAAGACTGCAGTACAGGTGACTAGTTGCCTCACATGGAATAGTTAATCTACATAATGGAAGGATTTGTATATTCAATGTGAAGATAAAAATGTTTGTTCCTTTTGGCTCAGTAGGGGTTGTTAGTCAATAGTTAATGAGGACATTGACATCTCTGAAAGGGGGTGAGTGTAACACATATGATTATGAAATGAGATTTGGATATACTGTCATCATAGATCCTTGGAACCTTGGGAATAAATAGGGATAAAATAATCATTAAAGGTTCTCTCATTAAGTGATTACCCTTTTTCCAATTGGTTTAAGGGAAAAAAGATAAATCATGCTACATTTACTCATCTCTTTTAAAAAGTTATTCACACCTGGCCTCTTTGCCACAAGGTAGCATTGTAGTGAAATAGTTTCCCCACTAAAGAGCTTGAGGGACACTATGGCCTTGTGAGCATGGATTAATGTCTTATTTATGTCCAACACAAACATGGGTTTCTTCTCCAAAGCTGGCAGCAGTAGCAAAAAATGGTTTAACAACTTCACCTTTTTCTTTTTCTCTTTAGTGGTGATGTCAAGCATCACAAAACTCCACTCCTACTCCTGTGGCTTTTTCATAGATGATAGAAACAATGTAAGCCCTAGCTTAATCATAACAAACCTTTATATATCAAGTTTAATTTTGGCTAAGCAGCACATAGAAATTTGACTGTAACACCAACCCTAGCGCCGAGAGTCTCTGGGCAGCTCGAGCTCCACACTCAAAATCCTTGTGAATCTTCTGGCAAGCAGCCAACAGTGAGACCCAAGCAATGCTTTCGGGCTCGAAGGGCATGTTGTGGATGAGCTCCTCGGCCTTGTCCAGCTCTCCAGCCCTTGCAAATGCGTCAATAAGCCCACAATAGTGTTCTCCTGTGGGCTCGACTCCATAGTCCCAAATCATTGATTGGAAGTAGTCTCGAGAGATTTTCACCACGTCTGAGTGGCAGCATGCTGCAAGCATGCTTGTAAAGACTATGTGATCAGGCATCATGCTCTCCTGGATGATCCTATGGAAGGTTTCCAAGGCCTCAGTTACATGCCCAGTGGAAGCATACATGGCCACCATTGCAGTCCATGAGACCAAGTCTTGCTCTGGCATTCTCTCGAACCAAACTCGAGCTTCCAAGAGGAGTCCCTTGTGAGCAAAGCCAACCACTATTGCCATCCAGGCGATTGCATTGCGCTCCTCGATTGCCTGGAAGAGGCTTATCCCTTCTTGGAGGTGGCCATTCCAGAGATAGGCCGAGAGGAGTGCTGTGCTCGCCATCTTGCTATTGTAAGGCATTTGATCGAAAATAAACTTTGCATTTTCAAGATGGTTTCTAGAGGCGAGCATATGGATCATTGTTGTCCAAGAGATCTCATCGCGGTGAGCCATCTTTTGGAAACAATCTAGTGCCTCATTCAAATGCCCATTTGCGGCATATGCTCAAAGCATGGAGTTCCAAGCCACCACGTCTTTGTTTGGCAGCCTCTCAAACAAGGCTGTAGCCTCTTCCACGCAGCCATTAGATGTGTAGCCGTCCATCATAGCCGTAAATGCCACCTCATTAAGATCCGGAGCATCTTCAAAGAGAATCTTTGCTTGCTCCGTGTGCCCTGCCTGGGCATATGCTGTGATCATGGTCGTCCATGTTACTACATTCCTTGTGGGCATTCTATCAAAGAGATCCTTAGCTTCATCCAGCCGTTGGTTCTGGCAGTGGCCTTGGATCATGGCCGTCCACGCCACCACGTCCTTTTGGGGCAGGGAATCGAACACCTCACGCGCGCGTAAGAGATGCCCGTTATGGGCATATGCCACGATCATGGCGGTGCTAGAAACGAGGGTTTGCTCCGGCATGGAGTGGAATACCGCCTCCGCCTCGCCGAGATTGCCAGTCTGCGAGTACATCTCGATCATCACGTTCCAGGTGATGGAATTCTTGGCAGGGATGCGATCGAAGAGCTGCTTGGCGCGCTGCACGTCTCCGGCCGCGGCGTATGCCGAGATCATGGCGTTGCTGGACACAATCTCCTGCTGCGGCATGCTTTCCAGGACCGATCGCGCCTGCTCCAGGTCGTGGTTGCGAATGTAGGCCTGGAGGATGAGATTCCAAGAGAAGAGATTGCGATCCGGGGTGGAATCGAAGACCGATCGCGCTTCCTCCAGGCAGCCGCAGCGGCCATACATCTGGACGAGGAGATTTCGCAGGAAAACGCTGTTCTTGTGGTCGCTGTGAAGGATCTGGGCGTGGATCTGGCGGCCATCGCTGGGATTGTCGCAAGATCTGACGAGGGCGGCAAGCTCTTGGACGCCAAGAACGCGCATCACATCATGGCCGTTGGATGATGGGGACGTCCGAGGTTCAAATCCTGGCAGGTTCTAGCTTCTAGCCACGAAGTTTTTATGGTACGCGGCGAAAACTCTTCCCCCATCGCGCAGCCTCACTCCAAATGCCGGAGGCAGTCGCAATTCAATTAATTTCCATTTTTTCTTGTGGCTTTGGATGGATTTCTCTTGCTGCAAATGCCCAGACCAGGCTGCAAGCAGTGTAAAATCAAATGCTCTATTCATCCCCTTTTTGGATCAGATTGCAAGAAGGCACACTACTACTCTTTAGAAAAATCCAGATGTCAAAGTTACCAGCTTTGATGTTTTTGGGTTCTTGTCGTTGTGTTGATAATGGGGAGCTGTTCTGATGGTATATTGTTAATAGTTTTTGCAAGCTTGTGGAGAGAGCATTAGAAATATAACTTGTGGTTGGCACTTTGTCATTGTACGTAGTCCTGTGTGATTGATGAGGCAATCTCTATATTAAATTTCAAACCCAAATTTCTTAGGATTATATCAATACAAAATTCAAAATAGATCCATTATATTCAAAGCAAATTGAATTGGTGTTAAATGAACCCCTTGATAATATTCCCAAAAAAAAATAGAGGGTCATTGATTTATTCGTACAAAAATTTTCTACTACTCATGCAATTTTTTATTTCCAAAAAGCATCTTAGTGTTCAGACCTTCCACTATAACAGCACTAACAAACGTTGTTAACACCAAAGCCTCTACCCAAAAAATGAATGTCATCAATCTAAAAAATGCCAATAACACCAATAAATATAACCAACTTTATCACATATTCAATATGAGCCAAACCACATCTTTGCCTTTGTCTTTGAATTCAATTAACGATAACATTAACCTCCACTAGAATAGGATTATCTTTCATATGAAGTGGAGTTGAAAGATGTTTAACAAAAAGTGAAAGAGGTAATGTTTTATAACATTATGTCATGTGAAAAGTATTGTCAAGGGTGGCTAAAGTAAATGTATACACAAGTTTTATAAAATTTTGACAAAATGCTAGTAATAACATTCCTAACTTGATCTACTTTAATATATTTAACTCTACATGAAGCAAAAGGTTTTAAAAATGAATGCCAAATTGCATCACTCACTCAAATGCCTCTTGATGAAAATTGTCCAATTACTATAAAGCATCATCACAATTGTCAACATGCTTAAATGTGTAGTTTAAAACATTCAGAAAAATACTCTAATCTACATGAATGGCTACACTAAAAGTATTATACTACTATAATGTTATCCTTGGAAACTCATGCAAATATAGAGCATTATCCCAAAAATGATATGTGATAATCACCATAAAGCAATCAAACTAATGATATATATCAATCGCTAGGATTACCATGAAAGAACTCTAGCCAAACATAACGATTAGCAACAAGAGCAAGAAGAATTGTACCATGCACCATGAATGTTGCCATTAATTGAATTTGATTGTTCAATTGCAACAACAAAGCAAAAAGAAAATAAATTGAAAAAGCTACAAAGAAAAGGAAATTTAGACAATGTAAAATTTAGACTTAAACCAAAATCCCAATTCTAAGCACTTCTTAGAGACAATTACTATTCCTCACTTCCATCAATGTGAGTGTATGAAATATAGAAATGGAATATAGAAATATACATACCAATTAGCCAAAAAACCTTAGCTTATATATAAAAATGAGTGGTCCAAGTTACAATTAATCTAATGGTTATCAAAATTCAATTACACTAATATTAATATATAGCATCATACATGTAAACTTGGACCTCATAAACAGACCTTTTTAAAAATATATAGTGTTCTTAAAAGAATGAACTATATTTATTTATTATATGCAATTCAAAAGGAAGGAATTTACAATTTCATTTATAATGGTGGTAGGGTATTTGGCATAATTGTAAAATGGTATTTCTTTGTTATATAAAATATAAAAAATACATCTTAATACTTCTAAATTTAAAATTAAATGAATTATCAAACATTAAAGTATTACACAAAGTCAATTTCTTCAAATCAAAGTTAATGTTAATTAATGTTTAAAATACAATGCTAAGCAATTTTTACTAAAGAAACTAAAATTTTAAAAATTAATCTATGCTAAATACTATATGAATTAAATATGTGAAAAATGATAAAATCATATTATAATTCTAATAAATTGCTACATGTTATATGTAGCAACGCTTGGTTTGCTTAATAGTAGTGTTATTCTTACTTATTAATCCAATTGATCAAATAAAATTTATAATTATAAGTTGTGAGTGCCTGGAATATGAAAAGGGAATATAGAAATGTGCATATCAATTAGCCCAAAAACCCTAGTTTATATACAGGAGCGAGTGATCCGGATTGAAACCAATCCAACGGCTACCAAAATCCCACTACGCTAATATTAGTATACGGCATCATAGCCGTACATTGGCCCTCATAAAGCATATTTATAATGTATAATTACAAGATCATATCAACCATGATAGAATAAAAAGGAATATACTATAAAGGGTTTAAAAAATTTATAAATCATTAACATGTTTATAAATTATAAATATAAGATTAATCTAACAAGTTTGCTTAAGCAAACCAAAAACTCATAAATAAAAGAACTATATAAATATCATTACAAATAATGTCTAACTTAAATCTACTTCTAAAATGTGCAAATAAATTAAATTATTATTTTAAAAAATATCTTAAATCTACTTCTAAAATGTGCAAATAAATTAAATTATTATTTTAAAAAATATCTCAATGTGTGTTTTTGTGTTGCAATTAAGATATATAAGGTGGTTAAGCTCGTGAGGGGAACTTAGCCCTGACAAAACATATAAGATCAAACTTAATAATTAAATAACATAGTGTGCATTATCCTTATTTAGATATTTTTATTTAAATTTTAAGAATAAATACTCTTTCAAATTAAAATTATTACCTCCCATTTTTCTTAATAATCTTACCCTATTTAGTTTAACTATAAATTTTAATTGTAAAATAACATAAAAAATTAAATATAAAAAATTGGATTAACTTTAGTGTTAGTTTCTTTATGACTTAATTATGTTGATTTAAACTCAATTCCACCTAACTGAATCATCATGACACTTAGAAATGTTAATCTCTGTCTGCATTTGAAATATTATAAAATTGACTATATAAAGCTTTTTGTATTTTAAAATTATTATATTAATTATTATATCATGTACGTATAAAATAAGAAATTAATGATAATTTTGGTTCGATTTAAGTAAAAGATCTTGAAACTATATTACTATCATACTTTATTTATGAAATTTAAATGATCGTGGAGTAAGTCCAAAATGGCCACTCTTCCTCCACCTGGTGTGCCAGCCGTTTGCTCCCGCCTGGGGGATCTGGAGCCCCGGGAAGCTCTCCAGCGATGATGACAAGGAAGGTAAATCGCCAGTGCTTGCTCCCACTTGAAGCTGGATTTGATCGTGGATGGGCATGTATGAACTGGATGTCTGTGGATGGGATGGCCGGTGTCGCCCGGGCTCTTGAGCTCTACGACAAGATGAGAGGCGAGAATGCAGACATTTTCTCGACGCTCTGAAAGAAGGATCGAGGAAGCAAGACTTCGCGTCGATCAAGCTCTCACACTTGCTATACATGCTGATGAGCGCATTGCCCAGCACGGAGTTCTCCTCGATATTATCCTCGAGCGGCCTTTGACAAGCTTTGCCTCAGAGAAACCGTCGCGTGGAACGTGATCCTCACGGCTTACGCACAGCGGCCAAGTTTTGGAGCTCTACATCGACATGGTCCAGTTGGGAGCTAGCACTTTCATCGCCATCCTCTCCTACGGCCACGCCGGGAAAGAAAGCTCTACTTTGGACTCATGACTTTGGAGCACGGGATTCCTTTCGGCCCGGAGCATTTCCAGTGCGTAACCGATCTCCTCGCTCGAGTTGAACACTGCCGACACCGAGGACTTGCTCGTCAACGAAAGCGGTGGCCTGGTTGACGCTGCTCGCGGGCTCTAGAGATCATGGGAACGCCGATCGACGGCAACGTGTGCAGCACTACACGTTTTCGAGCTGGATCCACTTTGACGCTATGCAAGGAGGAGAAGAGGTCAGTTTGTGTTATTTTGTTATATGCTGTTTGTTAGCTTTCAGAAATATCAGCGTTCTTTACAGTTGATGGCTTGCCAACCGAGGAAGACGAAGAAGTTACTCCCTTTCGAGCTTTGTTGGCTTGCGCTGGTGGTAGCGGTGGCGGTGGCGGCGGCGGTGAATTGTTGGAGGTCTTGGACATGTTGCTGGCGAGATGGATTGGCATCAAGCAGAGGCCTTTGTTTTGGAGGTACTGCATCGCGGAGCCCATGTCTTCCTCCATGAGTTTCGCGACTTGTCTCTCGGTGAGAGCGATTCCGTCCTGCGCGCCGTTTTGTCCCAGAGCTGCGAGGAATTGGTTTGAGTCCTGCTCGAAAGATAAAACAACGGACAAGTGACTCCATTTCCTTATTGTATGATCGTTCTGATTATATTCTTCTCTTTGTTACCTCGGGTGGAAGATCGGTCATGACAGCTCCAGCGTTTCCCAGCCTGCTCATGCTAAGAACCTGACAAGAAGGAAGGAATTAAACAAGTCGAGTGGATCATGTGACGACGAAGAATTACTGTACCTTCACTTGGAGTTGCAAAAACTTGACGTAATCGATGATCTCATCCAGCATGGACGCCTTATCAGTCTGTAGAGAAGCCAAGAAAAAAAAGGAAGAAAAACAAGAACCAAGGTGGTGAGTTTTTTCACGCAAAGCAGCAAAAAGTCAACCTTGTTAGAATTGGGAACGAGCTCTTGCAGCGATTTCATCCGCTCGGCGATTCTCTCACGTCTCAGCTTCACGAAGGTGGAAGAAAGATTATAGCTAGAAAGAAAGAATGGGAGCTTGAGAGATTTCTACTCACTCTCTCGGCGATGCTGTGAGGATCGGTGGCTTGGCCACGACGAGCACGAACTCGAGGCCTTGCTGCTCCACCCGGAATCGCTGCTGCTGGTTGCTGCTGGGACACTGGCGGTGGCACCTCCTGGATCTCGGTTCTCAATCCTTGGCAAGCCTAGAAGGAAAGAAAAAGAGATCACACTCACTTAGAACACCAAGCATGCAACAATGCTCTAAGATCTTCCTTGGACTCTCGAGAACAAACCAAGTTACGTCCAAAACACAAGAACTTATCTTCTAAGAGATCCAATATCACGAATTTCTAAGCGGCCACTGTCACTCACCTGACCGGATTTTGTTCTTGCGAGGTTAGTCTGTCCCGGATGTCCACCAAACGTGTTGAAAATCCCAGCGTCTTGTCCCTGGATGGAGTAGCAAAAGGAATTTTTATCGAGAAAGCTTCGATTTTTGTAAAGAACTCACCGAGATTGCCGAGAGATTCTCCATCAGCGACGCAGCTTGCTGCTGCTGCTGCTGCTGCTCGTCGCGGATTCTCTTGCCGAGCATCTGTGCTTCCGTGAGAACATCTCCTCCGGATCCTCCTCCAGGCTTTCCAAAACTTAGCGGGAGATTGGACGCGTACTGCTGGCACCATGTCGAGTCGGACCTCTCGAAGACCGGGGAGGAAGAGTCGCCGTTGTTCTTGTTGGAAGAGATGGAAGAAATCCTACACGAATCGTGCACGAGGTGGTGGTGGTGCTCGTGTTCTTGCTGCTGCTGCTGCTTGAGCTGCGAGAGGAGCGTAGATCCATGATCCTGGACTTGCAAGCTCCCAGGATCCAGCAGCGACGACGAGGAGATGATCCCATTGTTGATGCTAGAACTGGTAGTGGTGGTGTTGTTTGTGTTGAGAAGCGCCACCATGGTCTCCAATCCCGCCATGCCACCCGAGAAAGAATCCCATGGAGCAGCACCAGCCACCCTGCCGGAATCGCTCCACGATGGCATCGACAAGATTTGCTCCATCATCTCGTCCATGACCAGCTGCTGCTGCTGCTGTTCTTGGAGATTGTGAGCCATTTTCCTGAATCTTTCTTGTCTCTACCCATGCGCTCTCATCCTCCTGAGCAAAACCGAAAGAAATTCTCACTCACAACGTACATTCTCGAGATCCCGCCTCGCAATTCCTCCCAGATGGATCAAACAGGAAAAACCCACCAAAAACCCGCGACCCAATTCCTCCCGGACGATCCTGGGCAGAGTTTTAGGGTTTTCTCGTGTCATTGACAATGTCTAGCTTTTCTTCATCGTCCTCTTCCTCTCTTCTTCTTCTTCTGCTTCTTCTTCTTCTTCTTTTATTCCTCTTCATTAAATTCCTTGTAAAATTCCTTGATTTAGCCTAACAGTTTTCGCCCAGTAAAAACTCTTGCCTGTACTTATTACCGTCTGTTACCGTATTTACGCGGGCCTTTACTTTACCGATGGTAACTCCTGGCGATGGTAACTCGTTACTTTTGCGATCGTGGAGTTTTCAAAGGGGTGCATGATTCGAGTCCACGTCACTGCTGCCATGGCCGTCCGTGTACTGTAATTTACCAGCGGTCAAATCCCTTGGAAAGGCCCTTATGAGACATTGACGGCCGACGACGACTTTTTACCACCGGAGGTGAAAGAATACTTCGTACAATAGTAAAATATGTGCGATCGATTGTCAATACGATGTGATTATTTAGAACTAATCGAGATGATGGATAGAAACTTCTTCTGGGACCCCAGCGATTTGCTCCAGGATCTTAGGCGTATGGGGACGTGAGGTTTTAGAATAGTTTTCGAACCTTGGCTGCGAGGACCAGATCAAATTAACGAAAACAATGCCATGGTCCATGGGTCCAATCCAGCTGCACGAACTCCACCACGCGGGGACTAAACAAGATTATAAACTAGATAAAACAATGCTAAACACGTGTTTTTCGTTCACGCATGTCATTGAGCGAGGGTGTGCTGGCTTTGAGACAAAAGACGAGCTTGATCTGAATGGACTTTCCGTGTTTTTTTCCCAAAGCTTGTGACTGATAATTTGTCCTTAATTAAGTTCTATAAACTTGAAGGTAAGTAAGTATAAGCAATGTCTAAGTTTTGGGCTTTCACGATGGCAGTCGCCACGGCGATTCTAGTGCAAAGAGCTGTAAGATTGGTTTTCCTATTGAAGAATGCTATGATCTTTCCGGATCTTGCAGGATGCTTGCGCTGGATTCATTAATTCTTGCGAGATTTTTGATTACGAGGATGGAGTTCTCTATGCGAAGTGCAAAGACGAGAGAGGGAACTTTGCATGGCCAAACATCGATCTAAAAAACTTTGTAGGGACCAGAAATGGGGAGATTGGAAGCGGCCCTGGATTTACAAACTTCTTGGATGGATGCTTCGGCTATGGCCTCAACTATAAGGGGGTCTTGAGGGGGACATGCAATGGAAGGGCAAATGCTTTCGACCTCAATAATTACGTCTCCAACGAGAATGGACGGCTTAATCTGTGCTAAACTTTGTAAGAAAATCTTTCTAAATAAAGGACCAACGGTCCAGATTGATTAGGGATGATGTTAAGTTTATGGAGAGAGAATCAATGGAAGTCGTGATTTTGCAACTTGAATTTCCAGGTGCTCCCTGCTGCATCCGCCTGAAGTTGAGCGCTGCAAACACAAGATCAAGCGTCTGGTGCAAACTCCAAACTCATTCTTCATGGTTTGCAGAACAGTGATTTCTTCCCGAGGTTTTAGGCAATAATCTTGGTCTTGCAGGATGTCAAGTGCCGAGGCTGCTTCAGCATGTATTCAACTCCTCGTATTCATTTCTTTTGTGCATCATAACTTTTTTCTTTCCTTTTCTGTAGTACGACTTTCTTTAGTCACTCTCAGACGGTCATTTCTTGTTCGAATTGCTCGACGGTGTTGTGCCAGCCGACTGGTGGCAAAGCCTTCCTCACAGTGGGCTGCGAGTACAGGAAGAAGGGAAACTAAATGAATCGGCTAAAGTAAGTTTTGATCACAGTGGAATAAACTATAAGATCGTTCTTTGAAGCCACGAACTTAAACGAGAGAGAGAGAGAGAGTAAACGATGCCGGCGCGATCCACGCCGTGCCGCAACCAGGCGTCTTGAAAGCTCTCTCGATCCATCCACAGAAGTTTCATTCATTCGCGCGGGTCAAGGAAGAAGAGAATTGAAGAGGCCACACCACAAAACCAGCGTAAGTATGTTGTACACGAGTGTCGGGAAATCCTTTTCTTCCCTGAAAGAAGAGCACAAAAGCTGGCTGCCATGTGATGGGACTTGATGAAGCTCTTGAATTCAACAAAGGTGGTGGCTTTTATCTTGATATCAATCCATTTTTTTATGAATTGTTTTGGAAAGGAATTCTATGATACTCTGTCGGTTCGGCAATGAATGAATGGATCGGTCGTTTTCTTGAGGCTGATGAATGTCTATTATAATCAATACAACATTGTCAATACATGGATGCTCCTATCTTTCACGACTCCATCTCTTTTTCCTTTCTCTCTTACATATAATCCTTGCTGCAGCTGGAATTTGCGAGACTGCGATGGGCATGTCATTGAATTCGATCGGAACCTCCTTTTGTGGCGAGCGATAAAAGAATCAATCGTTTGCAACTTCTGGGTTTAGTCGTTTTGGGTTTGATCTTCCCTGCAGGCGAGCGAGAGCGATATTGGCTCTGCTCAATCGCATGACGCTGCTGCATCGCACGAAAAATTTGCGATGGGAATGGATCGATGGAGTCGCAGCAGAGGCATGAGATTGAGCCGTGCCAATATCACTGGTGTTTTTCGCTTTGTGAGTGACGGATCTTCAAGCATATTCTAAAGGGACGGCCCAGATTGACGGACAACGGTCATCGTGTTAGGGTTCTTCATCTTTCACCGCGCGAGGCGATTCCTCCATCGGCACGCGAAGTGACCAAGAAATCTGTGATAGAACGAGGCGCTACACTGTCTGGTAGGAATCATATTGCAAAAAGACTTATTACTATACCACCAGGGCGATTTCTATCGAGCGGAGTGGACGCATAGCTCGCCGCTACAGTTGTAGAGCACTCTATCGGCCATGAGCACGCCGCCGTCTAGGCGCTCCAGTGGCTTCTCTCCGCAGAGCATTGTCACAACGCTAGACAGAAGTTTGAGCACATAAGCGGCCCACGCTTATCACTCTCTCCACTTGTTCTTCGTCAAAACTTGGCCCAGGTGAGCTGACGATTCTCTCGTCTAGCAGCTCCGGTATCTTGTTCTCTTCGTGTAACTTACAGGCCTGCGATGGGATCGCTCCAGCTTTTTCAAGGAGGAAAAAAGTTTTTTTCGATCACTCACCCATTCCAGAAGGTACTGGGTTGATCCCAATCCGTGCTCTTTCGACCACTCACGATTCCCAGGCTCAGGATTCCAAAGCTGAAAACATCTGCTTTGTCCGTCAAGAGGCCATGGAGTGCCTACTCCGGTGCCATATATCCCCCGCAAAAACAAAGGTTTGCTCTCGTATCTGAAGAATGTGGTGTGACTTTGCCTACACAGTTCCTGCGATTTGTGTGTTGATGGATTTCTCATCCAAGTACAGTTTCGCCCGAAGTCCGCAATCTTTGCCTCGAACCGTTTGTCCGAAAGTACCTTCCCGGCTTTGATGTCTCTGTGGATGATTTTTATCTGGGAATCCTGGTGCAGGTAAAGGAGTCCTCGAGCTACATCTAAGATGATATTGTATCTTTGCTCCCAGGAAAGGCAAGGTTCTCCTGGATCAGCCGGTACGTAAGTAGAGCATTGTCAAAAGCTTTCAAGAGATGGGCTTGGCTCTTACCAAACAGGACTTTGGCCAGGCTGTTCTTCTCCAGGAGCTCGAACACCAGCAGCCTTTAGATTCCTCGGTGCCGTATAGCTTGACCAGGTTCCGGTGCTGGACACTGCTTACAAGCCGGACCTCGTTGAGGAACTCGTGTTTTCCTTTTTGCGACTCCGTGGTAAGTCTTTTGATGGCTATCTTTCTACCGTCTTGCAGAATTCCCTGATTAAAGATCTTCTCAATCATACAAAACTTTTCCCAAGGCAAGTCACTGCTCACCCTGTAGACCTCCACATCCTCCCTCGCCTAATTTGATATCATCGCTGAAATTGTTTGTGGCTGCTTTCATGGGTAGATGGTTGCTCCCTGATGAATGCTCGTCCTTGTCCAGCAAATTATAGAAAACGAGCTTCGAGGTAATAGTTCTCTTTCGTAGCAACGTACCTTCGTTGACGCAAGTCCTTCCAGGATTTAAATATCGGTGCTTGATCCTCAGGCAGCAGAATACAATCCAGGACACCTCTCAGTCAAGTTCTTTGTCGCGACGGCCATGCAAGTGTTACACTGCTCGGCGCTCATGTCCCATCGACACTCGCCCAGCCCGAAGACTCGCAACTTGCCGTCTCCAGAAGTGACAGTGGTGGAAGATCCATGACTAGACAACACCACCATCGCGGAGTTTATATTCTGGCCATACTGGGAGGAAGGAGCTACGCCGCTACAGTTTGCAATAGGACGGAGAAGAAAGGATGGTTATCATAGATGAGGTAGCAACCGTAGAGGAGGATCCGAGCTTCAAAGCTTCCGGGGCAGACCGACTTGGCGGCCTGGGCTGCGTCTTGGGCGCAGGTCCTGGCGGCACTGGAGGACTCCGTAACCTGTGAGTTTGCCATCGCGGCTGGGAGCGGAGCTCCGGAAGTGACCGGTGATGGGGGCATTGGCGACGAGAACTGCGAGAAGATCGTCGACAGCGGTGGAGTAAGAGGAAGAAGCGATGGTGATCTGGAGTGCTTCTCTCGGCACGAGGACTCGATCAGTGTGGCAAGCGTTTGATGGTGGTGGGAAGAAGATGAAGCTTGTGAGGAGGAGCATGGTGTGGAGGAGCGTCATCTCATTGCGTGACTAAATTGGAGGACCAAAGAATTTAACTTTGAAAGTTTTAAGATTTTAGGGTTCTTTGCTCATTCTCGTTAAAGGTTTTAACGAGTAGATTTTAAAGATTTTTAGGGTCTTCGATCATCGCGCCGAGGAGATGCATTGCGACGAGTGGAGTTCCTGGCTGCTGTAGCTGGAGTTTAGCGTGTCCGCCTTGAGCACTCCATCGACGAGCTCTACCATCGCCGGCCGCGACACTTTGCCCAGCTTGGCCTCTCCACAGATCATCGTCACGACTCGTGACATGCTTGGGCGCTGCGATGGCGTAGCTTGGGTGCACAGGAGTCCAACGCAAACCACTCTTACCGCTTGCTCCTTGTCAAAGCTTGGAGGTACAGTGTTGAGTCGCGCGTCTACAAGGTCCAGTTGTTCGTTCCTTTCGTGTGACTTCCAGGCCTACGATGCGAGAAAAACTCTTTCGATCCAAAAAACGAATGAAGAATGCGATCGCTACTCACCCATTCCAGAAGGTATTGTCGCTCGATCGGTTGATTCAAGTCCGTGCTCCTTCGTCCACTTACAATCTCCAGGCTGAGGATCCCAAAGCTGAAAACGTCTGCTTTGTCTGTGAGGTGACCGTGGAGTGCGTACTCCGGTGCCATGTATCCCCTGCAATGCGGTAAGAGATTGTGAAACTTTCTCAAGAGATTTGTTCTTACAGAGTTCCTGCGATCTGAGTGTTGATAGATCTCTCGTCTGAGTACAACCTTGCCAGGCCAAAGTCTGCGATCTTGGCCTCGAACTTTTCGTCGAGAAGTACGTTCCCTGCCTTGATGTCTCTGTGTATGATCTTTACCTGCGAATCCTCGTGCAGATAGGCAAGGCCTCGAGCTACACCAAGGATGACATTGTACCTTTGCTCCCACGAGAGACAAAGATTTCCTGGATCACAGGTAACTACTTAGTTCCTGATCTTTTCAAACTTTCACGAAGCACGTACCTTGAAACAGGACTCTGGACAAGCTGTTGTTCTCGAGAAGCTCGTAAACGAGAAGCCTTTCGGATTCCTCGGTACAGCAGCCGTATAATTTGACCAAGTTTCGATGCTGGACGCTGCTAACAAGCTTAACTTCGTTGAGGAACTCC
Source organism: Selaginella moellendorffii (assembly GCF_000143415.4). NCBI lineage: Eukaryota > Viridiplantae > Streptophyta > Lycopodiopsida > Selaginellales > Selaginellaceae > Selaginella > Selaginella moellendorffii. The sequence goes on from NW_003314308.1 coordinate 1,212,220, forward strand.
TGTTTTCCTTTTTGGGACTGCGTCGTGAGCCGCTTGATGGCTATTCTTCTTCCGTCTGGCAAAGTGCCCTGCATTTCTTCGAGGTAAACGGATTTGGAACTCTACATAGTTTTTGCTTACCTTGTAGACGACTCCGAATCCTCCCTGGCCTAGTTTGTTGTCATCGCTAAAGCTGTTTGTGGCTGTTTTCAGTGCATGATACGAGAAGATGGTTGCTCCGTGGTGAATGTTGGCTTGCAAGTCGAGATCTGCCATGTAGAGGTAAAAAAGAAGGATCTGTTTCAGAAAACACACTATACCTTCTTTAAGCTTCTTTCTTGCAGCAGGAGTCAACCGATGCCTGTTCTTGACACAGCAAAATGCAAAGATCCCCAGCAGCAACACACCTCCAATAATCCCAAACACCAACTTGAGAATTCTATCCCTGCCCGACCCGGATCTGGATTCACGGTCGAGGCTGCTGTAGAACTTGAAGGCGTCAAAGCGCGTGTAGCAGCTGTTGAGAAGAATGGATCCACTGGTGTTCCCGATGCATCGATCGGTCATGTTTCTCATCGCCACTCTCACGCACGAGTCGCACTGCTGGGAACTCAAGTCTCCTCGACACTCACCGAGCACGAAAACTTGAGACTTTCCACTTCCAACCGTGGCTGTGAACGAAGATCCACGCCGAGACAGCGTCGCCAGTGCGGACTTGAGGTTGTCGTCATATCCGGGAGACGAAGCTATGCTGCTACAGTTCAGACAGAGCAGGGACTCGTCCAGGACGGAGAAGAAGGGATGGTTTTCATACCGCAGGAAGCAGCCGTAGAGCTGGATTTTGGCTCCAAGGCTTGAGGAGCACCTAGATTTGACGGCCTGGCCGATGTCTCGAGCGCACTGGTCGCAGGAGTCTCTCGACATGTCTTGGCGGCACTGGAGCAGTCCATAGAGAGTGAGCTCTGCGCTTTGGACGGAGCTCTGGAAGAAGCCAGTGACCGGAGCATTTGTGATGAGAGTTGCGAGGAGGTTGTCGAGGGCGGTGGAGTAAGAGCTGCCGTTGGTGAATTTCTCTTCTCCGCAGCTCCAGCAGGAGTACTCGATTGGTGCCGGGACTGGAGCAGCATTTGATGCGATCGAGAGAGTGAGGAAAAGCGAGATGTGGAAGAACACCATGACAAAGTGTGAGTGATCGATGGACGTTGTCAACCATCTTAAAGTCAAACATATTTGAACAGAAGTATCGGACAAAGGTGTGCTTGTTTATTCTTTCAAGCTTACACCATGGACAAATCAAAAGAATCGTTATGTCTCAACACAAATGAAAGAGTTGCCTTTGTCAAGAAAAGACCATGTTGGCATTGGAAAACGCTAAGGGGATTGGCAAAAGTGGTTTATGAGTTTGGCTTTTTACGTCCATGCTTCGATGGCAGTATAAAGCTAGCTCGCCTAGCAAGCGGAAAGATCAATCCACTCTCCTTGCTCTCTTATATGAGTTTTTAAGGAACGATGATGTCACAAGTGCTCCTCCTCCTCCTGCTGCTGTGCGTCTCGACTTTCAGTGCCTCGGGGAGTGCAAGCCAAGGTTACTCTCAGCCTGAGAAGCCGGGCATGCATCCCAAGAGATCCAGCACCGTAAACATTAGTAATGGCAAAGCTTTTTCAAGAACTTCGGTTCTAATGTGAATGGCAATACCATCTTGGGATCTTCCTGACGAGCTGTCCTCAAGCAATTGAGTCGCCATCGGCGAGCTTGAGCGAGAGAGATGCCGCCCTCCTCAATAGCCTCCTCGTCATGGAGACCATTCATCGCCAACAGAAGTGGCAGCATAGCTCCAATGGCAAATTCCTCGCAGCCCCCCTCTCTGGTTCACGGGATGGTGGTGGAATTCAAGGGTCATCAGCTCGACCATACGAGGTAGCTATAGTTCTCGTTGAAGTTGTGATCAATAGTGGATGGTTTGCTGCAGTGCACTTGCGAACAACAGTGCTATCAGGGCGGCACGCATCAACGTCGGGCAGCAAACTTTCGCTGGGATCATCGACGCTGCACTTAGTCAGAAGTTATCGCCCAAGTTCGATGCTTTTGGAAACGCGGAGAGCGTGCTCCTGGCCTCTTCCGTCCTGTCTCCACTAGCATCTTCTCTCGCAGAAGCGATGCTTCCCTGGCTGGAAAGCGTGGCTGCAAGAACGGTAGTGTAAACTGCGAGATCTCTCGAGCACTTGTTTAAATTCTTTGTTTTCGCAGATGGCGGCAGGAACGTTGCGAGCGCTATCGAGTGAAAACGCGGCCATCAAAACAATGGTCCTGCAAATGAAAGACAAGAGAGTGGATCCACTCTCGCTCACGGTTGGGACACTCTCGGGCAGGATCGGCGACCTCCACACGCGTTTGGAGGAATTGAGCAACGCCCATTGCAGTACGGGACCCATGAAAGCATCCGCTTTACAGAGCAACACCATGAAACTGGTGGAACCGATGAAATTGGTGGCAAAGCGAAGTCCAGTGGCAGTCTTTAGAGTGCTTGGCAAACTTGGAATTATAGATCAAATGTTTTTGTTCCAGTTATAAAACGAGAAATGAATCTATGTCTATGCTGTTTATAGTTTCACTGTCCCAGCTTGAAGCATGTCACAAATGACTGCAATCTTAAAGTTAACCAGCTAGAATGCACGGAGAGAGATTTCGTCCAAGCCACAAAAGCTTCCAACAAAAAATTCTAACTAAGATGGATCTGTATTATTTCCTCATCTTGTATGATATGTATTTTTTTGTGATTCATTAAATATTAAGTTGAAACATTTTGATGGATTGCTAGTCTCAAAAAAAAAAAAAAAGAAAAAGTTATGACTGTTTGTCAAAATAAATGGATGTATTCAAAAGCTTCCAAAACAAATATGTATGGAAGGATCATGCAATGAATGAATTTCTGAAGCTTCTAGGCTAGGATTCCGAGGTCACTAAGCACATTAAACACGCCCATGGTACCCTGTCTTGCAACCATCTTCACTGGCTCCACCACCATCGAGTTGTCTTGGCTCAAAGACGGTGAAGCGAACGGCTTTCCGGCACACTCATCGCTGAGGAGAGCCAAAAGATGGCGCAGCTCCGTGATCTTGCTGGAGAATGCGCCCACTGTCATTGGAAATGGAACGACTTTGTTCTCGCTCATTGAAATTAGCATCGTTCTCACGGCCGCGTCCTCACTCGTCAGAGCTCTCAGCATTCCTGCCACGATCTATGTACATGCACAAAGAAAGACAAAGAGCAGGGTTTAGATCTTGATCGAGAGAGATGGCGTGTTTTACCGCCTTTGAAGCCTCGTTTTCCAGCTGGGGAAGAATCGCCTCAGCAAGCGAAGGTGCCATAGGGGACATGACAAAAGATGCCAAAAGAACTCTCTCGGGGCTTCCAAACGCATCGAATTCGGGTGGAAGTTTCTGGCCAATCGCCGCCTGGAGGATTCCAGAGAAAGCTTGCCTTCCAACGTTCATGCGTGGCCTTGCAACAGCTCGGTTTGTCAAGAACTGGGACAGCACACTGCACCCAAGGAAGAAGAGGGAAAAGTAAGAAACAAAAACACAAAATTTGACCAACCTGATGTGATCTAGCTGATGAACAGCAAATTCGTTCATTAGCTTGTGCACCAGCGAAGAGGTTTGGGAAGAATTGTGGTTACTCATGTGAAAGGTGCCACCATTGGCTACCGTCACGTAAAACTGGGAGAGTATGTATTCCATCTTGAGGAGGCTGTTGAGAAGTCGGGTATCAGTGTCACTCAATGATGTTGGTGTTTCCAAACGCCTACAGCTGGTCGTTCTTCCTCCAAGGGGGTTGTAACTTGGTGGCGGTAACTCATAACTGGGCGGAGGTGGTGGCGATGAAGGCTCATAGCTTGGTGATGGTGCCGGTGGTGGCGGTGACTCGTAGCTCGGTGACGGTGGTGGTGGATACTCAGGCGGTGGTGGACTGGAGTAACTTGGTGGTGGAGCATAACGTGTTGGTGGTGGTGAATACTCAGGTGGAGGTGGTGGACTGGAGTAATTTGATGGCGGAGTTGGTGGCTCATAGCTCGGTGACGGGGGTGGTGGATACTCAGGTGGCGGCGGTGGACTGGAGTAACCTGGTGGCGGGGTTGGTGGCCCATAGCTTGGTGACGCCGGTGGTGGATACTCAGGTGGTGGCGGTGGACTGGAGTAACCTGGTGACGGTGGTGGCGGTGGACTAGAGTAACTTGGTGGCGGAGTTGGTGGCTCATAGCTTGGTGACGCCGGTGGTGGATACTCAGGTGGTGGCGGTGGACTGGAGTAACCTGGTGACGGTGGAGGCGGTGGACTAGAGTAACTTGGTGGCGGAGTTGGTGGCTCATAGCTTGGTGATGGCGGTGGTGGATACTCAGCTGGTGGCTGTGGACTGGAGTAACCTGGTGACGGTGGTGGCGGTGGACTAGAGTAACTTGGTGGCGGAGTTGGTGGCTCATAGCTTGGTGACGCCGGTGGTGGATACTCAGGTGGTGGCGGTGGACTGGAGTAACCTGGTGACGGTGGTGGCGGTGGACTAGAGTAACTTGGTGGCAGAGTTGGTGGCTCATAGCTGAGTGATGGTGGTGGTGGATACTCAAGTGGCGGCGGTGGACTGGAGTAACCTGGTGACAGTGGTGGCGGTGGAGAGTAACTTGGTGGCGGAGTGGGTGGCTCATAGCTTGGTGACGGCGGTGGTGGTGGATACTCAAGTGGTGGCGGTGGACTAGAGTAACTTGGTGGCGAAGTTGGTGGTTCATAGCTTAGTGGCGGTGGTGGTGAATACCCAGGTGGTGGCGGTGGACTGGAGTAACTTGGTGGCGGAGTTAGTGATAACGTTGGTGGTGGCGGTGGACTGGAGAAACTTGGTGGTGGAGTTAGCGATAATGCTGGTGGTGGCGGTGGACTGGAGTAACCTGGTGGCGGAATTGGTGAGCTTGGTGACGGTGGTGGATACTCAGGTGGTGGCGGTGGACTGGAGTAACTTGGTGGAGGAGTTGGTGGCTCATAGCTTACTGACGGTGGTGGCGGTGGACTGGAGTAACTTGGTGGTGGAGATGGTGGCTCATAGCTTAGTGACGGTGGTGGTGGTGGATACTCAGGTGGCAGCGGCGGACTGGAGTAACTTGGTGGCGGTGTTGGTGGCTCTGATGGTGGTGGCTCATAGCTTGGTGACGGTGGTGGTGAATACCCAGGTGGTGGCGGTGGACTGGAGTTACTTGGTGGCGGAGGCGGTGGGTCGTCCTTCACTAAGTGTGTTAGTCGAGCTGCACTGCCTGCAACAGAAGATGTCACACACAGCACTAACAGCAGCAACCTGATCATAGAGAACGACTCCATGATTCGACACGGAATGGTGTGATGCCGCTGCTCTAATGAGCCACGGTTTTATACTGCGTAACACCATGCACACATTCCACAATTCAACATTACAAGCATGGAAAGTCATCCGCATTTAGCAAAAGTAGTGAACGGGCTTTACGTTTTTGGAACTTCCACTTTGCCAATCTAGGCATCCTTGCTTGAATATCAAGAAGTTCTATGGAGCTTCATGGCATGAAGGCTTTATCCACGAACTATGTGATGCTAGATCACGCCCCTCTTTACATTAAAAGTCACGTCTTTCAGTTTGAAACAAATCCCACTAAACGATCTTTTAATTTCATCCTTGCTAGCAAACTGGATAGTATAAGCTGGTCGTTTTTTCCTCGTCCCGACCCTGTGTGTATGTTAAAACTCGGAGAAACAAAACTCCATTGGCCGCTCTAAAAGAAAGATGACTATAAAAACTTCCCTGGCCTTCGATCTTTTGTTAGACTTTCATTGTATGGTGCAGCTACCTTGCTGGCTTCTGTACGAGAAAGAACAAAGCTCAGGTTGAAAGACAACTACTTGTGACACTTACTTTGGTCTGGGATGATACTCCGGGAGCGTGTCCAGGTATTTTAGCCAGAACGGCCCAGCTTCAGCACTATCTACACACAGAGGCCCACCTCTGTACGACTGGACGATGAACTGGTCACTTCTCGTCCTGCCTTGCTCAGAGTTAGACATAGAAGTGGATGATTCTTTCCACACGAACCTGTTCTTGTAACCTGCCAACCAGGAGACATACGCCGCTCCAAAATACATCGACACAAAGGGCTTAGTTAAGTCTTCGCATGATCTTAGCCTGTATGACTTGTACCCCAAATCTCTGACAGGGAGAACAAAGCAAATAAAAAACATGTAAGGAATGATGCACAATTTGCTTACGAATAGAGCCATAACGCGGTGGTATATGGCGTCTGCATTAGTCCTGTCGGAGATTCCAGCCCGAACAAAAGCCTTTTACTGCTGATATCTGCTAACGTGCAAAGCATAGCCTGACAAAGGAACAAACAAAATCAAGCATAGATTTATAAAGGCATGAAAGAAAATTCCGCTTACTGGGCTAATTCCTCTGTCAGTAAAGTATCTCGATACGATTATTCCTGCAATGGCCTAGAAGAACATAGAGATTTAGACACGCGAAGTAAAATACAGGTTTTACCTTCAACTCTGTCCTTGTAACAAAAGGTCGCATCTGAGTATCACGGGAAAAGCGCACTTTTCCTGGTTTTTCTCCTGCCTTGGTCCATTCCTTTTTCACATCTGGTTGTCTCCACATTTCTGCCATGTCCTGTGCCGAAGTTCTTTCCTCCCAATAAATCCACTGGCGTCCTAAAACAACGCAAAAACAAATAAAATACTCTGGGGACGTAACAACAAAAGTTTACCTGGTGAAGGACTCGGTTGCACTGCAGCGGAACCCAGATGAGCAGGAGCTGGCGTTGAAGCAGGCGAGTCAAGAACAGGCAACTCCCTGATGCAAAACGAAAGTAAACATCTGATCCATGTCGTTTGAGATAGTATTACCTTCCAATAGGTAGGTTCTGCTTGGCTTGTAAGTAACGGTTCCAATAACCGAGAGTGAACTTGCTTGTCGCATGCTTCGGTCCTGAGTTATATGCCCGAACCATGAACTCTTCACTCCGCCTCCTACAGTGGCATTGCATAAGTCAAAGAACCGCTAGCTAAAAACTATTAGCTTACTTATGCTCGTAAGTAGACAACCATTTCAAATATGCCGCTCCAAAGTAGACACAGACAAAAGGTCTGTAGAGCATGTCAGCAGAATAGGCATTGAAGCTCATGTCCCTATGGAAACAATTTTATTTGCGTTCGGTTACGAGGAAACCAAGGAGAGCTCAGAAAACAACACTTACTTGGCTAGCCATTCAGCCGTGGACGCTAACACTTGCATAAGACCCGTGCTTGCTTCCTTTAGCTTGGGCTCATAGCGATGTGCTAGAGGTTGACGATGGCTCTCGATCTCCGCAATAGCGCAAATCATCGACTGCATTGTCAAACAAAGAAGAAGACAAAAATCCATCAATCCAGCAACAGGCACAAAAAAGAACAAGAACTTACTGGACAAAAATCCATCAATCCAGCAACAGGCATAAAAAAGAACAAGAACTTACTGGATCGAGCCTTCGCTTGAAGTGCCTTCCAATGATAAGCTCCGCCACAGCCTATACCAGAAAGCACGGACAAGAAGAGCTTGCGTTAGCTATGGTAGCGTGCAAGAGAAAGTAAGAAAGGAGCTTTCTTACCCGCATTTCCGTTTGAGTGAGGTATGGATGGCCGTCCGGATTTCTCGACATATGAACCTTGCTTCCTGGAGCTTCCCCGGCGGCGATCCACTCCTTGCGGACATCGACATGCGACCACATCGCGAGCATGTCCTCGGGATCCACACAGTCATCCCAATATTTCATGCCCGGCGGCATTTTCGAGCTCGCGATCTCAAGACGGCATTCAGCGCCGCGCTGCGACTGGCAAGATCCTGGAGCTGGAGGAGCCGGAGAGGCGCTTCCGGGAGCGCGGAATTGGGGAGAGATCGGCCTCGCCTACCTGATGCTGGCGCTGGTGCTGCGCAGCTCCGCGGCGCGCTGGAGGATTCCTCGCGAACCCTCGCTCTCCCCCTTCCCCCAAACCCTAAATACTTCCACACGCGATTTCCTCTTCATCGTTTTTTTTTGCATGCGTCTTGTGCCCTTCTCGCTTCTTCCATGGCATTTTTTTATGCCAGAAATTTTTTCCACGGCACCGTTAGGGCAGGCCCGAGATCGTGCCACGTGCAGCCCGGAACTGCCGCCACGTGGCAAAGTCTTGGCTTAGAAAGAACCATGTCTTTGTGGTTTTTTTAATGGAGTCATGGATCAACTCTTTCTTCCAAAGTGGAGCATTTCCTTGTAACCACTAAGAGGGAATTTTGACTTTAACATGAGTGTTTCCCTGCTATATAAGATTAGCTTCCCTAGGCAAAGAGTGTGTAGAAAAGCACACAATTATAAGTTTTGAGAAGAATGAAGAGCAAGAGCATGGGCAAAAGTGCGTTTCTTTTGTTGTCACTGATGGCATTTTGGATTGTGTTGCTGCTTCTTGCACCAAATTTTGCTGCTGCTACTGCTAGAAATCCCACTAAGGATGCGGTTTCTGCCAGAGGAGCGCCTGGTGCATCTTACCACTTGGAGCACAACGACATAAACGAGCGCGGCAGACATCCCCCACGCCCTTGAATCCAGTATGTGTTACCAAAGTCTTATAAAGATATGGACAAGCTTGCGAAATAGACGATACATAATCTGGCCACAAGTCACCAAAAATAAAAATTGGTTTAAGGTGTGAATGTCTCAAGTCTGTCAGTCTCTCCTCAAAGATCAAGATCTAGTCAACTGCCAGTCCACAAAGGTCAAAATGTTTGACTAGCCATATAAAGCATCAATATAGTCTGGACTGGAGAAAAGAAGATCAACTGGAATGTCTCAGCCCTTACAATTTGGAAGGCTGTGAAGAACTTGCAAGAAAAGCAAGCTCCACTTTTTCCACTACAGGGTGAGATATTTAGCTAGAAATTGTATACTACCAATTTCAAACATTGTAGCTTTCCAAGACAGGATATATGAAAATTGATGCAAAATGGAAAGAACTACCTGAGGAATTTTCACGAAATTAATTAGAGATTCAATTTTTTTTTTTTTTTTTATGAAGCATCAATAGAGTCTGGACTGGAGAAACGAAGATCAGCCCTTACAATTTGGAAGGCTCCGAAGAACTTGCAAGAAAGCAAGCTCCCCTTTTCCTACTACTGGGTGAGATATTTGGTGAATTTTAGCTAGAAATTGTATACTACCAATTTCAAACATTGTAGCTTTCCGAGACAGGATATATGAAAATTGATGCAAATGGAAATATACTACAATTAGAGATTCAATTTTCTTTTTTCTTTTTCCAAGTTTTTCAACGAAATCTCTAAGAGAACTCAAAAAAGATGTGTACAGCAAACTCGTGAACTTTAGATTTGGCATATAAAATACTTTCTCCTATACACTTGCACTGTACAAATACAAAGGGCCTGGCCGTACGCTTCTTGCAAGCTGGCGGTCACAAGCATTGGTTGTGTCATATGGTGGTTGGCGCCTGGCGTCAGCGGCGGAGGGGACAACGTGGCATCCAGTACGGAGGAGACTCCCGTACGGGGGAATCTCCCCCGGATTCCCTGGGAATCTCCTGTCGCCCCTGCAACACCAGCCTTGTCGTTGCCCCGCTGAAGCGCAATAAAAACAAGGCGCAGGAAGAAACGAGGAACTTTGCGACACTGACAAACACAGGAAAAAGCAAAGCGACGGTTTGGTGGTGGCAATGGAAAACAATGCCCAAATTCAATTCAAGCTATAATCAATTGCTGCCAGGAGAAAAACATTATAAAAACAATGGTTTTGATGCAAGGATTACATACATACCTTTAGTTTTTTCATTCTTCTTCTCAGACTTCTTCTCCTTGGCTTGGCTTGAGAATCAAATCCCTGCCTGCAACAACATTACAATAAAACTAATGGCCCCTGCTGTGGATCTGATATTGTTGGTGAGAAAAGAAGGGGCGCTTTGAAGCTTTTAGAATGAAGTGAAAAGAGAGGTTCGTTCTTATCTAAAAGCCATACTCCGGCGGGGCAAAAGGATAGATTTAAGTAGTTCTTTGATGTCGCTAGTTAAGATCCAAGCGTTGTTCCTTGACAATGGATCTGGATTTCCGGATGCAACCTTCTCCTTTTTCTTTTTGGCCTTCGGCTGTTGATTGTCTCGCCAGAAGCCAGCAAGTAGCGCAGCCAGCGAGCATCAATCAATCAGCTCACTAGAAAGGAAGGAATAAAAAAAAAGCCAAGAGAGGAGCAAACCTTTGAGCTTGGCTGCTGCCTACAGCACGACACATTTATAAAGCGACCTTCGTACGCGTGTATTCCGCTTCTTGCTTTGTTGTTTGCCTTTACTTGCTTGCCTTGGTGCTCGCTCACTCGCTCCCTTCCACTAGAGGAGAGTCCCTGTGAGAGAAGGAGAGCGTAAGTTAGCAGTCGCAGTGAGTGAGAAACAACAAAAAGGAAAGAGAACTTCTTGCCTAGATTGCATTGTCGGTTTCATTCCTGTGAGAAGCGACCCGGTCTCTCGGCTCCACTTTTCTCTCATCATCATCACCGTAGCCTCGTCATGGACTTGCGCCTCAACCAACTTTACAACAATTCCAAACGATCTCCGCCACCGCCTTCGTCGTCTTCACCGCTGCCACTCGACAGTTACGAACACCACGCAGAAGCAGCGGCGGCGTCAGCGGCAGCGGCAGCAGCAGCCAGGTTCTACTCGTCGGACCGTCCCCCTCCCACATCTCACAGAATGCTGGATCAACACACGGGCAGCACCTTCATTCCAATGGCTGCTGACTACGGCCACTTCTGCGACACCGCTCTGAAACAGGCAGGAGCTGCAGGTCCGTCATCAGTGATCTCACAAAGCCAAAGGAATTCTCGCAAGAGTTTTACTCACCTGGCTGCCTTTTTCTCGCTTTTGCAGCAGGAGACTTCCACCACGGCCACTTCCCTTTCACGGCCTCGCAATGGCTGGAGCTGGAGCACCAGGCGCTCATCTTCAAGTACATGCTGGCAAGAGCACCTGTCCCGGCGGAGCTCATCATTCCCATCCGGAGGGCCTTCTCCCTCTCACCCAACAGTGAGTGTTTTTATAAATTTCCCTGATCTCCCGTCGCCTCTTTGTTCGCTTTCGTTTCTCCCTGGCCACCGACATTGGCCTATCTTCATCATCGTCTCATCCTGTGGGTCCTTGGAACAGTTCAGTCACATTTTAGAGAGCCGCACCGCACTGTGCCGCTACATGTTTTTCTGTTCCCAAGACTTGCGCCACCCACGGGAAAAACAATAATTGCTCATGTCCCTGCCCCTTCTTGTCATGCTTGCAGCCTTCCAGGTCGGACTTTGTCCGAGCAACCTCATGGACTCGGAGCCGGGCCGGTGTCGACGGACCGACGGCAAGAAATGGAGGTGCGCCAAGCCGGTGGTAGCAGTCGACCAAAAGTACTGCGAGAGGCACATCCACAGGGGCAGGAACAGGTCCAAGAAATCCAAAGCCACGCTGACGCCGACCGATGCTCAGCCGCCTCAAAACCCGTCACCACTTCCGGCCCCGGTCCACCAGCACTCGAAAGTTCCCGACTTTGTCGAGCGTCCGACTGATAAGCACAACGAGGACCAAAGGTACTGACTGTCACGAACGAGTTCCACTCGAGAGAGTATTCCCTGCCCCTTGACGAACTATTTTGCCAGAGGAAGCTGCGGACCACGGCCCGAGCAGGACACGGATCACGGCCACAGTCGTAAAACACCTGAAGCGCTGCTGCGGCATTTCTTCGATGACTGGCCCCGGGCCTCCGAAGGCAGGGAGCAGAATCCATCCCCCCATTTCGAAGAGGAAGAACCACCTGTTGTTCAGAACACTAGAACCTCGTCCTGCTTCCCCCAACCAAACTGGCACTGGAACATGCCGACGAAGATGTCTATACTGCCAACTTTGTGATGAGCCAGCAGGACCTGGTACCTAGACTAGATCCACATATAATCCACAGGACACGGCACCAAGGCACCAAGGCACCAAGGCAAGCTTGTCATTCTTTGTCTGCAGAGAATCCTCAACTTTATTAGACAACTTACAGACGTGTTCTTGGAGTAGTCAGTCAGGAATGACAACTTCCACGTATCTCTTGCCATCAATGTAAGGCCTATTTGGATTGTGTTCTTGTAACCACCGAGCGAACCATCTCTGCGTTCTGATCAAGGACTGCACGCAGGTAAGTGGAACATACAAGCTGAGAATTAGAAAAGGATACAAGCACTTTGAGCGGCTCCGAATAAGGCTTGGCTTTGCACAACGCTGTCAATCCCATTATCAAAGTTCGCTTTAAGGTCTTGTCGAAGGTGATCCGAGCCTTCGGTGGATCAGGTAGAGGATCCATAACCACTGCACAGGGAAAACACAATTTTATCCATTTTTGAAGCTCTCGCTTCTCAGAAGTCCAGGCATTTACCATTGGGAAAAATAAACTTGATCTCCTGTCTTGCACGTGCTGCATTAAAGCTACCATGCACTGCATTTCGCAGGATATCCCTTCCAAAGCGCGCTCGTAAGCTGGAGCAAGAACGGCGAGTATGAGAGAAGTTCATAAATCCAATCAGCAAAACAAACCTCAAAGGCGACTCTTTGCGAGCTTGCTCTGGATCCGTGGGACCGATCACAACATTCCATGACCTTGCCGCTCGCTCCTTTCCCAAGACGAACCCGTGCACAGGTCCACTGAATTGTTTACTAAAGGTTCATCAATACAACCACACAAATCGAGAGTGTATTACCTGCTCATGAACCGAGTCAATCTCTGAAACCACGGCTTGCCACGGTGATGGTCATAAAATATGCCAGCTCTCACAGAAGTAAACTGCATAAACAACAGAGCCATCAACGAAAACGGTCCAAACAAGAACAACACTCACCTTAATGTAAGCCTCGTGCACTATGACAAAACCGTGAGCATGCATTGCGTATCGTATCTCACGATCATGACCAGCTTTGAGAGCATCCGGTTTGATGAGTGCCAACGTCAGCTCGGTGTAAACAACTTTTGCGTGAGTCGGGGCTTGCTCCTTGAATTTAAGGTCTGTCTTGATGGACTCAGATACCATCTCCGATATAGATTCGTTGACGGCATCCTCGTGATCCTGATAGTACTCTTTTTCAAACTTTATGGCCTCCGAGACCACGACTGTCGTAGACTCGGCGGCCGCAGCCAGTTGATCCTGCTCGTAGGAGAATGTTTCTGATACCACACTGTCGACGGCCTTAGTGACGACTGTAGTTTCTTCTCCAGTGAGTCCTCTTTCGACGTCAACTGCCTGGACAACCAAGGAAATCGCGCTGTCTACAGCCGCAGCACTGTTCACGGAGAGTCGTGGAGATTCCGCCATTGTCTTCTCACAGTAAAACTGTCAACCTAACTCAACACTGGAAACACGCTACGTGGCAACCCCCGACAGTTATTTGGAAACGAAAAGAAAAAAAACAATACCTTTTACAGTAGTAGATACAGAAGAAGAACGACTTTCATCAGACAGTGCTCTTCGATGATTTAAGGCTCTTGGTTTTCCCAAGCAAGGACATGAACATGTTCTTGCTACGGGAAGGAACTGAGCGGAGATCTTTTGTAGGACGCTCTCCATCAGTGGACATGAGGGAAGACAATGACTTTGATTCCTCTGCGGGAGATCCCTGCCATAAAAATCAAATTACTCGACCAGTGACTAGTTTGAAAAAGTTCTTCTTACTTTGTTGGATCGTGGCGTTCCGCCTGATACTACTTGTGGCGACACCGGAAGCGTATCTATTCGTGATGTTAGACAAAAATAAACACAGTAACTGGTTCTTACCATGCGCGACGTCACGCCTTGTTCCGTTGCTGCGAAGACGCAGACGGATGAATACAAAAATCAGTGAGTGTTTGGGCCGACTCACCTGTTTGCCATTGGTTGAGGTGATCCAGCCTTAGAATCCACACCAGCACGACCTGGAGTGCCATAAGTAGAAGCTGGGAAGAAAGAAGCACGCGAATTACGTAAAGTAACGGGGAGATTTAGAAAAACACACACACATACCGTCTCTCTCAATTTCTTGCACCCGCGGACTTTTACCAGTAGAGACCATTCGAGGGGAATCATTCTGACTTTCAGGTCCAGTCACGGGTGATTTAGGCAACTCGACATCGCCATTCTCTAGAATGAAAAAAGAAAAGAAAAAACGATCAGCTATCAGCAATGCACGACAGTGTTTATAATCATAACCTGCCTGGGAAACTATAATGCTTGTGGTGCCGAGGATATGTTTTGTAGAGGCACTGCTGTTTGAGAGCTTCACGGTCCGTGTACTCTTGGCAGGTTCGATAGCGCTATGGAGACAGAGAGATCCATAAGTTCTTATTCTTATTCCAGAAACGAGAAAAGTCTACCTGAGCGAGCGATGAAATCCGGAGATCGGCAGATACGATTTCGGAGTTTTGCTGGTCGAGAAGATCATTGAGCTTGCACGCTACGGTGCCGAGATGATCTACTGCATTGACGAGCGCTTTCACAGAGTAGTCCTTAAGATTTTCCAAAACGCTGCAAACAAAAATTCCCAATCTCACTACCCCAAGAAGATAAGCAAGATCTTACGCTTGCTTTTGCTCGCTGTAGAGATACGAGGATTCGCAGTACTCCGCGGCAGAGTGTAATTGTGGTCTCAAATTCTTGAGCTCCTAACCAGCAGTCCAATGCGCGCACAGATCGAGCCACAGCGAAAGGAAGAACAAGAAAATACCTGCAAAGCCATGACGAAATGCCGGCTCCGATGCATCGAGACCTCATCGTACGTCAGCGCCGTCTCTGTGACAGTGGAGATCGTCGGCGAAGGAGACGAAGCCTGCATTGCGATCGATCGATCGCGATCGAATGAGGAGCCCTAGAGCATAAACATTAGGAAATTAAACATTAGGGCTCGGGGTTTAGTTGCCTAGTATATTCACCTTAGATTCCTTTAGGTTTTATGGAGCGCGAGTTTGTCATCTCGGCTTCCCAGGAGGAGATTCTCAGCGCAATCCCTGGATTTTGCCAGCAAGAAGAAGCTCCTGCTCCAGCGGCTGCCAATGCCGAGGTTCTTTCTCCTCCTCCTCCTGCCCTTGCGGTAGATCTCCCAGAGAGCAGCTTGGATTCGCAGCCGGTGATTCATCCCGTGGTTTTCAGCTCGCCGCCGGACACACAGCCCTCGCAGGAGATTCGCGAGGGCGAGGGCAGCGATGGCGATGGAGATGCCGATGGCGAGGGTAACAACGATCGGTTGGAGGTAAATTTCAATACCCAGGGATACATCCAATCGCCGGCTCCTCCCGCGACGAAGAATGCGGCAAGAGCAGCGGGGACTCCGCCAGACAGCCAGCGCAGCGACCGAAGCTTCAACGGGGCTTTCGAGAGCGATCGATCGCAATCGCCGTGCAGGCCATTGCACTGGCCGAATCTTCCTGGTGTGGGCTTGACCACGCAATCGCCCAGCATTCGTGGAAGGGATTGCAGTAGCTCCAGCCCGAAACAGGATGGAGGAGAGAGTGGCAGTCCAGGATTTGACACTGGTGGAAGGCGGTCGAGCGCTAAAAGGGGAAGAGAAGAAACAACGATCGCGTTGGAAAGCCTCGATTTTTCTCAGTTCGTCAGTCCAGCGAAGAACAGAGAAGCAGCGGCGACGACACCGCCACCTCGTCCATCCATTGTTGGCGATCGTCATCCAACACCGCCACCACCTCCAGCCATTGTGGGCGATCGTCACCCAACACCGGTTCCATCTCCGGGGATTGTGACACCGCCTCCAAGCTCGCACGACGTCGAGAAAGTGCTGTCGAATCCCCGCTCCATCCCCGCTCGGGATCTCATAACCACAGTGGCGTCGAGCTCCGGAGGAAAGAAGGCGAGCACCAGGCTCGCCGAGGCTGACGAGAACTTCATCAGTCCCAACTCGGAGCTTGTGACTTTGAGGAGGAGGAGGAGGAGATTGCTGAGCAGCAGCTCATCGACACCCCAACCAAGTGATGGCGGTGGCGATGGTGACCATAACGATCATCACGATCGCGATCATCACACGAGCAGCTCGAAGAAAGCGAGGACTGGAGCTCCAAGGAACGTGGAAGCTGTGATAACTTCTTGGATGAGGCCTTGCCGGGAGGTGAAGGACTTTGGAGTCGCGGCGTTCGCGGCAGCACTGCAAAGGATTGGATACAAGCTGCCTGGTTTTGGAAATGGCTAGAAAAAAAGCTGGTCCACGCCTTTTGTAAGGGACGGACGCGATTTGCGCACCCTTTTGGAACGGACGGACACGATTTGGCAGGAATTGTATTAAAGAATGATTTAGGTCATTTATTTCTTACGATGGCGAGCCAGAAGTTTTTGGTGACAATCGCTGCTGTGAGCGCTGCAGTCTTTGGAGCTGAGCAAGAACACAAGTATCATCAACAAATCGGGATGATGGCATCGTTGAAGAGAGGATGGTGTTTAACGGGAGGCGCTCTAGAGCAGGATGAAAACAGATTGGAACAAAGGGTGCTCGAGTTTTTTCGCTTCATCCCAGGCGCTAGATACTGATCTACTGAATCCTGTAACATTTAGAGAGTAGATAGAACTCTCGTTGTATGTAAGTACACTCCCCGGAACTCAAGAAATACTTTCTGAGTTATTGGGGTTGGATCTCAAGTGACCAGTTAAGCCTGGAATATAATTTCGAAAACGATTGAACGTCCACCTGCTTGTTAAAGGTCGTGGTTTCTCTTACATCATTGAGACGAGGATTCCTGTTTGTTGCTACTCACTGCAAAGATACCAAGGACAACTTTAGAGAGGCCACCGCTGCAAAGGACGCACTCATTGAGATCGTCGTCTTGTGCAAGTTTTCAGACAATAAGTACGGAAAAACACTGCGGGACCATTTCTAAGCTATACGGGAAGATTGTGCTGCGCTTGGATTGGCCTCCTAAGACGCGAGAGCTGAGCGCAAAAAGATGAAAAGGATTTGTAGAATGTAGACGAAGACATGCATGTGGTTGTGGCAGGCCCAAATCAGCTTCTTAAGATGTGCTGGATCACCGCATTCCGACCAGCATCACAATAAGCAATTGCACCTTCCAAAGCTTTTGTTGTCGCTTTTCCAGAGTGTTGCCACAACAACAATGTGAAACTTGTCGCGCGTCCCAATTTAAGGCTCTCCAGAAAGAAATGGAAGCCAAGGAGCAGCCACACTACTAGTTCGTTGTTCTCTGCTTGTATGACTTTTGTTTCATCAGCGTTCAATAACTCCAGTCTTTGGGCACTCGCTCGGTGAACTGCCACACCAGTCCTCTGTGAAGCTCTCCAAGAAGCTGGGAGTGGTTCCAGCGCTGATGATCGACTTGGCACAATGCGCACTAGAGTTTCTCACACTACACATGAAAAGAATGGGAGCGACAATGGATGGGAAAGAATTATATATAACAAGAGGAGAAAGGGTCCTAACTCATGACCCTCCAGTGACCATCTAGCCTATGTGAATCTGGAAGGTGGCAAAACATGTGCCACTTGGAGAAAAGCATATCACCTCAAGAATACAATATTGCATTTGCCTTAAATACAAACTCGAAATATTTGTTCTTTGGCAGCAGGGGGCTGAATTCTCCTGCTGGTGACCACTGAAATATAGTGACGAAACTGGTCACTCTGGAGCTCTTCACTTCCAAGAACATGGAGGTATTCAAACCTTGACGTGCTGAGGGGATTCTCCAGGTGTTGAAATCCATCACTTGCGAGGAGGGAAGCGTAGTCAGCATATGGAACCGGCTCGCTGTGCTCAACGTGAATAACATAAATCAGATGGCTTTCCACAAGCAGGTGATTGGCCATCCAATGTTTGAGAGGTTCCTGACGGTATTGAAAGAGTCATTGGATCTCGCGGCTGCATTCAATTAGGTTGTAGAAATGATCAACGAGATATACCGGATGGTTCTCGACGAGCACAAGTTAAAGAGGAAGGAAACCTACAATGCCGGTCCTTCTGATCTTGTTGATATACTCCCTGCAGAAGGTGTGGACGAGAACATAATCAAAGGAATGGTCATGGTAACTCATCGTTTTCCTGCCTTCAAAACTTCCAGACCAACTCTTTTTGAATTGAATTCTGTCGCAGGGTATGCTCTTCGCAGGAACTGAAGAGG
The DNA here is from genome assembly GCF_000143415.4 of Selaginella moellendorffii. Classification (NCBI taxonomy): domain Eukaryota; kingdom Viridiplantae; phylum Streptophyta; class Lycopodiopsida; order Selaginellales; family Selaginellaceae; genus Selaginella; species Selaginella moellendorffii. The sequence continues at coordinate 1,230,395 of NW_003314308.1, forward strand.
AGCTCGATAGAGTTGTGGGACGAGACCGCCATGTGCAAGAAGAGGATCTCGTCTACTGGAATCCGCCAGTGCCGCTGGTGCTGCCACGCGAGTCAACGTGAAAGTTACGAGCATAAAGTCCCAAAAGTTTCACAGTTTATTGCCAATATCTGAACAGTTCAAGCCCGAGAGGTTCCTCCATTGTCATTGGGGGAGGGACAGACCATGGTGGAGCTCAACCTTACTAGTCTACTCCAGCCTTTCGATTGGAAAACAGTGAAGGGGATATGGAGGAGGCTCAAGGGCTGACCACCAAGATGAAAGTGCCTAGAACTCGAAGTCCTCTTGATAAACATAAACTAGCATATACCTGATTCTGCGACAGTTTTTCGTCATGGATTACCAACAAGCCCACATCTTGGCATTCCCTTTCCCAGCGCAGGGCCATATCAATCCTATGATGTTGCTGTGCCGGAAGTTTGCCTCGATGGGAATCGTCATCACCTTCCTCAACATTCGCAGCCGCCACAACAATCTGGAAGAGGGCGATGATCAGTTCAGGTACGGTTGTGAGAGTTTCTTTCCTCCCCGCAAGATCTATTTGGAACCCCAGGTTTGTGAGCATCTCGGATGAGTGCCTACCAACGGGAAGGTTGGGAAACAACGTGATGAGGTATCTTATGGCTTTGGAAGAAGGAATGAGGGGTGAATTTGAGCAGATAGTGGCGGATCTCACGGCCGACTCTAGTCGCCCTCCATTGACTTGCATCCTCTCCGATGCTTTCATGAGCTGGACTCACGATGTAGCCAGCAAGTTTGGAATCTGCCGTGCAGCGCTCTGGACGAGCTCTGCAACTTGGGCTCTCTTGTCTCTACGCATCCCATTGCTCAGGGATAACGGAGTCCTGCCAGTGAATGGTAGGCCGAGAAATCTTTCGTTTTCTTTGGTTATAGATCCGTATGTATTCCACAGGGATTCGAAGTAGCAAGATCCTAGACTTTGTACCCGGACTTCCACCAATCCCAGCACGGTTTCTTCCGGAGACGCTGCAGCCCGATGAGAAAGACCCGGACTTCCGGTTGAGGATTCGAAGGAATAGTGTCATGCAGAAGGACGCGTGGGTGCTGCTCAACTCGGTCTACGAGATGGAGCCATTGCAGCTGGAGGAGCTTGCCAGCAGCGACAATCTGCACTTCATCGCCGTCGGGCCCTTGCAATGCCTTACGCAACCGTCGAAGGAACATGCTTCTCAGTGGCAGCAGGATCGAAGCTGCCTGGAATGGCTGGACAAGCAAGCTCCGGGCTCGGTCGTCTACATCTCGTTTGGAAGCTTGGCCATCCTATCATATGATCAGGTGGAGGAGATACTGACCGGGCTGAACAAGAGCGGCCATGCATTCTTGTGGGTCATCCGGCTTGACCTTTTCGAAGGCGAGGAGATCCGAGCCAAGTTCCTGGAAAAGATCAGTCTCATAGATCGAGGTATTGTCATCCCATGGGCTCCTCAACTAGAGGTTCGTTTTATCATTTGATGATTCTCTAGGTGATCAACATTGAAATTAAGAATCCCTCCCCAGGTACTACAGCATCGATCCGTGGGAGCGTTTCTCACTCACTCTGGATGGAATTCCGTCATGGAGGCACTTGCAGCTGGTGTTCCACTGCTGTGTAAGCCTTGCTTTGCCGATCAGATCCTAAACACCGCTCTTGTGGTGGATCACATCAAAGCTGGCCTTCGTGCCACCAAGCCAGACGATGACAAAGAGGTGAGTTCAAGCCGCATTCACGAGGTGGTGAGTTTTGCCATGGGAGATGACGGGGGTGAGCTCAGAGAAAGAGTTAAACGGTTGGGTCAGACTCTGGCAGAAGCGGCCGAGCATGGAGGATCCTCGTTGTTAAACTTGCAAGCTTTCTGCCAGGACATGAAACGTAGACAGGCTGCCAGAGTAGAATGATAAATCCTTAAAATTATCAATCTCATGTTGAGATAGAAGTCTTGCCCAAACAATTTCATTAACAAATCCTGGAAAAGTGGCAGAAGTCGCCATTGGTGGTGACATTGCAACGTTGGCAAATTCTGATCACCCATATGATACTGCTGCAAAAGTTGCTGCTTTATTTGAATTGGCAAACAGCTGGTGGGTCTTTAGATCTAGGTGGTATGTCCTGACATCACATTGGCCTGGTATATTGAGGACAATTTTTGCCAAGCTGTTGAAGATTTGTCAGCTGAAGATTCAAAAAGAGACAAGTTCTTTGTAGTTCCTGCTGTACCTATGGCAACTGAAAAGTGATGTGGTGATAATGTTTGTGGGGTGTTGGTTCATTGCATTTTTTGCATATGAATTTTAAAGTATCAATAAGCCACCCAATAAAACATTCATATCTAGGGTTCTTCTTTAATTGCAAGTTGAAAAGAATGATCTGATTAAGTTCTCCAGAATTTTCCATAATAGCAACATCTAGAACATTTTCTCTTATTTATTAATTTAATTGATAAAATGAAAGTTTATAATTATAAACATGTTTATAATTTATAAACACAAGATTAATCTTATTGAATATCAACCATTAAATGGTAGAATAAACTAGAATATACTAAAAAGTGTTTAAATAATAATAGTTATCCTAAAATATCTAAGTCTATTCTAAATATATTCAGGATATATGCTTATGTAAAACCTTTTGCTTGTGGTGCCAAAAAACCTCCACCACACTTGAAAAGCAGGTTAATGGGCACTGTCTACCGGACCCTGCTACTTGCAAACTCTGCTCCTGAGCAGTCTTCTTCATTTCCTTCCCGCCATAAAAGGGATCATGCTGCTGTGCAAAACAGAGAAATGGAAGCCCTGTCTATCATCCTAGTGGGAGCAGCTACACTAGTTCTATGCTCGCTCTTTGCATCGCGCTTCTTGTATCCGCTTCCACCGGGTCCATGGGGTACTCCACTCTTTGGGCATTTGTACTCGCTCGGGGAATTGCCACACCAGACTCTCTCAAAGCTCTCCAAGAAGTATGGCCCGATCATGACTGTCAGGCTGGGAATGGTTCCAGCACTGGTGATTGACTCGCCGCAGTGGGCACGAGAATTTCTTACAACACATGATATTGCATTTGCCTCTAGGCCTCAGAATACAAACTCGAAGTATTTGTTCTTTAATGGCAGCGACGTTGGGTTTTCTCCGTATGGTGAGCACTGGAGGAATCTGAAGAAACTCATCACTATGGAGCTCTTCACCGCCAAGAAGATGGAGGTTTTCAAATCTCTACGTGCCAATGGGATCCTCCGCGTGCTGAAATCCATCGCTGCGGAGGAAGGCAACGTAGTCAGCATAAGGAATTTGCTCTCTATGCTCAACATGAACAACATAAGTCAGATGGCTTTCAGCAAGCAAGTAATTGATGATCCAATATTTCAGAGGTTCCTGGCGGTATTGGAAGAGTCACTGGATCTCATGGCAGTCTTTGTTCTTGGAGATTTCATTCCATTCCTTAAGTGGTTTGATCCTTACGGTTATGTTGAAAAAATGAAGGCCAACCGTAAAGAAATCAGCGGGATATACCAGATGATTATTGATGAGCACAAGTTGAAGAGAAAGGAAAATTGCACTCCCACTGATCTCGTGGATATACTCCTCTCACAAGGGGTGGACGAGACCACAATCAAAGGAACGATCATGGTAATCACCATTTGTGTGCATTGTAAGTTTCATAAACCCACTCTTTCGAATCTTGTCACAGGGCATGTTCGTCGCAGGAACTGACACATCTTCACTCACGTCGGAGTGGGCTCTTACCTCGCTCATAAACAATCCAAGCTGCATGAAGAGAGCCCAGGAGGAGCTCGATAGAGTTGTGGGGCGAGAGCGCCGTGTCCAAGAAGAGGATCTATCCAGTCTTGTCTACTTGAAAGCCATTGTCAAGGAGACCTTCCGGCTGCATCCGCCCGCGCCGCTTCTGCTGCCACGCGAGTCAACCCAGGAGTGTACAGCCAAAGGCGGGTACAAAATCCCCAAAGGTACACGACTCATTATCAATACCTGGTCAATCGGCCGAGACCCCAGCCTGTGGGAGTCGCCTGAAGAGTTCAAGCCCGAGAGATTCCTTGAAAAGTCCATCGATATCAAGGGACAAGACTTTGAGCTCATTCCTTTCGGTGCCGGGCGGAGGATTTGTGCTGGTTTGCCGCTGGGACAGACCATGGTGGAGCTCACCCTGGCTAGCCTGCTACAAGCGTTTGAATGGAAGACAGACAAAACGCTGGATATGGAGGAGTCTGAAGGGCTGACAACCAGGATGAAAGTTCCACTCGCAGCACATGTTACATGCAGGACTTCTCTCAAGTTCTGAATCTTTGCATATCAGATTTGGTCCTCCTATTATAGCTTTGTTGTGAGATGCCAAAGCCTTATCTAATTCATCCTTTGTGTTTAAGATTTTATTATTAGGTTATTCAACTCTGTGTTTTCTTGCAACCAAAAGTACCACAACACAGCCAGTCCAAAGTTGCGTCGTTGGTCTCCAAGAAACGTGGAAGCTTTGACAACTTCTTGGAGGAGACTCTAGAGTCGCTGCCGAAAGTATAGGATACAAGCTGCCCCGCCTCCTAAGGTGGAGAACTTTTGCTTGGTTCTGGAAGTGTTGGAAATGACTAACCTCTTGCTCTTGCTTCCGGAACTCAAGAAATACTTTCTGAGTTATTGGTTGGATCTCAAGTGAACTTGAAAACCAGTTTAGCCTGGAATATAATTTCGAAAAGGATTGAGCGTCCACGACCTCGCTCACCCACTTGTTAAAGGTCACGGTTTCTCTTACATCATTGAGACGAGGATTTCTGTTTGTTGCTACTCACCGCAAAGGTACCAAGGACAACTTTAGAGAGGCGACCACTGCAAAGGACGCACTCATTGAGATCGTCGTCTTGTGCAAGTTTTCAGACAATAAGTGCGGAAAAACATTGCGGGGCCACTTCTAAGCTACACGAGAAGATTGTGCTGCGCTTGGATTGGCCTCCTAGGACGCGAGAGCTGGGCGCAAAAAGATGAAAAGGATTTGTAGACGAAGACGTGCATGTGGTTGTGGCAAGCCCAAATCAAGCAATTGCACCTTCCAAAGTTTTCATTGTCGCTTTTCCAGAGTGTGGCCAGAACAACAATGTGAAACTTGTCCCGCATCCCGCTCTCCAGATGCGAAACAAAAGAAATGGAAGCCAAGGTCATACTAGGAGCAGCCACACTACTAGTTCGTTGTTCTCTGCTTGTATGACTTTTGTTTCATCAGCGTTCATTAACTCCAGTCTTTGGGCACTCGCTCGGTGAACTGCCACACCAGTCCCTTGTGAAGCTCTCCAAGAAGCTGGGAGTGTTTCCAGCGCTGATGATCGACTCAGCGCAATGCGCACGAGAGTTTCTCACACTACACATGAAAAGAATGGGAGCGACAATGGATGGGAAAGAATTATATATAACAAGAGGAGAAAGGGTCCTAACTCATGACCCTCCAGTGACCATCTAGCCTATGTGAATCTGGAAGGTGGCAAAACATGTGCCACTTGGATGTCATGAGGAGAAAAGCATATCACCTCAAGAATACAATATTGCATTTGCCTTAAATACAAACTCGAAATATTTGTTCTTTGGCAGCAGGGGGCTGAATTCTCCTGCTGGTGACCACTGAAATATAGTGACGAAACTGGTCACTCTGGAGCTCTTCACTTCCAAGAACATGGAGGTGTTCAAACCTTGACGTGCTGAGGGGATTCTCCAGGTGTTGAAGTCCATCACTCGCAAGGAGGGAGCATATGGAACCGGCTCACTGTGCTCAACGTGAATAACATAACTCAGATGGCTTTCCACAAGCAGGTGATTGGCCATCCAATGTTTGAGAGGTTCCTGACGGTATTGAAAGAGTCATTGGATCTCGCGGCTGCATTCAATTAGGTTGTAGAAATGATCAACGAGATATACCGGATGGTTCTCGACGAGCACAAGTTAAAGAGGAAGGAAACCTACAATGCCGGTCCTTCTGATCTTGTTGATATACTCCCTGCAGAAGGTGTGGACGAGAACATAATCAAAGGAATGGTCATGGTAACTCATCGTTTTCCTGCCTTCAAAACTTCCAGAACAACTCTTTTTGAATTGAATTCTGTCGCAGGGTATGCTCTTCGCGGGAACTGAAGAGGAGCTCGATAGAGTTGTGGGACGAGACCGCCATGTGCAAGAAGAGGATCTCGTCTACTGGAATCCGCCAGTGCCGCTGGTGCTGCCACGCGAGTCAACGTGAAAGTTACGAGCATAAAGTCCCAAAAGTTTCACAGCTTATTGCCAATATCTGAACAGTTCGGTTCCTCCATTGTCATTGGGGGAAAAGACTTTGGGCTAACCTATCAGGACTGGGACAGACCATGGTGGAGCTCAACCTTACTAGTCTACTCCAGGCTTTCGACTGGAAAACAGTGAAGGGGATATGGAGGAGGCTCAAGGGCTTGTTGTGGTGTGAAAAGGGATGAACATAACACTCATGAGCTCGTTCATTGTGTTCCGACTCTTTTTACATGACTTGACTCATGACCACGTGGACATGCCACGTCAGCTGATCGAGACTGACATCTCGACACTCCATCAGCTGAGAGGATGGACTACCCCTCCCACTCAGCCGAAACAGATGGAGAGCAGACTCCCAGTGCAGCACAATGGCGTTCAAAGGAGTCTCGAGCCAAAGCCTTCGTGAGTATATCAGCCACCATTGCCTCGGTGGGGCAATATTCCAGCAACAACTTTCCATTTTGGACTTGTTCCCTCACGTAGTGGAAACGAATCTCGATGTGTTTCGTCCGAGAATGGAAGCGTGGATTGGCGGCCAGTGCAAGAGCACTTTGGTTGTCCGAGAACAGCACCATAGGGCCGGTGCAAGCAGGAATCTGGGGCAGGTCACGGCAGAACTGGGTCAACCAAATCGCTTCTTTGCTGGCAGCGGTTAGGGCAATGTACTCTGCCTCTGTCGAGGACAGAGCCACCAGCGGCAGCCGCTTACTGAGTCTAAGACCACTTGCAATATAGTTTTGTCTTTCCAAGATTAAGCTATCCATCCATGAGTGATCATCCCATGATTGCACCTTAACATCCTTATAATGCCCCAATACATAAAAAACACCATCCTTCAATATCCTTATTTTGGTCCCCATTGAATCCCTTTCCGTCAATTGTAGTGTTTGCCAACACTACCACTGGGTCAAAGCCCAAAGGCCCAACCATTAAATTTCTTTGACTTGTGGACTTTCCTCACCACATGATTATACTTTTAGTCACTAAGCAAGAGGACCATTCCTTTTTTTTTTTATAGTCCAAAACTTAAGGATGACATTTCAAAACACCACAGCTCAATGCAAGCTTTGTGAGTACTCTCCCCATCTTCTACCACTAGGATGCCCTAACCATATGACTAAAGTGAGGTTTTGATGAGCCACACAATATATCCAAATAGGTAATGCCAACCACACTTAAATTGGGAGTATTGACCATTTAATATATTGGGGGAGATAAAGTTAATTCTTGAACACTTCACTAAATTACCCCACTTGTTTATTTGTGTTTAATTTAGCCTTAAACTCCTCATGGTTATATCATCACCCACTGATGTAGCCATAAAGTGGTGTAAGACCAGGCTTAAGTGGACATTGCCAATAGAAATTTACAAACCTTAAAAATATGACCAAGATGAAAAATCAACTCTGAAATATATGGATTGAAAGTAGCATGATATTGATTTAACAATTTTCCCTTTTTTTAAGTATATTATTATCCTTTTCTAATTTCAATTTCTCACATTTCTTTGTATGAGTTTTGAGATGCTAGCTGTCAAGATCTTCATTCTGTTTTACATTTATTTTTCATCTAACATTAGCTTCATCTATCATGATTAAATCCACTCTTCCCTTCAAGTATGCCAACTTCAAAGATGTTTGTTGACAAAAGGAGAGCTAACATTTTGCCATCATATCAATCTTGTGGAGGGGAAATCACCACTATTTTATCTTATCTACAATCTTTAATCAATAGAATTATAGTGTAATATAGGCATATCTATTACAAATGTGTCTATGCAGTATCAAAAGTTATATATTGGCTTGTCTTTTTGGATATTTTTCTTTTATTACCATGATAGTAGAAGATTGGTATTGTTAGACTCTTTATCAATCTCTACCTATGCTAGTTCAGAAACTAGTTAGTAAATGTGTGCTTAGACTGGAAGAACACTAAGAACAAAAATCTTAAACTATTATTTAGTCAATTATATTTGATATGGTGATGAGAAACTCATATTATTATATTACACTTGGTAATGTTATGAACCCCAATAGTCCCTTAATATTCCCTTCATCGAGGAGGCAAATAAGGCTTATGCGAGGCTCTAAATGTATAGTAAAGAGAATGGATAAGTAGGGCATAGTTGAGCAACTTGATATATTGTCTAGCTCTTTGTTAATCTAGTTTAGGTGTAAGCCCAAACTCCATACTATGCTAGCTAATGAGGTACTTATATCCTTGTGTATAGGCTATTTGTATGTTGAAATAATATCAAATTTTGTTTAGCTTTCATTTGTATGCTAATTTTGATCTTAAAAGTTTTAGGACTATTCTAATATTGTTCCATATTCATATTCCTTAGTAATGAATATAATATATTGAGATGTTGGTACCCTTGGATGTTGGAAGTAAAATCAAATACATGGAATATTTGGACTAAGTGCCAAGCCAATATAATCTTGAGATTACATCTAGGGGTAAGCAAGTACCCTAAGACAAATGAAGAGAGTGAAATTCCTTAAAAAAGTCATAGGTATGGTTATATGACTAAAGTAGAATGAAAAAGCTTGTCCCTTATAACACGTTTGGACTAAAACTTTTGACTTAAATAGTTCAGAATAGAAATGGAACTTCTAAAGAAGCATTTAAAGGATGAGTATGAAGATATCAAAGAATGAGCACAAAGTGATTGATAAACAAGTCTTTAAAAAGGGACAAAAGAATGATTAAAATGTGGCAAATGTTATGACACATGGAAGTGTTAAGACTAAAGTCCTAGAACCTAAGAGCTCAAAGTGGAATGATGTTGGAATTAATTTACCCCATTAAGAAACTAAATGTTTGAAGTGTCAAATATGGAGATATCTTGGGCTTGATATATCTAGGGTTGCATATATCAAGTTTCTATGGAGGATTCTAGGGGAATTAGTATGACTAAGGAAGGCTATATTCATAATATGAACACAAGGGAATTTAAGGCTAAAGTGAATATAAATAAAATGACTTAATGATGTGTTTAAGAGTTGCTAGCTCCTTTAGAAGATTAAATAATTAATGCTACTTATTTAGATACTTTGACTCAAAGAAACCTCACTTTAGCCATGTGGCTAATGTTATTAAGACTTAGTAGATGGGCATTTATGACTTGACCTAGTAGCAATATTCACAAGCATTTAATGGGGATTGAAAAAAGGACACAGCAGCCCCATGGAGCAAGAACGTATACCCGGAGGTAGAGCGCCTTGAGTCCTGGTCGCCCGCCCAGTCCGCATCCGAGGACCCATGAAGTTCCTGTGACACAGCAGCGCCATAGTGAAGCTGCAAATGCAAGGTACCTCGAACGTAGCGGAAAATCCGCTTCACAGCTTGCCAATGTGCAGGTCCAGGGTTCTCGAGGAACTGGGAGACCATCCCAACAGCATAGGCGAGATCTGGTCGCGTTCCCAGCATCAAATAAACAAGACTTCCCACAGCTTGACGATATGGCACCGTGGCCATGTACTCTCGTTCTTCCTCCGTGACAGGGGCCATGTCACGGCTGAGTTTGTGATTGACCTCAAGAGGTGCAGCATATTGAAGCGTTCCAAGATCTCCCTTGATAATGAGCTTGTGTCAAACTCAAGGTGCATGCTCCTCGATTGCGTATAATTTGGATGCCAAGGAAATGGCGAAGCTCGCCCAGGTCAGACATCTCAAATTCTTCACTCAGCTTCTTTTTCATCTCGTCCAGCAGGTGGCGGGTTTTTGCACCGAGAATGCAGTCGTCAACGTACACAGCAACCAGGAGAAAATCGTCACCACACTTGTACAGCTACACGTTTCCTTCCACTGCAAGAGGAACACACCCCAGGCTCTTGAAGAACGCATCAATGCGTTCAAACCAAACCCGTGGGGATTGTTTAAGCCCATACAGGGCGCGATTCAGCTTGCAAACAAGATGTTCCTCACCAGGTTTGACGAATCCAGGTGGTTGCTTGACGTAGACCTCCTCGTTCAACTTGCCGTGCAGGAAAGCAGTGCGAACGTCCCACTGGTGCAGTTCCAGGTCGTACTTGGCAGCCAGTGCAAGGATCACTCGCACAGAGGTCAACTTCACAACTGGTGAGTACGTCTCCATGTATTCCAAACCTGGAATCTGGCTGAAGCCCCGTGCGACAAACCTGGCCTTGAACTTTGCTACAGTTCCAGTCTGTACTTGACTGTGTAAATCCATTTCGAGCTCACAAGGTGAGCACCTTCAGGTAAGGTTGTCTTTGTCATTGTATTGTTTCGCTCATGCGAATGCATTTCAGCATTCATGGCTTCTCGCCACTGGGCAGCATGAGGTCCAGCTAATGCCTCGTCAACATTCGCTGGAATGGGGATTCGCTCTGGATTAGCAGCCACGAAGTTAGCCTGGTGCGTTCCTTTCTTTTTAATTTTTCCAAAACTAAAGAAGGGACGAGATTGCTCAGCTTCCAGTTGCAGCCTCGATGGTACAGGAACTCGAGCAGAGCGCCGTGGTTCAGGACGTGCTGGAGGGTGGATCACAGGTGGTGGAACAAGTGGAGAGTCTGGGAGAGCTCCCACTGAAGTTGGCGACCTGCTTCCAGCTCCCACTGAAGGTGATGATCCACGTCCAGCTCCCACTGAAGATGAGCCGAGGAAGAACTCAGGAGCAGCTTGAAATTCCTCGTCGCCCTCGAAGTAAGTGTTCATCAGCTCTTCAGAGAAGTTAGGTGTTCTCACTGGAGGAGATTCTTGCAGAGGCGTAACTGGAGGGCGTGGTGGCAGTGCTGGAAGAACCACCACGTTACCACCAGCAGGAGCAAGAGGCAGCAACGGGACTTGAGAAGGAGCTGTAATCACGTGAACTGTGTCCACCCCATGGAAGTAGGAGCAGGAACTTCAGCGTGATTCTTGTACAGCTTGCTCTCATCAAAGAGCACATCCCGTCTTTCCAGCAAAGTCTTGCGCTTGAGAGAATAAAGGCGATAGCCTTTCATGCCTTCCAAATATCCCAGGAAAATGGATGGCTCAGCCTTTGACTCCAGCTTTCGGCGTTGCTTGCATAGGCGAAACAGCCAAAAATGCGGAGATGATCATAACCAGGTGCGTGACCAGTCCAAAGCTCATAAGGAGTGGTCTTCCCAGGCAGCGCACGTGTTGGCAACCGGTTTCGAACATAAACAGCCGTGTTAACTGCCTCTCCCCAGAAAGCAGCCGGCATTCCTGCGTGAAGCAGCATACAGCGTGCAGCTTCTATGATGGTGCGATTCACCCTCTCGGCAGCACCATTCTGGGCATGTGCATCAGGGACAGCATACTGGCGCTGGATCCCAGCTTCAGCACAAAACGTCTCGAATTCTCCAGAGACGAATTCTCCTCCACGATCACAGCGGAGCACACGAACTAAACAGCCGTGTAGATTTTCTACCAAAGCCTTGTATTGGCTAAAACAGGAGAACACTTCTGACTTATGAGCCAGCAGATACACGATCAGGTACCGCGTGTAATCATCCAGGAAGGTGACTACGTAACGTTTGCCTCCCAAAGATTCAACCATAATTGAACAAACGTCCGAGTGTACCAACTCAAGAACAGAACTTGCTCGAGAATGAGAAATCTGTGGAAAAGGAAAAACGTGGTGTTTTCCACCAACACAAGTTTCGCAAAAGAGGCGCCACAGGAACATCCACCTTTTTGAGCTGTTGCTCGTTCACGTGACCAAGGCGCTGGTGCCAGGTTGCAAGTGTCGGTGGAACCCGAGCCATCAGCGCCACAGGTGGAAGGATCACGTGAGCATCCAGGCGGTAGAGCGTATCAACTGGAACTCCAAAAGCGACCTTGTCTCCAGTCTCGGCATCCAGCACGAACGCTCCCTGTGCTGTGAACAGAGTATCGAAGCCTACTTGAGCAGCAGTTCCAATCGACAGCAGCGTGTGTGTAAGTCCCGGAACATAAGACACAGGATAGATCTCCCGGATTTCTCCAGAAGAGAGCTGAACCCTGATTGTTCCTTTGCCTAGTACGTCGTGAGCAGAGGAGTCACCGAGTCCCACGGCGTCACTCTCACACGGTTCTTGGTAGGAAGCCATGGGCGTCATATGGAATGACGCTCCAGAATCCAGCCACAGCTCTGGTCCGAGCACGGGCTGGTGGCTGCTGCTTGCAGAGCGAGCCATCAAGAGCTTACGAGGAGTCCCAGAGCCCTTGTCTTTGTTTCCTTTGTCTTTGTTCTTGGCAGCTTTAGCACGATCAGCTTTCTTCTTCTTGCAATCCCTCGCCAAGTGTCCAGGTTTGTGGCAATAGTGACAAATGCCACGAAAACCAGTGTCGTTCGGCTGAGCTTGAGAGGACGAGGATGATCCTCCCGCAGCGCCAGCATAAAGCAAGGAAGATTTGGCTGAGGGCATCGCTTCTTTCTTCTGCGTTCCTCTCCAATTAGGGCACCCACGACTTGATCAAAGTTCATGGCCATGTGAGATAGAAGAGATGCGAGCGTGCTAAACGCAGGCGTGACGGTTGCAAGCAGCAACGCCCTGGCGCGATCGTGACAGGAGGCCCAGCACCAGTCAATTCAGCCATTAGCCCTCGAATCCGTCCCACGTACACAGCAATGGTTTCACCTGTTTCCATGTGAAGCGCCAAGAGTTGTTGATTCAGCAGCATGGAAGAATTTGCGGCTTGGGCCACGAAGATCGTGCGAAGCGACGTCCAGATTTCCGGTCTTGGTGAGATCAATCAGCGGCAAGAATTCATCGCTCAATCCCAAGCTAATGAGGGTGATGGCTTGCTGATTGCGAAAATCCCAATCTGATTGTAGCGTCTGCTCAGCGGGACGAGGTTCAGTCCCATCAACGATGTTCCACGCCCGTTTTGCAGAGAGAATCAGCCTGATTCTTGTCGCCCATGTGAAGAAATTCGTGCCACTGAATTTCTCCACCTTCTCTGTGGAAGCCAACCGGTGGCGGTGGCGGCGGCAGCAGCGGCGGTGGTGGTGGGGGCGGCAGAGGTGGTTAAGGATCATCCCCGAAATCCAATACCATGTTGTGGTGTGAAAAGGGATGAAGGACTTCCCGGGTAGGGCGAGCACGTTCCCGCCCAGAACGGGCGAGCCGGGCATTGCTGGGCATTAGCCTGGTGAGCATGGAACGTGCGAGCCCGTGCCCGGGAACGACCTTAATGGGCTATGGCGAAACCATTAATGGACACATGGAAGAATGTTATTCAAGGATGAGAGGGTTCTCCAAAATTGGCAGTTGGTAACCTAATTCTCTAGAACCTAGCAGTTGGCAATTAGGTTCTGGAGAACCTGGCAATTGTCAACCTGCAGAGAATTTAACTCGATCTGACAGTTGCTAATGGTTGAATTAAGTTAATAGGCAAGCCACAGCCCGTTAAGGACATAACACTCATGAGCTCGTTCATTGTGTTCTGACTCTTTTTACATGACTCAAGGGACATGACTCATGACCACGTGGACATGCCACGTCAGCTGATCAAGACTGATATCTCGACAGGGCTGACCACCAAGATGAAAGTGCCTAGAACTCGAAGTCCTCTTGATAAACATAAACTAGCATATACCTGATTCTGCAATAGTTTTTCGTCATGGATTCCCAACAAGCCCACATCTTGGCATTCCCTTTCCCAGCGCAGGGCCATATCAATCCTATGATGTTGCTGTGCCGGAAGTTTGCCTCGATGGGAATCGTCATCACCTTCCTCAACATTCGCAGCCGCCACAACAATCTGGAAGAGGGCGATGATCAGTTCAGGTACGGTTGTGAGAGTTTCTTTCCTCCCCGCAAGATCTATTTGGAACCCAGGTTTGTGAGCATCTTGGATGAGTGCCTACCAACGGGAAGGTTGGGAAACAACGTGATGAAGTATCTTATGGCTTTGGAAGAAGGAATGAGGGGTGAATTTGAGCAGATAGTGGCGGATCTCACGGCCGACTCCAGTCGCCCTCCATTGACTTGCATCCTCTCCGATGCTTTCATGAGCTGGACTCACGATGTAGCCAGCAAGTTTGGAATCTGCCGTGCAGCGCTCTGGACGAGCTCTGCAACTTGGGCTCTCTTGTCTCTACGCATCCCATTGCTCAGGGATAACGGAGTCCTGCCAGTGAATGGTAGGCCGAGAAATCTTTCGTTTTTTTTGGTTATAGATCCGTATGTATTCCACAGGGATTCGAAGTAGCAAGATCCTAGACTTTGTACCCGGACTTCCACCAATCCCAGCACGGTTTCTTCCGGAGACGCTGCAGCCCGATGAGAAAGACCCGGACTTCCGGTTGAGGATTCGAAGGAATAGTGTCATGCAGAAGGACGCGTGGGTGCTGCTCAACTCGGTCTACGAGATGGAGCCATTGCAGCTGGAGGAGCTTGCCAGCAGCGACAATCTGCACTTCATCACCGTCGGGCCCTTGCAATGCCTTATGCAACCGTCGAAGGAACATGCTTCTCAGTGGCAGCAGGATCGAAGCTGCCTGGAATGGCTGGACAAGCAAGCTCCGGGCTCGGTCGTCTACATCTCGTTTGGAAGCTTGGCCATCCTATCATATGATCAGGTGGAGGAGATACTGACCGGGATGGAGAAGAGCGGCCATGCATTCTTGTGGGTCATCCGGCTTGACCTTTTCGAAGGCGAGGAGATCCGAGCCAAGTTCCTGGAAAAGATCAGTCTTATAGATCGAGGTATTGTCATCCCATGGGCTCCTCAACTAGAGGTTCGTTTTATCATTTGATGATTCTCTAGGTGATCAACATTGAAATTAAGAATCCCTCCCCAGGTACTACAGCATCGATCCGTGGGAGCGTTTCTCACTCACTCTGGATGGAATTCCGTCATGGAGGCACTTGCAGCTGGTGTTCCACTGCTGTGTAAGCCTTGCTTTGCCGATCAGATCCTAAACACCGCTCTTGTGGTGGATCACATCAAAGCTGGCCTTCGTGCCACCAAGCCAGACGATGACAAAGAGGTGAGTTCAAGCCGCATTCACGAGGTGGTGAGTTTTGCCATGGGAGATGACGGGGCTGAGCTCAGAGAAAGAGTTAAACGGTTGGGTCAGACTCTGGCAGAAGCAGCCGAGCATGGAGGATCCTCGTTGTTAAACTTGCAAGCTTTCTGCCAGGACATGAAACATAGACAGGCTTCCAGAGTAGAATGATAAATCTTTAAAATTATCAATCTCATGTTGAGATCATTAACAAATCCTGGAAAAGTGGCAGAAGTCGCCATTGGTGGTGACATTGCAACGTGGGCAAATTCTGATCACCCATATGATACTGCTGCAAAAGTTGCTGTTTTATTTGAATTGGCAAATAGTTGGTGGGTCTTTAGATCTAGGTGGTATGTCCTGACATCGCATTGGCCTCGTATATTGAGGACAATTTATAGTTATCCTAAAATATCTAAGTCTATTCTAAATATATTCAGGATATTATTATTATTAAATGGTTATGTAAAACCTTTTGATCTTTACGTGTGTGCTTGTGGTGCCAAAAACCCTCCCCCACACTTGAAAAGCAGGTTAATGGGCATTGTCTACCGTACTTACCCACACCTAGTTGCAGTCTTCTTCATTTTCTTCCACGAACTCGCCATAAAAGGGATCATGCTGCTGTGCAAAACAGAAAAATGGAAGCCCTGTCTATCATCCTAGTGGGAGCAGCTACACTAGTTCTATGCTCGCTCTTTGCATCGCGCTTCTTGTATCCGCTTCCACCGGGTCCATGGGGTACTCCACTCTTTGGGCATTTGTACTCGCTCGGGGAATTGCCACACCAGACTCTCTCAAAGCTCTCCAAGAAGTATGGCCCGATCATGACTGTCAGGCTGGGAATGGTTCCAGCACTGGTGATTGACTCGCCGCAGTGGGCACGAGAATTTCTTACAACACATGATATTGCATTTGCCTCTAGGCCTCAGAATACAAACTCGAAGTATTTGTTCTTTAATGGCAGCGACGTTGGGTTTTCTCCGTATGGTGAGCACTGGAGGAATCTGAAGAAACTCATCACTATGGAGCTCTTCACCGCCAAGAAGATGGAGGTTTTCAAAGCTCTACGTGCCAATGGGATCCTCCGCGTGCTGAAATCCATCGCTGCGGAGGAAGGCAACGTAGTCAGCATAAGGAATTTGCTCTCTATGCTCAACATGAACAACATAAGTCAGATGGCTTTCAGCAAGCAAGTCATTGATGATCCAATATTTCAGAGGTTCCTGGCGGTATTGGAAGAGTCACTGGATCTCATGGCAGTCTTTGTTCTTGGAGATTTCATTCCATTCCTTAAGTGGTTTGATCCTTACGGTTATGTCGCAAAAATGAAGGCCAACCGTAAGGAAATCAGCGGGATATACCAGATGATTATTGATGAGCACAAGTTGAAGAGAAAGAAAAATTGCACTCCCACTGATCTCGTGGATATACTCCTCTCACAGGGGGTGGACGAGACCACAATCAAAGGAACGATCATGGTAATCACCATTTGTGTGCATTGTAAGTTTCATAAACCCACTCTTTCGAATCTTGTCACAGGGCATGTTCGTCGCAGGAACTGACACATCTTCACTCACGTCGGAGTGGGCTCTTACCTCGCTCATAAACAATCCAGGCTGCATGAGGAGAGCTCAGGAGGAGCTCGATAGAGTTGTGGGGCGAGAGCGCCGTGTCCAAGAAGAGGATCTATCCAGTCTTGTCTACCTGAAAGCCATTGTCAAGGAGACCTTCCGGCTCCATCCGCCCGCGCCTCTTCTGCTGCCACGCGAGTCAACCCAGGAGTGTACAGTCAAAGGCGGGTACAAAATCCCCAAAGGTACACGACTCATTATCAATACCTGGTCAATCGGCCGAGACCCCGTCTCCTGAAGAGTTCAAGCCCGAGAGATTCCTTGGAAAGTCCATTGATATCAAGGGACAAGACTTTGAGCTCATTCCTTTTGGTGCCGGGCGGAGGATTTGTGCTGGTTTGCCGCTGGGACAGACCATGGTGGAGCTCACCCTGGCTAGCCTGCTACAAGCGTTTGAATGGAAGACAGACAAAACGCTGGATATGGAGGAATCCGAAGGGCTGACAACCAGGATGAAAGTTCCACTCGCAGCACATGTTACACGCAGGACTTCTCTCAAGTTCTAAATCTTTGCATATCAGATCTGGTCCTCCTATTATAGCTTTGTTGTGAGATGCCAAAGCCTTATCTACCATAATTCATCCTTTGTGTTTAAGATTTTATTATTGGGGTTATTTGTGTTTTCTTGCAACCATAAGTACCACAACACAGCCAGTCCAAAGTTGCGTCAAATCCACCGGTGGTCTCCAAGAAACGTGGAAGCTTTGACAACTTCTTGGAGGAGACTCTAGAGTCGCCGCCGAAAGTATAGCATACAAGCTGCCCCGCCTCCTAAGGTGGAGAACTTTTGCTCGGTTCTGGAAGTGTTGGAAATGACTAACCTCTTTGCTTCCATACTGCTTGCTAGATCAACACAAAACTCTTATCTCCTGCCTGTCAGTAAGAAGAGGACGAAGGGGGACGATTTCCCGGTGGATACGGAGAGCCTCTCTCCTGCGGTGGAGCTGACGTCCCGTCCTGGTTGTACTGCTGATGCTGCTGCTGCTGCTGCTGTGATGGATACTGCTGCTGCTGCTGTGATGGATACTGCTGCTGCTGCTGCTGCGGTGCGTACTGCTGCTGTGGAGGGTATTGCTGCTGCGGTGGTGGCGAGTTTTGATACTGGTTGTACTGCGGCGGTGGCGCGTTTTGGTTATACTGTTGCTGCTGGTATGGTGGTGCGTTCTGGTATGGCGGCGGGCTGGAAGGACCGTTCTGGTACTGTGGAGCTCCTGACGCTGGAGGAGCCTGAGAGTAACCAGCGCCATATCCTCCGGATTGAGAGTAAGGTGATCCCGCTCCCTGCGAGTAGCCACCGCCGCCAGCCGGTGGAGCTTGTGTCCCTGCTGCTGAGTATCCGCCTGGAGCACCTGCGGCCGAGTATCCTCCCTGCCTTGGAGGCTGCTGCGAGTAAGGTGCCTGACCACCACCTCCTGCGGCCGAGTATCCTCCCTGTGCTGGAGCTTGTTGCGAGTAAGGTGATTGACCACTTGCGGCTCCAGCAACCGAGTATCCACCGGGAGCTGGAGCCTGCGAGTAAGGCGACTGAGCAGCTCCGTATCCGCCTTGCTGCGAGTAAGGTGGCTGGCCGCCTTGTGCGTAAGGTGACTGGCCAGTCCCTGCTGCTGCGTATCCACCTTGAGATGGAGCTTGCGAATAAGGTGACTGACCATATCCACCACCCGAAGCTGGAGGCTGCGAATAAGGAGACTGAGTGGCTCCATATCCACCTGGAGCTTGCGCCTGTTGTTGCGTCCCGTATCCAGTTTGCGGCTGCGAGTAACCAGCCGGAGCTTGGGACGCTTGAGCTGGAGCTGGAGTTGGAGCTGGAGCCGATGCTGCTGCTGGGGTTGCTGCTTGGGAAGAAAGTCGTCCCCCGGAAGCGTCTGAAGTTGCTTCTGGAGCCGGAGCTGCCGGCTGCGCGGCTTCTGCTGGTGGAGCCCCTGCCGATTGCGCTGCTGGCATTGGATATAGTTCCGCAGGTGTAGTTGGAACGCCAGAAGCCGGTTGAGTCGCGGCTGCTGCAGCCGCTGCTGCCGGAGGGAGGTAGTCAGTCGTTCGAGGAGCCATTGCCGGCACTTTGATAGTCTTCTTCTCCTTGATGACTTCCAGTACCTTGTTAGCTTCGTCGATGAAGGCCTCGTAACCTTCAATGTTTCGGATCACAATGTCGATCTGACAGAAAGCATGTGTCAGAATCAGCGTAAGAAAGAACAGAGAGAAAAATAAAAAGGAAAAGAGAAGAAAGAAAAGGAAGTGCTTACTCGCTCAAAGCCTTCGCAGCTGTCTTTAAGAGTTCGAAGAGCAACTTCTGCGCCATCCGCATAGGGGTACCTGAGCGTGATTGTTAGTAACTACCCCAAATAAAAGAAATGCCATACCCGTATATATTGCAAGACAATGGCGGAAATGCAAGATATTTTAGCTTCTCTTTGCGAGCAACCAAGAGAGCAGTCCTGCAGAAGTTGACTTTCGTGAGAACAAAAAAATCGAAAACAGAAATGCTGAACCTGTAAGCTTTTTCTAGAGTTGGATCAGACTCTCGAACACCTGTTTTCTCGTTCTTCTTGTGAACAGCTCCGACTGTGTGAATGACACGATGTACAGGAAGATCAAAGGCTCTAAAACAAGAAAAACGAAAAAACAAAACGAAAAACTCAATACAAAAACTAGAAACAACGACAAAGGTACCTCGTACTGATAGCATCACCCATTTCAGCCTTGATTCCCTGAGGAGCAACATCCGGGAGCCTTTGAGTGCATTCCAAGAGCTTCGAACCAGCAGCTTTGAAAAGAACTACAGAGAAACATACACACGCATTGGAACTATTAAGAAGCATTTGGAGTAAAAGGTGCGAATTACCTGCATTCACAGCTGGTCCTGTGTTGAGCTTCTTGTTTGCTGGAGCAATCTGCGAGGCAGGAAAAAAAAACGAAAAGAAGAACACGAACCTTACAAACGAAAGAAGAGAAGCATAAGAGAGACATACCACTGCATCCTGCTTGCCATCCACAAACCACTTGGACAAGTCCCCAAAGTAAATGGTGCACAGACAAGTTGGCGAGAGCTTGAAGTGTTCTCGCTGCAAGAGCTCCGTCGGTGGCTTTGGCGGTGTCAGCCATTCCATCACCTTGGACTTCTGCTTGGTGGGATCATAAGGCCGCGGAGTTCCGGGCTTTGGACGAGGCGAGCCTGGCAATCCAGGAATCTGGCTCCCTGGAAAGTTGAGTCCCAGAGACCCAGAGAATCCCGAGAAGGGAGGCGGCCGCGAGAACTTCCTATCGGAGGTAGCCGTGGACGCCGTTGGCCTGGTTGGGAGCTCTTTGGGAAGACTATCGGCAGTGCCATTTGTTCCAGACGGCGGTGGCGAGCCTGGAGCTCCAGTGCACGCCCTCACACTGAGAGAGAGCGACGAATTCCTGGTTGCGGCGGGCAAATACGCGAAGTTCCCGGGCCTCACATCGCCAAAGAGGCCAGAGGAATGGATACCTAGCGGAGGCGAGACCCTCGCCTGGCTCACAGCCGCGAGCTGCATCGTCCAGGAATCCCTGCGCGGCCGGGAGCTCTCAGCGCCGGATTGCGAGAAAATGCATCACGAATCTCAGCCATACCTCGGAGAGCGCGGAGGAGCACAGCGCCTTATCCCTTCGCGAGAAATATACGTAGGGCTTATACCAGGGTTTATGAAAGATCTATCTGGAGGCAATCCCGACCGTCGGTTATCAAGCATCTGAAGCCGTCGGATCTAGATATTTCTTTTTTAAAACGAGGCATGTTCTTGGATGGTTTGATCTAATCACATCGATTTTTTTCCCAGGAGATCACATCCCAGCCACTAGAACTAGTGGCCATTGCTCGAAATCGATAGAAAGAACCAGGGCATGGAATTCGTCTATTTGGACCACGCGAGAGGATGATTCGCGGAATCAATCTCTTTTAAATATAGCTCCCACACCACGATGCGATAAGATTCTTCTGGGTGTTCTTCTCGAGCCCTTGGTAGAAGAGATCTTCTAGCTCCCATGGCCACCATGAATGGATCGCCCAAGATCGATCCAGACGCCCTCGTCGATGCCTGGCTCGCGCGATTGGATTCCTCTCTCGCCTCCGGCGATGCATCGGCCGCTGCCACTCTCTTCGAGGAATCCACTTCCTTCTGGCGGGATCTCATCGCGTTCACCTGGAACATCGTCACGGTCGAGGGCCGGTCACAGATCCACGCCATGCTCCAATCCACGCTCGAATCAGTCGCGCCCAAGGGTTGGGTCCGCAACGGTACCGCCAGCTACAGCGCGGACTCGGGCGTCATTGAGGCCTGGATCAAGTTCGAGACGCGCGACGCGGTATGTACGGGGCATTTGCGCCTGATGGCCACTACTTCCCTCTGTCGTACGCTACTCACCGCCATGGAGGGGCTCAAGGATTTCCCAGAGAAGAAGGGCCATACGCGGCCCAAAGGTGTGACGCACGGCGTCATACGGCACCGCGCGTCATGGCTGGACGGGCGCAAGGAAGAGGAGCGGACGCTGGGCAGTACCGTGCAGCCCTATTGCGTCATTGTCGGGGGCGGGCAGGCGGGTATCGGGCTTGCCGCGCGGCTCCGGCAGCTCGGCGTGCCGTGCATCGTGGTAGAGAAGAACCCGCGGCCGGGCGATTCGTGGAGGAGTCGCTACAAATCGCTATGTCTCCACGATCCGGTGTGGTATGATCATCTTCCCTATTTGCCATTCCCGGAGAACTGGCCGATTTTCACGCCCAAGGACAAGATGGGAGATTGGCTCGAGGCTTACACCAAGATCATGGAGATCAACTACTGGACCTCCAGCGAGTGCCTGGGAGCTCGTTTCGATCCACAGTCCGGGGAGTGGGAGGTGAAGATCCTGCGGGATAGGAGCAAGGAGGTGACCTTGCGACCCAAGCAGCTCATCCTGGCGACCGGGATGTCAGGATTTCCCAATGTGCCACGGATTCCCGGGCAGGAGGAATTCGTGGGCGATCTCCATCACTCGAGCAAGCATCCGGGAGGCAAAGCTTACAAGGGGAAGAGAGCGGTGATCCTGGGATCCAACAATTCGGCCCACGACATCGCCGCCGATCTCTGGGAGAATGGCGCCGCGGAGGTGACGATGATCCAGCGATCCTCCACCCACGTAGTTCGATCCGAGTCGCTCCTCCAATTCGTGATGAAAAACACCTACTCGGAATCGGCGGTAGAGTCGGGGCTCACGACTGACAAGGCCGACATGATCTTCGCGAGCGTGCCATACAAGATCATGGGCGATGTTAATCGACCAACCTACGATGCGATCCGAGCCCACGACAAGGATTTCTACGCCGCGCTCACCAAGACTGGATTCATGCTCGACTTTGGCGACGATGACTCGGGGCTCTTCATGAAGTACCTCCGCCGTGGATCCGGCTACTACATCGACGTGGGCGCATCCCAGCTGTTGATCGACGGCGAGATCAAGCTCCGCAGTGGCGTCACCATTGCGTCGCTCAAGCCGAGCTCGGTGGTGCTGAGCGACGGTACGGAGATCGCGGCCGATGTGGTGATTTTGGCCACGGGGTACGGATCCATGAACCAATGGGCCGCGAAGCTAATCTCCCAGGAGGTGGCGGATCGCGTGGGCAAGTGTTGGGGGCTGGGATCGAACACGCGCAAGGATCCCGGGCCGTGGGAGGGGGAGCTCCGGAATATGTGGAAGCCCACCGCGCAGGAAGGGCTGTGGTTCCATGGTGGGAATCTCCACCAGGCTCGTCACTACTCACTCTATCTGGCGCTACAGCTCAAGGCGAGGATGGAAGGAATCACGACCCCGGTGTATGGCATACCCAAGGTCCGCCACCTCAGTTAAGTCAAATCAACTAGTCAATCCTAGTAAATTTGTCAATGATAGTCAAACATTTAAAATCTGAAAAAAGTAATCGGGTATGATCAGCCTGCTAGTGCCTGTGGTGGTAGGGTGCAGTGCAAATCTGAAGCATCGCTTCCTGGGGAACAATGCTCGTCCCACAGCGATCAACGTTACGGGGTGGATTTTTGTCAGCTGCAAGAGACAAGGAGCATTCACTAGAGGGATTGCAGCCAGGCCGGAATCAATGTTTTGTTCATGCAGATGAAGCTGAATTATTATCCACTACTTCTGGCGCTAAATGTAAGACGATTTATTTTCCATTAGCTTAAACAAAGTTTAGGTGGATCTTTTTGTTCCGTGTAGAACATGTTTCTACCAAGAAAAAAAAGGAAAGTTAAATCTAGTTCTTTGTTTCCTTGATTGGGATGAGCTAGAGAAAGAAGATAAAGAACATGATATCCCCATATAACTCCCCTTGTATATAAAGAAATATATAACATTCTTCAACTGATTTGGAGGCAGCAATAGAGCAAGCATATTAGTGAGCACCTCATCAAAGGTTTTGGTTGTGATATGCCCAAAAGCAACAAGCTTGAATAAGGTGGGAATTCCTTTGTTGGCAAAGTCTTGAATACTTTCAGTTTGGCTCTTGACTATTCCACCAAATTTGGTTTTAAACTCAAAGTTTTGCCAAAGACGAGTTTCAAGGTTAGTTGGCAGTCTTGGTGTTGTCAAGATAACAATGATACAGTTTTCCAATTGCTCACCCAAAGATTCCAAGTGCTCATGTGTTGCACTTTTTTCATTCACTAATGCCATCTAGATTATTATGGGCAACTAACATTTCCCAGAGTTTCTTCTCCAACTTAAGATTTCTAGCCAAGGAAATCCTTCCCGTTGAACACTTTAAACAAATATTTATCAAAGAAACACTCCTAATAACTATTTAACATCCAATAGGTTGGCAAAAAGGGTGCTAAGTCAATAAAATAGTTGACTAAAGAATATTTTTGTTACAATATGCACTACCACTTAAAGGGTATTTCAAATTTTTATTTCCGTTTTTTAAATATGCTAAGAATTTTCTTTTGTAATAAATTAATATTAGAAAATATTCTGTCATTATAACTATATCTTAAATCATGTAATTACTACAACTAAACTTTATGTTGTAACTATAAACTATTATATAATATCAGATATTATTATAACTAGAATAAATTATATCTCAAATCCATACATATAGAAGAACTAGGTTACCTTTTTTGTTTTTCTCTCTTCTTCTTTAGTGCATAATCATTAATGAGCTTTGACATGTAAGTTCATTTTTCCTTAATGTACACCTCTCCATAAACTTAGCTACAACTTTTGCATAGAGTGGCATATCATCAAGAGCTTTCTTCATAATAACATGCTAAAACCATTGCACAAAAAGTCAAGGATACAACCACCCTCACAGTAAAAGTGTTGCACAACCATGTTTATCAAAGCTTTTGATTTTTGTGAAAGAAGTTGCATGTAAAAAATATTAAAGGTATTTTTTTGTCTAAAAAGAAATGACTTACCAAGCTTTGCATTTAATGTCATCCATGACAATATTGACTTATTTATGTTGGAGGAGATTTGATGAAAGGTTCAAAGGCAAAGCCACTTTTCCCCTTGTTTTCATTTTTTTGTGAAACAATAGCATTGAAATAACTTTGATTTATATTGCAAAATCAATTACTAATTAGGAAACATAAGAACTTTAAGCATACTTACTTTTTACCTCTAAAACCTTAGTCTATTCATAACTCTAGTATGTAGTTTTTAATTACGACAAAGTGAGTTTGAAAAAACACTTCTACCATCTTAATTATTTGCAATGTCATCCCAAAAGTTAAATACCAATTGAAAGTCCTACAAAATTCATTTGGAAGATTAATACCAAAATAAAGTTGGGTTGGATGACTATCATCATATTTCTTCATTAACCCCCCCCCCCCCCCCCCCCCTACCCCTGACATCTTTGATAAAGCCAAAGGGATTTGTCCAATATTAAAATTCATCAATAAAGGAATTCTGAGAGTTGCAATACATAAACTTCTTCAGCTCCTCAAGAATTAACTTATGCTGTTTAAACATCTTGGTATTTGGAGCTTTTTCATCTTCATTAATTAGAATTGTTATAAAAATCCTTATTAGCATATTTCTTATATGTGTTATAGCCTTTTTGAAGAATGATTTCAGCTAAATCTGGTGGCAAAGTGCTTTTGGTATTTTATTTAGATCATCAATATATAGTTCCATGCAAGCTTGTGAGAAAAATTTCTTCCTTTCTTCTCTAAAACGTAAACGTCTTCCATCTTAAGATTAGTTGGAAAAATATAGTTAAATACAAAATAAATAAAGAGCTTTTTTGGGCTTATTAAATATAATGAATGCTTATAGTGTTTTTAAAGTAGTAGGCTTTCTTTTCTTCTTTTCCAACTGTGTCTTCACTTTGGTAGGTTCGTTAATATTGTTAAATTCCATCAAGAATTCTTTTTTGATAGTTATAAATTGTTTCTCTTTGAACTAGTCTTGGATATTCAAGTTTCACATTTTTTGTTCCACTTTTGGCACCACAACAATATGACAGTTTTCCTGTTCATAATTTATAACTCTAGTACATTTAGGCAGCTCCTCATCCCTATATATGTAGATAGACGAGGTAGGGAACAACCATGGCTCAACAATAGTTGGAATTGCCTTTCACACAGATTTGAAGTACTTGAAAAATAAAGAAAATTAAAACTTGAAAAGTATAAAGTGATGAAAGTGTTACTTATATGCAAGGTGCTAACCAGTTTTTTATATTATTGCATCATTTTTTTGTCCCTTTAGTCTTCATCATCATCCTCTTTTATCTCGGCTTTACTAGACATTAGCTGGAGTTATGGCCAAATTTGTAAAATGCCAAACTTGAATTTATATTTCTTATAATACTCTAACACTATTTTGTACTTCGATCAATTTGCTCTAAATAAAATTTTTTTATCCACCTCCTCAATATACCCAATTGCTTTCTCTGTCACATTAATGTTTATTAGTTTTTTCCTCCACCAAATTCAAAATGACTTATCAGTGGTTAGAATTAAAAAGTGAACAACTTTAGATGACATACTAGTTGCTCTTAACTCTTTGAACACTATTAATTTGTCCAAATTTGGATTTATGCCAAAGTTATTATGTTCAGCTTCTTAAATATACATTATTTGTACTATGGATCCTTAGCATTAAAGTTTATCACAACATCAAACCATTCCCCCTCAAGATTTAAATATAAGATATTGATCAATTTCGTTATCTTTACTATATATTTTTATTTGATTTTGTACTCCTTTTTAACAATAGCATCAATAGCATCAATAGCATCATTTGTTGTGGGGGGAGCTATAATGTCACTCCCCCTTATGTGACAACTCTAGTAGTATGCCACCATTTGGATTTGCCATGGGGGGAGCTATAGTGCCACTCCCCCTTGCGTAACAGTTCAGGTGGTGGTGAGTGCCACCACTCGGAGTGGCCATAGGGGGAGTTATGGTGTCACTCCCTTTGACAAAGTAGTATGATTTGCAGTCGATTCCTATGTTGAGGCTCCCCCCTCATTGAGCATAGAATAACATAAGGGATGGGTAGGGGGGAGTGCTTTTTGCTTGTGTGCTTGCTACTTAACCCATCTCTTGCTTAGAAACCTTAATTACCAAAAACCTTAACCCAATTTTAATGTTGATATCAACCTTAGAAATACTTAAAGCATTATATCAATTTTGGAGAAAATGAAATAAAGTTACAGTTGTAAGAATTTACTTCTATTAATGACTTGATTTTTCTTGTAAGGTGTGTTTTTATTTTCCCTTATTTTAGGTATGGCTAAAAATCCAATAACAAAGGATGTTACATAGCAATAGTGAGATATCAAAGGAGGGAGCTATCGTTAGAAATAGAGTTGCTGATAGAAAAAGGATCCTTATGTGCTTTCAATCTGATCAAGTTAGAATGTTATAAAGGGCTCAAGGTATAGGGTCACTTTGGGTTACTATGACAAATATTTTTTTAGGTGGGAAAATGTATTTTGCACTAAATCCAATTGTAGAAGCAGAGTTTCAACTAAAGAAGTTTGTGGTAGGTTTAAGTGATGCAAAAATGTAGAGTAGAGAGGTTTTTTCTTTAACAACAAATAAGAAAGAGCCATTTTCGACAATAATAAACTCTTCTATAGTAGACTCAATAAAAAATTGTAGATATAGAAGAATATATAGGTAGTGAATCTGTGTTTGAGCTACTTATAAGTAACTAAATTTTCCATTCTACTTTAGTCACTTAACCACACTTATTACCACTTAAAAGAGTCTCACTCACAATCTTCATAAGTTTTATTCCCGATTTAGGGATATGCTAGCCCCATGAATGGCATCTATGCTACTCTACCTTTGCACTTGGTCCATCTGCTCCACATGTTTAATCCCATGACAAACAGTCAAAGGTACTACTGACATCTCAACCTATTATGTTAACACTATGTCTATTCACCTTTGTCTCATGATAATCCAAGACTACTCATACCATAGCTTTGTCTCCCAAAGACTAAGCCATCTGTCCATGAGTGGTCATCTTATAACCCCACTTTAGCATCCTGAGGATGCTTAAAAATATAAGGAACACCCTTCTCGAATATCCCTTCTTCAATCTCTATTAAGTCCCTTTTTGTCCATAGCTGTACTCATCAACACTGCTATTCGATTAGGGCTTAAAAGCCCAATTACTAAGTCCCATTGACCTCTAGGATTTCTTTGTTATGTGATTGTACCCTTAGTCACTACACAGGAGGATTGCTCCTCTTTTTTTCTATAGTTTAGGACTTTGGGATGATATTTTGAAACACTGCGGCCCAACACATGCCTCGTGGGTACTGTCCCCATATTCCACCCTTTAGTGCTCTAGCCATATGGTTAAAATGAGGTTCCAATGAGCCACACTAGGTATCCAAGTAGGTAGTGCCACCCACACTTGGATTAGGAGCATTGATATTTCGATTTCTCAAGGGAATTAAAGCTGTCTCTTGAACACTTCACCAAATTACCCCATTTGTCCGTCCATATTCACTTTAGCCTTAGACTCTTCAATGGTTATATAATCACCCACCATATGGGTATAGCCTTCCTTGGTCACACTAGCCTTTCCTGGCTAAATTGGTTCCACTAGAGTCCTCCCCTTACTATACTTTTGGAGCTCACCAAACCCCTAAGGATTTGGGAGATGATCGCTTTGGGCTTTCACCCTCAAACTTGGACTCGAACTCGCACTTAGACTCGAGCTCTGGCTCAGTCTTGGTCTTAGTCTCGATCTCAGTGTCGGTCTCGATTTTGGTCTCAGTTTCAAACTCAACCTTGGGCTCCATCATCTCAGACTCTATCTCAGACCCCTTCTTGGACTCCATCTTGGGTCCATCTCGAATCCATCTCAAACTCCATCTCGGGTCCATCTTGGACTCCAACTTAGGTCCATTTCTGTAGCGCATGTGATCATGGGATGAGATTTGGATATACTGTCACTGTGGATCCTTGGAACCTTGGGGGATAAATGGGGATAAAATAGCCACTAAGGGCTCTCTCATCAAGCAATTGCCCCTTTTCCAGTTGGCCTAAGGGGAGAGAGATAAGGTGCGCTACAGTTGGTATCGGAGCAAATGGCACGGGTTTGATTCCCATTGATTAGTGGCTACTTAAAAGTATAATATACCCTTGAGCAAGGTATATTCCTACCCCTAAATTTGAAATCGTATGTATTGGGCATCCATACGTACGTCCTTCCTCTTGTGTGGAGTATCCACGGACGAAGGTATCCACCGTGGGACTGCGGTATGGGTGGATGACTAGTTGCCTCACATGGAATAGCTGGTCTACACAATGGAAGGATTGGTAGATTGAGTGCGGAAATGGAGGTGCTGGTTCCCCTTGGCTCAGTAGGGGTTGCTAGTCAATAGTCAATGAGGACATTGACATTTCTGAAGGGGGGGTGAGTGTAGCGCATGTGATCATGGGATGAGATTTGGATATACTGTCACCGTGGATCCTTGGAACCTTGGGGGATAAATGGGGATAAAATAGCCACTAAGGGCTCTCTCATCAAGCAATTGCCCCTTTTCCAGTTGGCTTAAAGGGAGAGAGATAAGGTGCGCTACAATCTCGGGTCCATCTCAAACTCATTCTTAGACTCCATCTTTGGTCTACCTTGGACTCCTTCTCAGACTCTATCTTAGGTCCATCTTGGACTCCAACTTTGTAGCGCACTTGAATCTGGAGCTGAACTCCAAGCCCGTTGCGCTACAAAACGAGGGTCCGGTACAATCCCACGAGCACCAGCTCCCCATATCCAGCACCTGTAAGCAAAATGGTGTCAAATGGAGTCTAGCATAATTTTGGCATACCGGTGGCTTAACGCGAGGAGGAGGGTACCCCACCGAATAGAGCAACGTGGAGCTTAGGCTTAGACTCAAGCCGGACGTAGAACAAGGAGCGACACAGCCCAGCAGGGGCCAAACTAATGTCTCAGGTGATCGGACATGCATTTCAACCACTATCCCTACTATACATTTAGTCCCACCAACCACTATCCACCACAGCATTTCAACCACTATCCCCACAGCCCCCCCGCCCCCCCTTCCCCCTTGAGGAACACATGCTTTGGGCTTTCACCCCAAGCCTCCTTTAGTATCAAGAGTTAGTCTCTGGGACAAGTTCAAAACTTATTAAATATAGAATGGTGTTAGATTGCGAATTTGGACATGGGATGAACACCATTATATTTAGGTCAATCTCTACATTATGTAGATATGCTAAATGAGCAAATCTAAACACTTTCCATAAATAGCATTTGGGACCAAAATGAGACTAACACAAAAGGCATGATAGCGAGGGTGTTTGGTAGACATGGTAAACTATCATCTAACAAATATTGAGGGACTAATCTCAATATCGCGGGGGTTCCCAACACTAGCAAGTGCAAGTCAGCATCATGAGTTTCTCGTCACCGTGTCAAATATGCTTCCTTAGTGCCCTTCCGATCTAAGTGCATATATGCTGACCAGTTTCTCAACTAGCTTGGGCGGAGACCATAAAGGGAACCAGCAATACCGACCTCTTGCCGTCATGGTAGTAAGAAGAGAGTGTCCGTAAAGACTAGCCAACAAGTATCTTTCGATACCTGAAGTCACATTTGCGACAAACTTAAGTTTAATCTTAACACTTTCACATATCATGTATTGATCCTCTTGTGTCTATTTTCTAAAGGCTCGCTTATTGATTGTTTCGTGCTTATTCCTTAATCACTTTATTAAGAGTTCCACCTTTGCTCTTGACTTTTCAAGTTGGAGCTTTTAGTCCAAACGTGTTACACTTGTTTAGCTTTTGCTTCAGCCACTACCACATGGCACCCTCTCAGCTCCACTTTAGAGCTTAGGGATTTGTGTTTCACACTACTAAAGCTTATGAGATATAAATCCCTAAGCCCTAAATTGGAGATGAAAGGGTGCCACATAATAGTGATCAAAGTGGAAATCCAATAATCATAACATGTTTGGATCAAAAGTTCTAACTTGGAAAGTTGAGAGTGGGAGTGGAACTTTGAACAAAGTGCTCGAGAATGAAGCAATCGGTGAATGAGTCTATAAAAAGGGATATAAGAAGGACTGACACATGGAAGTGTCAAGATTAAGTCCAAAAAAGAGTTTAAGAAGGAGTTTAAAATGGAGTCTAAAAAGGACTTCAAAAAAAAACATCTAAGATGGAGTTTGATATAGACTCGAGATGGAGTCTGAGATGGAGTCTGGTATAGACCTAAGATGGAATCTGAGATGGACTTGAGATGGAGTCTGAGATGGACCAGAGATGGAGTCCGATATCAAGTCCGAGATGGAGACCAAGACCTGGTTTGAAGTCAAGTCCGAGGTCGAGTCTGAAGTTGAGGTTGAGACTGAGCCTGAGACTAAGACTAAGACCAAAACCAAGACTGAGTTGAAGACCGAGTCCAAGACTAAGACTGAGACCGAGATCGAGACCAAGACTGAGTCCAAGTCCAAGTCTAAGTCTGTAACGCATGTGATCATGGGATGAAATTTGAATATACTGTCACTGTGGATCCTTAGAACGTTGGGGGATAAATGGAGATAAAATAGCCATTAAGGGTTCTCTCATCAAGCAATTGCTCCTTTTTCAATTGGATTAAAGGGAGAGAAATAAGGTGTATTATATGTGGTATTGGAGTAAATGGCATGGGTTCAATTTTTATTAATTAGTGGCTATTTAACAATATAATGTACCCTTGAGCAAGGTATATTCTTACCTTAAATTTGAAATCATATGTATTGGGCATCTATGCGTACATCCTTCCTCTTGGTAGAGCATCCACAGATGAAGGTATCCATTGTGAGACTGCGGTACGGGTGGATGATTAATTGCCTCACATGGAATAACTGATTTACACAATAGAAGGATTGGTAAATTCAATACGGAAATGGAAGTGTTGATTCCCCTTGGCTTAGTAGCTAGTAGCCATTAAGGGCTCTCTCATCATGCAATTACCCCTTTTTTAATTGGCTTAAGGAGAGAGAGAGGGTGCATTACAAAGTCTGAGTCTGAGTCCAAAGGTGAAAGCCCAAAATGATCATCTCTTAGACCCTAGGGGGTATGGTGAGCTCCAAAAATATAGTAGGGGGAGGACTTTAGTGGAGCTAGTTTGGCTAGGAAATGCCAGTGTGATTAAGGAAGGCCATACCCATTGTGAGACATAAATCCCAAAGCCTCAAAAGTGGAGCTGAAAGGGTGCCATATGGTAGTGGCTGAAGTGGAAGCCAAACGAAAATAACATATTTGGACTAAAAGTTCCTACTTAGATAGTCAAGAGTGGGAGTGGAACTCCCAACAAAGTGATCAAGGAATGAGCATAAAGCAAGCAGTAAGTGAGTCTCTAGAAAAGGGACACAAGAGGATGAACACATGACATGTGGAAGAGTCCAAGATGGAGTCTAAGATGGACCCGAGATGGAGTCCAAGATTGAGTTCGAGATGGAGCCTGGGATGGACCTGAGATGGAGTCTGAAATGGACCCAAGATGGAGTCCGAAATGGACTTGAAGTGGAATCCAAAATGGAGGCTAAGATGGAACCGAATTTGAGTCTGAGTTTGAGTTTGAGTCCGAATACTAATATAGGTTATTGGGTAAAAGCCCAAAGCAATCATCCCCCGGGAGAGTGTAGGGGTTGGACCCCAGTGGAGTTAGTTTGGCCAGGAAAGGCTAGTATAACCCAGGAAGGCTATGCCCATGTTGGGTAATGATATATCCACTAAAGAGTCCAAAGCTAGAGTGAATACGGATAAACAGGTAAAGTAGTTTAGTGAAGTGTTCAAGAGTTGGCTTTAGTTCCCCCAAGAGATCGAATGGTCAATGCTCCTAGTCCAAGCATGGGTAGCACTATCTACTTGGATACGTGGCATGGCTCAACGGAACCTCACTCTAGCCCCATGACTAAAGCACCCAAAGGTGGAAGGTGGGGAGAGTACCTATGATGCTCACTTAGGGCTACGGTGTTCTGAAATGTTGTTCCAAAGTCCCTGATTATGGAAAGGAAAAGGGGCAATCCTCTAGTGTAGTGACAAAGGATACTATTACATAGTGAAGAAGTCCTAAAAAATAATGGGATTTAGTGGTCAGGCCAGTGGGCCTTGACCCAATGGCAATGTTGGTGAACATGACTATGGACAAAAAGGGACTTGGTGGGGATTTGTAGCGTATATAATTATGGGATGAGATTTGGATATACTGTTACCATGGATCCTTGGAACCTTGGGGAATAGCTAGTCTACACAATAGAAGGATTGGTAGATTCAATGCAGAAATGGAGGTGCTGGTTCCCCTTGGCTCAGTAGGGGTTGTTAGTCAATAGTCAATGAAAACATTGACATCTCTAAAAGGGGGGTGAGTGTAGCGTATGTGATGATAGCATGAGATTTAGATATACTATCACCATAGATCCTTGGAACCTTGAAGGATAAATGGGTATAAAATAGCCACTAAGGGCTCTTTCATCAAGTAATTGCCCCTTTTGTAGTTGGCTTAAGGGGAGAGAGATAAAGTGCATTATAGGATTGAAAAATGCATATTAGGGAAGGTTATTCCCCATATCTGCAAGCATTTTAAAGATGCAAAAGAGTGGATGTAAGATGACCACTCATGGATGGATGGCTTAGTCTTTGAGAGACGGGACTATGATGTAGGTGGTTTTGGATCATCAGTGTGACAAATGTAAATGGGCATGGCCTTAGCGTAATGGGCTGATATGTCAATGGTACCTTTAGGTGTCGGTCATGGGATCGGACATGTGGAGCACTTGGACCAAGTGCAAAGGTTGAGTGGCATGGATGTCATTTTTGGGACTAGCAAGCCCTAAATCCGAAATAGAACTTATGAAGATTGTAAATGAGATTCCTCCAGGTGGTCAGAGGTGTGGTTAAATGATTAAAGTAAAATAGAAAATTTAGTCGTTTACACCCATGTGGTGGGTGATAATATAACCACTGAGGAGTCCAAGACTAAAGTGAATATAGACGGATAAGTGGGGTAACTTGGTGAAGTGTTCAAAAGCGGCTTTAGCTCCTCTGGAAAATTGAATGGTTAATGCTCCCAATCTAAGTATGGGTGGCATTACTTACTTTGATATTTAGTGTAGCTTATCAGAACCTTGCTCTAGCCACATGGTTAGAGCACTTAAGGGTGGAAGGTAAGGAGAGTACCCACAATACTTGTATAGGGCCTTGATGTTTTGAAATATCATCCTAATGTCTTAGACTGTGGAAAAGAAAAGGAATAATCCTCTTATGTAGTGATTAAGGATATGGTCACATGGTAAGGAAGTCCTAGATGTCAATGGGACTTAGTGGTCAAGCCTTCAAGCCTTGACCTAGTAGTTGTGTTGGTGAGCATGGTTATGGATGGAGGGGGACTTCATAGGAACTAAAGAAGGGACATTAAGGAAGGGTGTTTTTTATGTCTCCAGACATCCTAAGGATGTTAAAGTGTGGTCTTAAGATGACCACTCATGGATAAATGGCCTAATTTAGGAGAGATAAAAGTATAGTATAGCTTTAGTGTAATGGGCTAAGATGTCAATAGTACCTTTGGGGTGTTAGTCATGGGATTGGACACATGGAGAACTTAGACCAAGTGTAAAGGCTAAATGGCATAAATGCCATTCTTAGGGCAATTTAATAACTTAACCACACCTTTGACTATTTGGAGGAATTTCACTCACAATTTCCATAAATCTTATTCCTAACTTGGGGACATGCTAATGTTAAAAAGTTTTTAAAATTCATTAATAATAGCTGTAATACTTGTTCAACAAAAGTGGAGCAATATTCAAATTGATATCTTTGACTACACAATCAAAATGGTACTTTCATAATAACAAGAAAACCACAAAAATCTACTAATCTACTATACCAGTCAAAGATTCAATTTAGTTTAGATGAATTACACCACCATCAAAAATGAAGTTCTCAAAATGGTCTATGCATTTTAGATATTTTGACATTACCTCTTTGGCAATAAAGTGAAGATTATGGTCGATCATAAAACACTTTTACACTTTTTCATAAAACCATCCTCATCTATAAAATTGCTCGATGGTTTTTACTTCTTAAAAAATATAACTTCCAGATCATTCATAAACCCAGCAAACAACATAAACAAACACATTAGCCGTATTACGACATATGAACAACTAAAGTATAACATGAATGACTTCTTAAATTTAAACATCTTGTGAGTCTATACTTCACCAATTTGAATACATGACATCTACCACTAGACAACAACAAGATTTCATACCAATATATTACTTCAGACCAACACAAACAATTTGTTTTGAGGATAAAATTATATTCAACCGTGGGAGGAAGACTATATAAAAAAAGATTAAACAATGTATTATAAAGATGTGTACAACTTGAAAAACTCAAGATTTACTTGATGAAATTCGCTATGGACAAATACAAAGGCACTTTGCAAAAAAAATCACAGCTCGAAAGATTTTACAAGATAATCTTTGGTGGCCAGACACTCTAAAATGATTTAACAAAATTTTGTCAAAAATTCAACATTTATCAAAGAACCAAATATATGAGAAAAAAAAAAGAATCAAGAACTTTATTCTAGAACTCCTCTTGAATAATTTCAACGATGGGGACTCAACTTTGTAGGACTATTTACAATAAGTTCCAAGCAAAAAAAATACATCCCTATAGCTACTAACTATATGACGAAGTGGGTCAAAGTTAAACTAATGAAGGCTATAACAACGAAAAGCACAGCAAAGTTCATTTATGAAAACATTATTCACAAAATATGGTTTACCTTGAAAACTTATTATTAATCGAGGAACACTCTTCATAAAAAAAACTATCAATATTCTAACTCAAGAGTTCATAATCAAGCACAGAGCACCAACACCATACTATCCTCAAAGAAATGGTTAAGCCAAATCTACAAACAAGACCCTTAAAAATATACTCAAAAAGATCAAAAGATGAATCTAAAAGATTGGGACAATTGCATCTATAATGCCTTATAGGATTATTGAATTACTTACAAGGTTTCAATAAATTTGACACCATTCAAGCTCACCTACGGCTTAGAAGCATTTGAGTACATTGTTTTTCATTGCGAATAACAATACATTATGAGATCAACCAAGAAGAGTCAATCAGAAAAAGATTAGCAATGCTAAAAAAATTTGATAAAGAATGACTACAAACAATTTGGACTCATTAAGCTATTTAAACTAGAAGAAAAACTAACCATAATAGAAAAAGACAACTCAAGAAAAGTGAAGAATTCAAAGTTGGATATCAAATTCTATCGTTTAAAGTAAATAAAAAGAAAATTGGCTCAAAAATAAAATCAAGATAAAAAATACCATTCTTTGTCTAACAATTTAAAGCTCTAGTAATGGTAGCAATTATAACATTTGACGACGAATATCTCCAAACTATCAACTTCAACAAGCTCAAAAAATATCAATCGATTGACACCAATTTTATCAGCAATGATGTAGAAAGAAGTGAAGATTACAACTTTGAAACTCAAAAATTCAATATAGAAGAAAATCACAAACATAACACTCAACAATTCAAGGATTTACAACACAAAATTCAAGACTTCAACAAAAAAAAAATCAATTCAAGAAAATCAAATTCAAGAAATTAAACTCAAGAACCAACTTAAGAAATCAACTCAAAGAAGAACTTCAAATATCAATTACAAGAAGGCAACTCTAAAAAAATTCTCGAAATCAAGCTCAAAAACTTAATTCAAAGAAAATTTTCAAACTCGAAGTTCAAGGAATCAAGAAAAGACTAAAATCAACAATCATCACAATTCACTAAAATTCAATAATAAATATGCATAAGATCAAGAGAAAACAAGTTTCAACAAGAAAATAACAAGAAAGAGAAAATTTAAGCTAGAAAATCAAACTTAAACCACTTAACAATTAGTCAAATTTGGAGAAATGTTGAAATTCCTGAACTTCATAGCATGCAGCCAAGTTTGGAGGACATCCTAAACCCTAAACAAGTGATGGATTAATCTCCTGTAGACACACTCCCTAAAGTGATCACTTGCTAGAGACACTCCTTGAACTTTGGTTCATTCTTGGTCAAGACTAAACTCACCTCACAAACCTAACCGCCTCTTGTATTGCACTTGTATTGCCAACAATATTGTGTGCCAAGATCAAGAAAATGAAATAGGAAAGTGGGGCATATAAGCATGCAGCATTGCTAAGGAGTTCATCTTCAATCCCAAGGCACTCAACATGATCAAGGTGAGTCTCCTTTGTAATCCTATTTGGAATAAGATTGAAAAGCTTAACACATGGCTACACGAAGTCAAACTTTACGAGTTCTCAAAGATCATGGAGAAGTTATACAACATCAATATCACCAAGAAGCTTCTCTTAGCATATAAGGAAGAATTCATGCACACCAACGACTACAAGTTTGTCTTGAGTGCCAAGTATTTTGCATAGACATTCAAACTTCCCACTAGTGGAGAGCCAGTGACATTGATTCCATACATGAAGGGGATTCCACTAAAATGTATCAAGGTACATGAAAACTACAACAACAGAAATTTTGTGCAAATGAACAATGTGATCAATGAAGCTAAGTTACAACTCAAGTTTTTGATCTCCATATTAGAGATGTGCAAGTCCATGACTTCCGCTAGCAAAGCAATTGCAATTCTCTACAATGACTTATAGCAAAAGAC
Source organism: Selaginella moellendorffii (assembly GCF_000143415.4). Taxonomy (NCBI): domain Eukaryota; kingdom Viridiplantae; phylum Streptophyta; class Lycopodiopsida; order Selaginellales; family Selaginellaceae; genus Selaginella; species Selaginella moellendorffii. Next base: position 1,267,487 of record NW_003314308.1, read on the forward strand.
ACAAGTTGACATTGCCAGTTATCTCCATGACAAGATCATCAAGGAATTTAGCAACAAAAGACTAGGCAAAGCCATGAAGATAGAGACATTACGAACACGAAGAAAAAGAGAATGTGCTTCAAAAATATGAGAAGATTTGATCCTCTTCGGACTAGCAAAGAGACAAAAAGCATCAATTAAGACAACACCACCCATTCATAAGGCCAAGGTAACATCTACACAATAGTAAGAAATTTGTCAAGAGAACGACCAACAACAAAGATCATGAAGCTTAAGGTGAGGAAATTCAAAAGAACACTGAAGAATAAGATCCTGAATACATAACTACCTTGTTGGATGATGCCAAGAATGAGATAAGTGCCAAGAAGGAGGTTCCAAACCTATAGTCATCACAACTAAAGGAGGGTAATATGAACATGACCTAGCAGGAGCAGCCTCTAGCATCTCCACCACATGCGGCAACACTAACAAATCTAGCTCTTGACACCAATACCAATAGCATCCCACATCACCATGTACATCACAGTCAAGAGTGTCCCAAGCAAGAGTGATGTCGTGAGCCCAAGCTTCCACACTAGATCTTAAGCTCGGCATTTCTCCAGTTTATGGACAAAATGCAATATCTCCAGCTGTTATAAATATGACTGTGGATATAAAAAAATTACTTATCGACAAATCCTTTTGAATATTTTTTTTCTATTTTTATCCCTATTTATCCCCCAAAGTTTTAAGGATTTACGGTGATAGTATATCTAAATCTCATCCCATGATCACATGCGTTACATTGTGTATGATCTTTGATAAATATGCACTTATTCAATTATTATATTAATAATATTCTCGTCTATAGAGTTGTGAGATGAAAGGAGAAGACACTCTAGCTCAAGTTCATTTTTAGACACTATTGAACAAAATATGCCAAATTAGAATATGATTTTCAACACCACCAATGTTTTATAGTTTCATAAGTGACAAAGTGTAAAAGAATTTACAAACTATTAAAACCATCTATAATGGTGGTTTAGATAAAGTTTTAATCGGGTGAGAGAGGAATTGCTTATTCCATTGGGAGTAAAGTATACATGAACACATAGAAAAATGCATTTGAGTGGAATGCCTTGATGAGCACAAGCATTTATGTTGGAGATTAAAAGCTAAAAACACTTTAAAAGATGTAGAATAGATTTGGTTGGCATGGTGGTTTACTCATTTTCCACATTGGGGGACTCTAATTATTTCTCAAGTGAGCAAATATTAGCATTGATCCTTTTTATTAATTCTCTTTTTATTATAGATGAGTTCTAAAATAGTTATTACCCAAATTCCAACAATAAATTTTACCAAAAGTTACTATGTGATATGGCTAACAAAAATAAGTGGCTTGAAAAATAAACCTCTATCTAAAGCTTGTTGAAATGACTTAATCATTTTTATCTTATAATAGGCCTTTATGCATACTTATATAAAAGGCCAAGTTATAGGAAATGGACTAAATGTTGAGGATTTAGTGGCACGCTTATCTATTATAACATCAACATGATATTTTAGTTCATAGAATTGATAAAATCAACTTTAGATGATTTTGGAATTCAATTCGCAACAAAACCAAATAACCTTGAAATTATCATAAGTGACAAACAAATGAGCTGATATAACTAATAGTTTCGCACTATAGTATGAGTATATTACTAGAGAACGAGAAGGACAAATAATTTCAGGCAACTAAGATCTCATATGCTTCCAAGTCAAAGAATAAAAAATTCAGAAGATTGAGTGAGATATATGACAATCTAAAATAAAATCTACAATCAAGTGTCTTGCTTGGATTGGAGGAAAAATATGTGGTAAGCAGATTACTTTAGGAATTTTATGCAACAATAATAATATGGTGATCTTCCACAACACAATAATCAGTTTATATGGTTCTGTCCAACATAAAGTTTGCACACATAGTTTGTTACAACATAGATTATCCAATAACTAGAACATGTACTATGTACTTATCTAATTGAAAAAAGGGTGAATTTGACAAATTTGGAGCTTTAAGCTTTGGTTAAAGCAAGCTTTAAATTTGAAGAGAACTGTAGCATATGTGATCATGAGATGAAATTTAGATATACTGTCACCATGAATTCTTAAAACCTTGGAGGATAAATAGGGATAAAAGAGCCACTAAGGGCTTTCTCATCAAACAATTACCCCTTTTCCAATTGGTTTAAGGGGAGAAAGATAAAGTGTATTATAGTTGGTATCGGAGTAAATGGCATGGATTCGATTCCCATTGATTAGTGGCTATTTAAAAAATATAATATACCTTTGAGCAAGGTATAATTCTACCCCTAAATTTAAAATTGTATATATTGGGTATCCATGCGTATGTCCTTCCTGTTGTGTGGAGTATCCATGGACAAAGGTATCCACCATGGGACTGCGGTACGGGTGAATAACTAGTTGCCTCACATGGAATAATTGGTCTATACAATGGAGATGTTGATTCCTTTTGGCTCAGTAAAAGTAATTAATTAATAATGAATGAGGACATTGACATCTCTGAAGGGGGGGTGAGTGTAGCGCATGTGATTATGAGATGAGATTTGAATATACTGTCACCGTGGATCCTTGAAACCTTGGAGGATAAATAGGGATAAAATAGTCATTAAGGGCAATTGCCCTTTTTCCAGTTGGCTTAAGCAAAGAGAAATAAAGTGCGCTATAGTACACTTTATTGCCACAACCACAAGTTTAACCTTAACACTATTTTTAAGAAGTTCTGAAAACAAGAAATAACAAACATGTAAAGATTATAAATATTTAGTCAAAGGAAGCAAAAATAACATACTCAAAAGCATTACAGTTGAAGGTGGAAGTTATCATGGGTATATAGTTCTCAATTATGAAATTGATATTGTAAATGGAAAATTTACAACATCATAATGAATCAATTCCTAAGTTGCACTTGTGCATTCTTTCAATAGTAAACTTCTAATAAATCTTCCATCCTTTGTAAATATATATATTTTGTATATTGTATGTTTCTCTGGGATGGATCTAAATGTTAAATTTTGGATTCATCACTCTGCAATGTTTAAACATGGGGTGTTTATGACATTGAGAAAGAATTCAATATTGATATTGTATTTGAATTTTATATAATATAAATAAATTTTTATTTATAAATTACATCTAAAACAATATAGAGAATTTCTTATAATAGGGATTTTATAGTAATAATGAAAAATTCAATACAAATATACATTATAAATTAGAGGATGCTAACTTAAATAATTAGTATAATACTAATTATTAAATATTAAAATAATATTTTCTTCTGTAAACTAGTTGATAAAGCATAACATCTATTAAATAGCAACTATTGCCACTATGGTAGTTTACACAGATCTAAATATTTAAAATTATTAATTTGGTTTAAAATACCTATTTAATAAGAATATTGCTGTTAAAACCTAAAAGGAATATTCTTTGTTGTGCTAATATTCTTAAAATGTTTTTGTCAACTCCGGAATGTCTGTTTGGACCAGGACGAGCAGTTGATTCGCCGAATCTATTTTCTATATGGCTCCTCACACTCAACGACGCGATAAAAGTCTTCTGGGGGTGTTCCAGACAGTGGAGCGCTGTTACAAGGTATATCTTGAGCGCTTAGAGATCTCTAGCTGCCATGGCCACCGTGAATGGATCGCCCAAGATCGATCCAGACGCCCTCGTCGATGCCTGGCTCGCGCGATTGGATTCCTCTCTCGCCTCCGGCGATGCATCGGCCGCTGCCAATCTCTTCGAGGAATCCACTTCGTTCTGGCGGGATCTCATCGCGTTCACCTGGAACATCGTCACGGTCGAGGGCCGGTCACAGATCCACGCCATGCTCCAATCCACGCTCGAATCAGTCGCGCCCAAGGGTTGGGTCCGCAACGGTACCGCCAGCTACAGCGCGGACTCGGGCGTCATTGAGGCCTGGATCAAGTTCGAGACGCGCGACGCGGTATGTACGGGGCATTTGCGCCTGATGGCCACTACTTCCCTCTGTCGTACGCTACTCACCGCCATGGAGGGGCTCAGGGATTTCCCAGAGAATAAGGGCCGTACGCGGCCCAACGGTGTGACGCACGGCGTCATACGGCACCGCGCGTCATGGCTGGACGGGCGCAAGGAAGAGGAGCGGACGCTGGGCAGTACCGTGCAGCCCTATTGCGTCATTGTCGGGGGTGGGCAGGCGGGTATCGGGCTTGCCGCGCGGCTCCGGCAGCTCGGCGTGCCGTGCATTGTTGTAGAGAAGAACCCGCGGCCGGGCGATTCGTGGAGGAACCGCTACAAATCGCTGTGCCTCCACGATCCGGTGTGGTATGATCATCTCCCCTATTTGCCATTCCCGGAGAATTGGCCGATCTTCGCGCCCAAGGACAAGATGGGAGATTGGCTCGAGGCGTACACCAAGATCATGGAGATTAACTACTGGACCTCCAGCGAGTGCCTGGGAGCCCGATTGGATCCACAGTCCGGAGAGTGGGAGGTGAAGATCCTGCGAGATGGGAGCAAGGAGGTGACCTTGCGACCCAAGCAGCTCATCCTGGCGACCGGGATGTCAGGATTTCCCAATGTGCCACGGATTCCCGGGCAGGAGGAATTCGTGGGCGGTCTCCATCACTCGAGCAAGCATCCGGGAGGCGAAGCTTACAAGGGGAAGAGAGCGGTGATCCTGGGATCCAACAATTCGGCCCACGACATCGCCGCCGATCTCTGGGAGAATGGCGCCGCGGAGGTGACGATGATCCAGCGATCCTCCAGTCACGTTGTTCGATCGGAGTCGCTTTTCCGCTTCCTGACGCAGGAGATCTACTCGGAATCGGCGGTAGAGTCGGGGATCACGACTGACAAGGCGGACATGATCTTCGCGAGCTTGCCATACAAGATCATGGGCGATGCCCAGCGATGCAATTCCGATGCGATCCGAGCCCACGACAAGGATTTCTACGCCGCGCTCACCAATACTGGATTCATGCTCGACTTTGGCGACGACGACTCGGGGCTCTTCATGAAGTACCTCCGCCGTGGATCCGGCTACTACATCGACGTGGGCGCATCCCAGCTGTTGATCGACGGCGAGATCAAGCTACGCAGTGGCGTCACCATCGCGTCGCTCAAGCCGAGCTCGGTGGTGCTGAGCGACGGTACGGAGATCGCGGCCGATGTGGTGGTTTTAGCCACGGGGTACGGATCTATGAACCAATGGGCCGCGAAGCTAATCTCCCAGGAGGTGGCGGATCGCGTGGGCAAGTGTTGGGGGCTGGGATCGAACACGCGCAAGGATCCCGGGCCGTGGGAGGGGGAGCTCCGGAATATGTGGAAGCCCACCGCGCAGGAAGGGCTGTGGTTCCATGGTGGGAATCTCCACCAGGCTCGTCACTACTCGCTCTATCTGGCGCTACAGCTCAAGGCGAGGATGGAGGGAATCGCGACGCCGGTGTATGGCATGCCCAAGGTCCACCACCTCAGCTAGACAGTGTCAACTCAAGCAATGGTCAAAGGTCAATGGTCAATTGCTAGTCAAACAGTCAATAACATTTAAAATTTGGAGAAAAAAAAACGAAGATAACCGTTGGGAATTAGGTTTAGGGCTCTTGCTGCGATGGATGCTGTTTGATTTCATCCTTATCCTCCTGACAAAGAGATTTCGAAGGCTCTCAATCCATAGTACATGATTTTTCGTGTCTCCTTCTTGTAGGCTTTGCAAAGGGGATATTTTACAAGGCGAGTAGCTTGTACGATTACGATTTTCATCACGAGAGGGCAGCTTTTCTAAAAAAGAAAATTTCTTGTGGAAGTTGTCAGGCTCTGGGCAATCTCTACATCCTTGTACCATCAAGAAGAAGATAAAAATAAGGAACACGGTACTGTGAATCTGATCGAGTTCTTTGTTTCCTTGCTTTGGTCCTTTCAACTCAGTCGCCGACAATAGTCTGAGGTTCTTATCTCCACCGCGACTCAAGCATGGAGCAAAACTTTGCACGAGAATGAGTTAACTTGCGAATTTTTCTCGGCAATGCAGGCTAGTCAGCGCGTTGGAAGACAATGCGATTGGAGCTACAGCGGCGTTGGAAGTTCTAGATTGTTTCTCACACTCTCAAGTTTGACCATCACGGTTTCGTCGAAGCAGCCGAGCCTCGAACGAAGAAACTCCTCGCAAGAAGAAAAAAGAGGATTATATCTTCTCAGTGCATTCGTTTTGGATGGATGGCAGATCTGATTCCTCGTTTTCTCCTTTTCTCTCACTGTTTGTGCAGGGCATCAGTTTCACTTTGAGTTTGGAGCAACTTCTTTATAACAGTGAGTGCTCCCCCGGCGTTCGTCAACACGGCTCGCGATTGTTTAATCCAAACAAGTCATTTTCTAATAGAGGGGAGGGAGGTTGCCACTTCGCTTGCGCCACCACCACCTCGAAGTAGTGGAAGCGGCAAAATCTCCCAAAGGCATATCTTTTCGCTGGTAGCGGACAAACATCTATCGCATCGCATAGACAAAGTCAAATAAATCCTCGCAGGATCACAAATTCTGGTGGACAAGCTTTTAAAACACGTTTGTGGATAACAGGAAGGGAGAGCAGCGCAAAAAGTTGGCCAGATTGATTGTTGGATGGAACGGACGGAGAATTGGAAGACAAGAAAAGCAAAGAAAAAAAAAGAAAAAAAAAGAAAAGCAGAGAGATGGATTCAAGGCAGCACAACGTTAAAAAAGAAAAAATCGCTGAGATTCCGGCATCTGGGCATCTGGCAAGTTGCATAGCACCCGCCAAAAGCCAAGATGCTCTCCCATTTCAACAACCGCAACTAGACAAAGCTCTCTTTTTATTTCCTCGTTTTTTCTTTTTTTTTTCTTCTTGGTCTATCTCAAGCAAAGCCAAGCCAAGCCAAGCGCTCGATCGAGGCTCCTCCACAACACCACGACCGATTCGTTCCAATGGATCGATCCATCCATTCGTCCACGCCAAAACGAAGCGCGAGCTCGCCAGCTTTCAATGCCCCAAAGATGCTGCTGTTGACAAGTCGCGGCCACAAAAGAATCGGTGTGTAATCAAAAAAACGATCGCAGCGGCACATTGGTCGCTTTCTCCCAGGAAGCTTCACGGTACGGACGGGGGAGACAACGGGTCCGTACGCGAGCCAATGAATGCTGCCTTATCCGCACCTCCACGTGTCGCGCTCTAGCCATGTGTGGAATCGAGAACAGGTGGCCACATGCATGCAAAGATGGATCAAACTCTAGGGCTGGGGCTTGCTTTTGCCCTAAGCAAGGGTGAAAGTAATGGCAGGCAGGTAAAGGTTAAAAACCTTCTTCACCTTCTAGGCTGGCCAATGGGGTGGCAGGATTGGTGCACACCTCTCCAGAGTCCCTATCCAAGGGGACCCAACACAAAGATACCAAACACTTGACATACACTCACCTATCATCTACAACAGTGGCGTTTACAGAAAAATCAAAAGAATTTCAAGCGTTATGAGCTATTTTGATAGGAAGTTTTCATCCAATGTGGATAAGCTTTGGCTCGGTTGCTGCTTAATTGGCTTAATCGGGGATTGGGTAATATAATTATAGTGGCTCACTACTAGGTTGCTGCCACGGAAGACTGGTTCCTCCCTCGATTCATAGCGTGTTTGATCTCTTTTCTCTCTTTTTCTTCTTTTCTTCTTCTTCTTCCTCTCATCCTTATCTTCGCGAGAGGAAGGAAGCAAGGAAAGCCCTCTCCATCTCCACCTCGCGCTCGCCATCTCTCGCCATCTCTCGCGCTTTTCTCTTCTTGGGTCGCCAAAGAGGGCTTTTGGGGATCGACCCACGAGACCCATCAATCGCGAATCGCGTCGCGGCGCTGGTGGGTCGGAGGACGATTTGGGGCGTTTTTTTTCGGGTTTGGTTTCGCCTTCTTCGCGTTGCGGCGATCGATCAAAGGCCGTCTACGGTGGCTTCGGTGGCGCGCGATCACAGGGAAGAATTGGTGCTGCTGCGGTGTGAATGGGAGGATTGTCGCGCGGCTGCTGCTGCTGCCAAATGCGCGCTCGCCTGCTGACGGATCCCGAAGGGAACAGGCCTCTGGATTGCGTAAGGCCGCGCCTCGCCCGCCAGCTTGCTCGCAGGAAGATCCAGAATCGCCAGAGCCTCCTCAAGGGCTGACAACAAGTTCTTCTTTTGTTCTTCCTTACCGGGTAAGCTGGTTCTCCTTAAAGAATTCTCTCTTTTCGACCAAAGATGGAGGTTCTCATCGATCTTCCTTGCAGATCGAGGCGAATCCATCCCTTTGAAAGGAAGAATGTCGATTGCCTACCAGAGCTGGGAGATAGGATCGGGCCCAACCGTGGGATACAAACTCCAGGCTCACCAAGCAGCTGGCGATGGGCTAAACCTTCGCAAGCTTCTCTGCCGGCCCGAGACGACCGCCAGGTTCATGCAACAGGGTCTTCCTCCTCCAGCTCCAAAGCAGAGATTTTCCTCCTCCGCCACCATCGCCGCCACCACCACCACCGCCACTCTGAGTGGCGGAGCTTCTAAACCGGACGAGGACTTGCCCCCGACCAAGGTGGAAGTTGTGGAACTTGTTGTGGCGCCGCCAGGAGGACTGGAAACGACTAACATGCCATCGTCGTCCTCGTCGCTCGTCACATCCTCCATCTCCAACGAGAGCTCGGACGAGTCGGACGACAAGGAGGTCCAGAGCGCGTTCAAAGGTCCCCTGGATCAAATGGATTCGTTGATGACCACTCTCCCAGTCAGGTTTGCTCCAAGTTCTTGTTTCCTCCATAGCTAGCTTGCTCTTGTTTTCCTCCATAGCTCGCTTGCTCACTTCTTCTTTCTCCAGGAGGGGGCTGTCAAAGTTCTACGTTGGAAAATCTCGTTCCTTCACATCGCTGGCGGACGTGAAATCGATGTGCATGAAGGACTTGGGCAAGCCCGAGAATCCATACTCCAAGAGGAGGAGGCTTCCATCCCACCGCGAAGGGATGGAGTCCAAGCCCAGGTTTCCACCACCCCGGATCTCCACTGGGATCTCCAAGAAGCCAATCTCCTCCAACGGGACGACGCTCACGCTGGCGCTCGCCATGTCCACCAAGGGTGACAGGCTCGACGGCAGCGACGAATGCTTCGCCACGGCAAAGCAGTGGCAAAAGAGCTGCCGATCATTCTCGCTCACCGACTTGCAAAAGGCTTGAACAAGTTCCAACTTTGCTTGAACGATCCGGAAGAACTTCCAGCGAGTTCCATGGTGGTGACACAAAGTTTAGCCGCAGGACACACTTTCATATGGAAGGTTGTATAATATCTGAGAGAGGAGGAGAGTAACTTGTAGAGAAAAAGAAAAGAAAGATACCAAGGGATACAACTCAGGGAGATGAGATGGCGTGAGATGGTGTTTTGTGTGTGAGAGAACAGGAAGGTTCCAGTGGGTTTTTGTATTTGATCCAGACTTTGACACTTGTATACATCGCTAGCGATGACTTGCTCCGGAAGTCCATCGTTGGTACAAATGCTTTTCGAGTTGACTACCTTGCTGAGAATGTCAATGACGCCATCAGTCCTTGTTGTGTTGTGATTCCAGACCACGAGAACTTCTCCGGACGAGAACTTCTCCAAAGGTTCTTTGAAGGAGGACGAAACTCTGTGAAGAAAAAGAGAAGGAAACTTTTAGAGCCATCCTGGAGAGACATACCTGGCTTTTGTGGCGGTTCTCTAACCAGGAACTGGGGTGTTGTGATGCTCCCCGGCATAGATCTGGGAGAGGAGGACAAACGGAGCCGCACAGCTTTCGGTGGATTGCATCTGAGCCGCTGTTCTTGCTCCGCGGTGGAGGTCCTGTTGGTTCTTGCAAGCCGCCAGCATCGTGTTCAAAGTCACAACGTCTGGCCGGTCGATCATGCTGATGAGCTCCTCCGCCTCGTCCAGCCGTCCTGCCCGACACAGGAGATCCACCATGCACTGGTAATGCTCGTCCAAGTGTGGCAGCTCAAAGTCGGAGATGATCCAAGTGAAGTAGTGGCACGCTTCGTCGGTCAGCCCCGCGTGGCTGCACGAGTTGAGGATGGCGATGAGCGTAACTCCATCCGGCACAACTCCCTCGTTGACCATCAGCCTGTAGGTGTCAATGATATCGTCGTGCTGTCCGTGCCGAGCACACAGTGTCATGATCGCGGACCACGAGATCCTGCTGCTCCTATCCATGCTCTCGAAGATCTGTCTCGCGTCTCTCATGCTCCCACACCTCGCGTACATGTTGATGAGACCGTTCCCAAGGAAGTCGGACATCTTTCCTCCCTGTGCGGCCAGGATGCGAGCATGGACTTCTCTGCCATCTTCCAAGTTGGAGCACGCCTGAAGAACGGACGAGAACGTCACCTCGTCTGGTTCCGAATCCATCCGCTTGAACAGACTGAGAGCTTCTCGCTCGTTCCCAGCCGAGACACAGCCTCCAATCAACGCGGTCCAAGTTACGGTACACTTCTCCCCCACGCTCTCAAACACCTGCCTTGCCTCGCCCAAGGCGTTGCACCTCGCGTACATGGTGATCAACGCGTTCTTCACGAAGTCTGGTAGCATCCCGCAGGCTAGAGCACGGGAATGGACCTCTCTTCCGGTTCGCAGATCTTCCACTCGAGCACAGGAACTCAGGACGCTCATAAACGTGACGACGCTCGGTGACAGCCCCTCCAAAACCATCTCCCGATACACTCTGATGGCCTCTTCGCCACTGTCATGCCTGTTAAAAGCTGCTATCACCGCGTTCCACATGACCACCTTGTTTTGCTGCCTCGTCTTGGCAAACACCTCCCTGATCTCTTGCTCACTCCCACACTTGCAGTACATGTTGACAAGCGCGACGGCAATATCCGGCAGGCGTTCCAGTTGACACTCGATGATCCTCCTGTGAACAGCCTTGCCTTGTCGAAACGTTTGAGGGGAGCACGCCGAAACAACGGCCGCGTATGTCGTATAGCTCGGCTCCTTCCCCTCCAAAAGCATCTTGTGATAGAGACCAAAGGCTTCGGTGCTGTAATCCCCACACTGCTGCTGCTGCTGCGAGTAGCACTCTAGCATAAGTGTCCATGTCACGACGTCCTTTTCCTCTGTCCTATCGAAAACTTCCAACGCTTCCTTCACGGAGCCGCATTTGATGTGCAGACTGAGCAGAGCGTTTCCTATCGGCTGAAATCGAAAATCCTGCTTTATCGCCAAAAATTTTCCCTGTTCCAAGTCCCCCTCAATGGAGCAAGCCATGATGGCTTCGGCAACTGACACGCTATCCGGCTCCACACCTTCAGGCTTCATCCTATGGAACAATTCCAGTGCCGCTTTAGAATCACCTTGTTGCGCGTAGCCTTTTATCATGACTGTCCAAGTCAGGACATCCCGGCTCTCCATTCTATCAAATATCTTCCGTGCCTCTTCCATGTCACCACACTTACTGTACGCCGAGACAAGATCTGCCCGTATGGAATCCATCTTATCTATCCCACTCCAATCAATAAGTTCCCGGATCGTTTTGCTCAACCGTGAATCTCGCTTTAGCGAACAGGCCTGGAGTGCGCTGCAAAAAGTTGGCAAGCTCAGCTGCATTCCCTCGAGAATCATCTGCCTGAAAAGCGTCAGCGCCTTACCGGGGTCACCGAACTGTGCATGGCTCGTTACCATGGCTGACCAGCTCACGTAGTCCTTTTGCTGCATCTTCGCAAACAAGAACTCCGCGTCCTCCAGACTCCCACACCTGGAATACATGAACATGAGCGCAGTCTCCACAACAGTGATCGATTCGAAACCAAAAGCCTTGACTTCCTCGTGGAGATGCTTACCTTGCTCTAACGTCGAGCACGCGGACAGCAGCGCGACGAAGGTAGCGGAAGTTGGCGAGACGCAATCTCGCCGCATTCCATCGTAGAAAGCGAAAGCCTCGCTGCCGAATCCAAGCTGCGCATAGCCCGCGATCATCGACGTCCATGTAAAGACATCTCTGGTCGCAAGCCCGCTGAAAACCTCGAGCGCCTCGTCCATGCAGCCACACTTGGAGTACATGTTGATGAGAGCGTTCTCCATGACAATGTCACGCTGCAAACCAAGAGAAGTTATACGCTGGTGGATGGAAGAACCAAGTTCCAAGTTACCTAGCGACGCACAGGCCGTGAGCAAGCTCGCAAAGACGAATCCATTCGGCTCCAAGCGCTCCCTCTTCATCCGATGGTAGAGCTCCAGTGCCTGCTCGGGATAGTCACACTGCACGAACGCCGAGATCATGGCGTTCCAGGACACCAAGTTCTTCCTTGGCATGGCGTCGAAGATCTTGATGCCTTCCAGCACGCTACCACACCTGGCGTACATGGTCACCAGCGAGTTCTGGACGACCACGTCGCTGGCGATGGATGGCGACTCGAGAACTCTCTTGTGGATTTCCCTGCCTTGCTCCAGATCCCCCAGCCCGGCACAAGCCGCAAGAGCGCTCGCAAAGATGAATCCATTCGGCGGGATGTCCATCTTGTGGAAGAGCTCCAGAGCTTCCCTGTTCTTGCCGCTCCTGGCATAGCCAGAGATCATGAGATTCCACACGAAGTCGTTCTTGTCCGCGATCTCGTCGAATGCCGCCTTGGCATCGGCCAGGCAGCCGCATTTGGCGTACATCTGGACGACGCAGCGCCGCAGATAGCTGCTATCGCCATAGCCGGACCTGCGAAGATCGTCGTGGAGCCGCCGCCCCTCGGAAACGTTGCGCCTGGAGCAGCATTCCTGCAAGAGCCTGGCGTAGCGCGAGACCTCGGATTCCTTCAACGCAGCTCCAGAGGAAGCTCGCATCGATCGATCCACACAAACCCTAAACCTTCTCTCTTTCCAAGAATCTAGGGTTCTTACAAACTCTCGTCTCTCTCTCTCCTCTCTCACACTCGCTCAGTGGGCGTGGTTCGCATCGTTCTTCACCGATCCAGGGCTGCTGGCGCTGCTGCTGGAATCCGAGAAGCACGTCAGCTTCTGGAGCACGCCAGTGGGCGACGCCAGGATCATCTTCTTGCGCTGCTGCTGCTCGAATCCCACCGCATTGCCGCCGGCGGGAGGCTTGCACGACGAGGATTTGAGAAGAACATCCGAAAGCAAATCGCCGCTGGCGCCGGAGGAGGAGGAGATCCTGGCGAGGCTGATGTTGGTGTAGGGATCCTCCTCCTCCTCGAGCTCGTGCTCGTGATCGTCCTCGTTGTCTCGATGATCGTATCGCGCCTTGTACCGATCGTGATCGCCCCCTTGTTCTTGCTCTTCCAGCGCCAGGGAGAGGATCCCAGTGGATGGAACGCTCTTGAAGCAATGCATGGCGAGCTTGTCATGGCTGGTGGCGGGCATGGAGTTGGAATCTCGGGGCCAGTCGTCGTCGAAGAAGTGGCGCAGCGCCTCGGGCTTGCGCTCGATGCCTCGGATCAAAGGGCTTTTGCTCAGCTCCTCGTGTTCTTGCGACGATGGTCCAAAGATTTGCATGCTCCCGAAGTTGTGGTGCTCGGATCCAGCGATGATCTTGGGTGGCGACGACGATCCTCCTCCTCCTCCTCCTCCGCCACCGCCGCCGCCGCCTAGAGGCCTGGTGCAGCTGCCAGAAACCTCCGCAAAGAGCAGCTGCTCGGGACGCAAAGGATCAAACGTTGCTTTACTCATTCCATTCACAAACCTGAGAGACAAAAAAAACCATAGAATTCACAAGAGCACCACCCAAAAAAGAAAAAAAAAAAAAAAAAGTTCACAGATCAGTGATCTTCCCAGTCGCTCATCCATCCAAATTTCAATCTTGATCCAGCCAAGAACAAAGAAGCAGCAAGCAAGCCAAACAGACACGCAAGACAGCAAAAAAAAAAGATGGAAGAGTTTTTTTTCACCTTTGATGATCTTTGCTAGCAGCAAGATCTCCAGCTGATTGGAGAGGATAGTGGTATGATCCCATGCCAGTCTCCATGATCCCACCGCCAACCATCCCACCACCACCACCACCACCTTTGCTGCCGCTGCTACTCTGGTGTGACAATGCCGACGATCTGGCACCGCCATTGTTGGTGGCGGAAGTGGCGGTGGCGGCGGTGGCGGCGGAGTTGGATCCCGCTCCTGCCGCCGCGGCCGCCGCGGCCGCCGCTGCTTCCGCCGCTTTCCTAGATCTGTTCCTCCCCCTGTGCATATGCCTCTCGCAGTACTTCTGGTCCGCCACCACCGGCCTGGAGCACCGCCACTTCTTCCCATCTGTTCTTCGGCACCGCCCAGGCTCCGCGTCCATGGGGCTGCCCGATCCAACTCCAAGCTGGAACCCGCTCCATGCTGCTCCTCGCAAGTTTCACCAAGAACACAAACGTGAGATGGCGATCGAGAGGAAACAAAGTGAGATCCTCCAAGTTTAAAGGCAGGAACAGTACGAGCAGTGATCCATCTTTGGACCCACAGACAAAGAGATAGCATGTTTGCAATCTGGAACTCACGAAACACGATAAAGCAAACAGTAGGAAACAAGCCCACCACGAGAAGATCGATCAAACACTCTAGAGGATATAGAAGCTTTGCCAGGAGAAGGAGAGCTTACAGTTCGTGGCGGAGGAGGGCGAGAGGATCAAGCTCCGGCGGATAGGAATGACGAGCTCGGGAGGAACTGGAGCTCTGGCCATCATATACTTGAAGATGAGCGCTTGGTGTTCTAGCTCCGCCCACTGTGACGCTGTGAATGGGAAGTAGTGGAGCTGCTGCTGCTGCTGCTGCTGGAACGCTGTGCATCACGAATCCATCCAGCCATGACCATCAAGTTTCTTACGCGCTCGATCGAGAGAAATCAAAACAAGGAGGTACCTGGAGAGGAGATGGAGTGTGGCTGCTGCTTGATCGCGCCAGCAAATGGGTATGATCCTCCTTGCTGCTGGAACAAATGCCTCGAGTACTGCTGCTGGAAGAGCATCCCTCCCGGATCCGCCAGGAGCGCCGCGGAGCTGCTGTGGTGATCGTCGGGGGAGGGCGACGAATTGGATTCTTGCTGCTGCTGCCTGGCCGAGGAGAAGGAGTCCGTCCTGGACAGCTTCATCGATCGGCTTCCCTCGTGGCGATCTTCGCCAAGCTCCAGGATGGGTCTACATTGCTTGAGGATGCGAACGTCGCCGCCCGGCTCCACGGAGCCGCTCAAGCTGAAATCCATGGCATCAATCGATCGAGATCGATGGATCCAGGGGTGGGATAGCTACTGCGATTCTCTCCTCGCTCTAAGGAAGGAGGAACTATATAGTTTTGACGGAAGAACTTAGTAGAAGGAGACGTGAAGAAGAAAGAGATCACACACTCTCGAATGGATCTCGTGTGTTCTTCCGGGAGTTTCTCTAAGTTAAATGCTTGGGTGATACGAAAAAGGAGGAGGCAGCTTTAAAGATGCTGTGGAAGAGCAGGCAAAAACACACACAAGACTGGCAGGGCACACAAAGCAAAAGTGATAGTTGGGCTCAAGCAATCAAGCCTGGAAGATCGATTTGGGGGTGTTTGGATTGGATCTCTACAGGCAGCTGGATGCGCTGCTGCTGCTGCTGCTCGGAGGATCCGCGGCGCTGCTGCTCTTGTGCCATGGTGGAGGAAGTATCGCTGCTGCGGCGGCAATGCTTGCTGTTCAAGAGAGCTGTGGGCAAATTGAGAGCTTGGATGCTACCGCGGCTGCCAGTGCTGCCACTCCAATGGATCATCATCAATTCCTCATCCTGTTCCAGAGCTTGCCCCATCAATCACTCGACGCGATCGATGGATTGATCAATCGTCTTTGTGGGAAAGAAAGAAAGCGAGCTTTCCAATCCAATCCAATCCAATCCAAAATCGCTCACTCTACTGTAGCTAAGTAGAGGGAAAACGGATTAACATCCCACATCTCTCTTTCTCTCTCTCTCGCTCTCTCTCTCCCTCGAGAGGTTTAGGTTGCAAACTTGATGCCTGGATTCAAGGAGCAAAACTATATGCCCCGCGAATATTCCACGCGTCCAACGTAAACCCTAAAACCCGGCAGGGAATCGAGCGCGTGACGCGTCACCGGTCTTACATTAAAAAACAAAGAAATATCTCACCTGGCCTTCCTTTACACCCTTGGCAGGGCACGGTAAAAACAAAAAAGGAAAATTACCTTGTCATTGACCGGGGGCGGGCGTGGTGAAACCTTGCCAGATAAGTTAGCTAGAGAGATAGCAGTACCAATACCAGCCCACCTAACCACAATAACCCACCACCCACAGCCGTGGCCAAATAGCAGATGCCGCCAAACGCTGGTATCAGGCGCATATTCACTGGATAATACGAGGCCCTCCACCATACGAAGTACAATACAGCAAGGGCATGGGACTTCTGGCAGGGCAGTCAGAGCCTGCGAGGCTTTAAATGCGAGCCACCTACTCTCATGCCATCATTCCCTCAACCATTGATTAAACTCTTCCAATCTTCGCTTCCATTCCAACGGTTTAAAACTTAACTAAGTTACCCAAGAACCCTAAAAAGTTCTTAAGCGGGTCATGCATTTCTTGAGCCCCCTATGCCTCCACGAACGACAATTGTCACATGTGTGCATTAGGGGGGTTATGTCATTCATGACAAACGAGTTACGCAGCGAGGGGACGAGAGAGAGAGAGAGAGAGGCGAAGAGATCGGATCTTCCAAAGGAAAGCATTGCGGGGGAATTTTGTAATGCCCGGGGCATTTGTTTATGGTTTGGGCAGCAGTCAATCCGAGAGAAAACAAATGGAGCGTTTTCATTGAACTCTCAGCCCCAGGAAAGACGAAGACGCGAAGACGACCTAAACTTTGCCGCCATTGGGCATATTTTACAAATCATATGGAGTGGAGGGTTGGCCCCTTGGCTTGCGGAAAAGAGAAAAATGCCTTCGTCGGGGATAATCATGCGCATTTCCTCGGGGTTTGGGCTAATGAGTGGACACACATGGAAGTTGCTATCGGCTGCTTTTGTGGATGATCGATAAAAATTGCTAGCATTGGATTGCATGGTTCGAAAACAATGATATAATCTCAATCTGGGGTAACGAAAAAATTAAATCGCGGAGGTCCATTGGGCATTTGGTCACATGCAGGTTGACGTTGAATAAACCCAATCTTTTGAAATGGGCGAATATCTCCGAGATACGCTTCCTTTGTCACCATCAGCGGAAATGGCAAGAAACAAAAGCGTGACACGAGTGGTCGGAGAGAATCGAACCCACGCCAGGTGCCACATCCACAGCTCACACGCCACGTGTCTTTCCATTTTACGGTCGACCAAATGCCGGCAAGCGGCAGCCGCTGTCGGGTAGCGGACAGAATATGCCACTCGCGCGGGAGTGGAGGAATGTTGTTTGCCTCCTAAAACTTTGCCTTTGTGTCAATTCTCTCTCGCATCAAAGCTAACCGAATTTAGATCAAAGCTAAGCTTTGCAAGAGTGTGATTTAATCTGGCAAGTGGACACATGGTGGCGCATGTGCCCCTTAACAAAAGGTGAAACGATGCCTCCTTTTTCTTCCTTTTGGGGGCGGCGCGGATCGATTCCCTTCCCCGGGTCAGGTCGTGTTTGTACGGTTAGAATGGCCACCACGTCAAGCCGTACGTACGGGGCGCAACAGGAAATTGGAAAGAATAATCAACGCGCCACCCCCCATCGTGCTAAAAGGTGGCCATGCTCTTTGATTTACATATATCTGAGATCGAGGTGTGGTTGTTTCATTGGTGGCTTCGGAAGGCACGATTTCAAAGGGTCATACGTGTATACAAAGCCGCGAGGGAAATCTATCTAGAGTGTGGACCACGCAAGAGATCTCCTGGGTTGACCAGTGTTTTTTGGATTTTGGCGGGAACATTTAGGTTTAGGTCTAGGTGCTTGGCTATGGCGGTTCTTTGGCGATCTCGTTTCTCAGGTGTGTGATCCTTCTCGGCGATCTATTCGAGAAGAAGCGCTTCTACGTGGTGCCTTGCTTGTGAATGGATGTTTGCATTTCCAGCATTTGTTTTGTAGAGCTGCTTGCTTCATCCGGTGGATGAGAAGTCCCCATCAGCTTGATCGATTGGAGGGTAAGGAAATTTTGTGGAGCAAGTAGGAAAAGTTTCCGGATGGTTTGTTTTCCAGTCAGCGTCAATTGAATGCCGGATCATTCTGGATTTTGAGTTTAAACTTAAAACTTAGCTCAGGAAGTTGTTCCAGGATCCGGCAGCGAAGATGTAGCAGTTGTATTGGATAATTTGATCTATTGGAGGGTGAGAAAGTGTTTGAGCAAATAGGAAAAGTTTTTGGATGTTTTGTTTTATCAACTCAATGCTGGATCATCCTGGATTTTAAGCTTTCCAACTGGAGAAGTTAAGACTTTGGATGATATGTCTGAGTTCCAGGGAGCGAAGATAGTAGTATTGCGCAGTTCAATCTTAAGTTTGTGCGTCGAGGTACGTCCCTTCGCAGGAACTTGGTGAATAAAACAGTGTTTCTTTCAGCTTCGTCAATGCGGAGCACTGCGCGGCACATATTTTTTCCCTTTGCCTGGATGAACACTACAGGCAAGGTACTCTTGAGATGCTCACAGCATCCTGACGATTGGTTCCTTTCATCTTTTTTGTCGCTGAATCAGGCGATAGGGACATTTGAAAACGCAACGCAAGCACCGTAACGTAACTATGCTCTTTGCGAACAAAGTTTGTTCGTGCTTCCAAGGCCTGCGCAATGGCATCTTCCGCTGCCAAGGCTAGAAAAGCTTTTCCCGGTGCCAGCGGAATTGAACGAGTCTGAATATGCTAGAGGTACGTTACTTTTTTACATCTCTTCACAATAGACTCGGTCAGTTCTTCATTTTTTTTTCTTTCGTTTCTCTTTTGAAACATCTTCTCCGCTCGGAGGTACCACCTGTTGGCAATGATGGTGTTGATATGAACCCCGAATGCGTGAATGCTAAAGTTCTAGTGATGTGTCTATCTTAGCTGGCTGCAGGGCTGAATTCATGAGCGTTCGGTATCTGTGACACCCCCAAGTACGCAGTATGTATCCGCTGATAGTTAACTACCTGATAAAACTGTTTTGTGTTTTGTGCAGAGAGCTCGCGAAGGTTTGTCAACGAGAGAAATATCCCTGTGGCCTGAATATTTTTTGAATTTCTCTGGGGGAGCTAGCTTGTTTGGTCGGCTGTGCAGCTCGTCGTAAGCATTGCGATTGTAGAACACTGGAGGCTTGTATCGATGCCTTTAACTTGTGACGGTACCGTTCTTTCGATATTGTTTAAGTTGATATCCTTACGGGTCTTTGAATTTGTTCTTGGCGAGAGCTCAAACGATGTTTTCGTTTCGACAACCACGCAAGTACAGTATCTACAGCGGGTGTCCGAAAACAACGGAGCTAGCAAAGTGGGATACCAAATGAGCAACAAAGACAGATGAGTCTACTTGCAGTGTCTTCCTAAATTCTTTCCTTCCCAGGTGAGGCTAGGCAGCAACAAGGCGTGAAGGGGAAATGTAAGGCAGCTGAGTTTGTATTTAACTCTTTGGCGGGACTGCGGACTGGAGGGATTTACAAGCAGGACTATAGCGTGCATTGTACAGCAACATGTGGAGGATGACGAGACGACTGAGAGCGTTGATACAACTTTAGGAGACGGAGGATTTGGAACTTTGGCGTTGTAGAAGGTACGAACCATTTCTCTTTAATTTTTTTCTATCTCTCTTTTGTAAAACTTTTTTCTTTCTTTCTTCTTTCTTTTGTTTGTAGGCTGTTCGCGAATGATGCTGTCAAGTGCATGGTGCGCCCAAGTTTACATGAATTGAGCAAGAGGGAGTGATACGGAAGGTGACATCGAGCTCGACGGGTGTCGTGCCATTCAAGGGGGAAAGCGAGCACAAGCAAGTTGCAAGAATGTCGCTCACATCGTGACAGCAGTCGCCAGGCTGAGCTCCTGGCAAGAGGCAAGCGAGAGCCGATAGCAAATTGCAATTGCGTCCTGGTGGTGGTAGTGCCGCTGGAGGCGGAAGAAACTGAGCTCGACAAAAAGCCATCAGAGTGACTGTCAGCAAAGCAAGCACGCAACTCCTCTTGCCACCAAACAAACGATATTCCGTTGAATCCATCATCTTTCGCTCGTAAGTTGCTTTACGAAACTCTTTCCTTGGCTCTAAGAATGTCCGTGAACTCCTTTTGTTGCAGGGAAACGATAAGATGGTTGTAATTCAGCACGAGCAGGCTCTCCAGCAGAGAGAAAGAAGAAAAAGAAAATGGAAATGCTGTTTCTTAAGGAAGGGTGTGAAGAAACTTGCACCAAAGCATTGATGAGAACGCCTGGAGAGATTCTCTTTCCGGCCAAGCCAAGCGCCTCTGTGCTGTTTGCGACGTCGCCTATTTGTTTTTGCCTTTCCCTCTGCCCCCAGGTTCGTAGAGATCTCTTCGATTTGTTTTGATTTCCTCCTGACCCTGGAAAATTATAGTGTGATGGTTGAGAGAGACCAGACCAGCTTTAAAACTATTTGGAAACAGCCAGCCAGGACCCAGGACGGACTTCTCGCTCAGGAGGTGAAAGAGAGGAGCGATTCAAGCTCCATTTAAAAGGCCTCCTTTTGTGTAAGTGCGTGTTTTTCCTTTGTTTTTTTATTTCTAACATGCGAGGCCCACCTTGCTTGTATTCAATGCATGCAGTTGCGTGGAGAAAGCTAGAAATTTTTTACATTTTTTTCCGGGGGGTTTAGGCGTTGTTTATGGATAGTTTATGCAAAGATGGGCGTCAAGTTAAACAAGTCGCTCACTCCATGTGGTGTGTTTGAGAGGAAAATCACTTTGGCCACCTTTACCTTAGCTGGGGCTCTCACATTCACCACCACCTTTGACTTTGCCCGAGAAATAATCTAGACAAAGGAATTCCAGTTCGATTCCAAACAGTAGCAAAACACCAACAAGGCGGTGCTTGTCTATGATTGCAATGCCTCCAAAATAATCATCAACAATCAGTCCTTTTCTATCGACACAAGGAGGAAAGAATTGTCTTCCAAGTCTCCTTAGATTACATTTAATCCAACATTGTTTTTCACTTCTAACCACTTGAGGGCAATTGCGCTTATAGTAAGTCAAGCTAAAAAGAATGGTAGTAAAATACAAAACCAAAATGAATGCCAGGCTGGGGTAAACCACGTGTGAAAAGTAAATAGGGCCTAGACCGTAATCAATGGCATGTAGAGGTTGAGCCTAGCCCTGAGGAATACGAGAATACGTAAAAAAGTGAATAAACACAAAAAATACGGGAGAGTGGAAGAAGTAAATGTGAAAAAAAAAGAAAGAGTTACGTTAATTTGGATGAATAGACCAGCCTAGCTATCACCACAGTAAAACTGCTTGGACTAAGTCATGCCACAGGTGTACGGCCACGGGCCGTGGGAGAGGCCGGCGGTCAGGGATAACGGAGGAACATTCGCGGCCGTTGGATGCCGCGGGTGGACGGCGGAGATCCGGGTCCCGCGTGACGGAATGTTCTGTCACGTGACAGGAGCGGCGCCGCCGCGGCGCCGCCAGGATGGGCGCGGTGTCAGCGGGATGTGACACCGCCGTCACTGCTCTGCCGAGGAGACGAGATTTTGGTAATCGAGGGGGAGAAAAAGAAAGAAACCATCGATTCGATCTGGAAAAGAAATGCTTTTGTTGATTCGTTAAGCCGGAAATCTCCTCCAAAACAATTGGGTTTTGGGATATGGCGGAGGAGATCAAAGGACAAAGAGGAGAGAGAGAGAGAGAGAGGGAGGGACTACTAGTCTTTGGCAAGAACGGGCAGTCTAGCAGCGCAGAGGTCGGCCAGAGCGCACAGCGCGAGCAGAGCGACGAGACAGTGAGTGGCACACAGATTTTTGGAGCACAGAGTGAGAGAGAAAGAGAGAGAGAGAGAGTGAGTGAGAAAGCTTGAGAGGAAGAAGAAGAGATTTTCTCCTTCTGGATCATCCATCACGAAAAAGAGTGTGATGGTGGTGGTGGTGGCGATTCCTTGATTTCGCTCCAGTGGGCATTCATGGCATAGCTAGCTCGTCGCCATCCAGCATTGGCGGAGATTGGATTTTTGGATCGGGGCTGGCGGGGCGGAGAGAGCGCCGCGCGGTGGCGGTGGGATTGGAATTCTGTGCCCGTTCCGTTCTACGATCTCTTTCTTCCACCTCCGCCTTGAAACCAAGAGCTCTCTCTAGCCGAGAAAGGAATGTGGGTCTCTTGCTCTTCTTCTTCCTCTCACGTTTGCGCTTGAGAGCTTTGGCTGCACGATAGGATGGCAGCGGCGGCAGCGGCAGCACTGGAGAGCGCCAGTCCAGCGCCAGTTGATAGATGGATAGATGATAGATCATGAGCTAGGATAGATTCACGCAACATCCGCACGCCATCGCCGAGAGTTCTTCCTTTCTTGCTCCTTTCCTGGAATGTGGGATCTGGGAAGAGCGAGAAGAGCTCGTGTAGAGTAGATCGCAAGAACAGGACGGCGATATGGCGAGTAGTACCAGCAGCGATTGAAAGCTCTCGCGGTGGGCTTGCGATAAAAGATGGGATCGATGCACCACTTTGTGTTATCTTTGCTCTTCTTGGCTGCTCTTCTTGGCAGCGCTTCCGGCCTCTCAGACGATGGTCAGTATCGATCGATCGATCTCCTTTCTTCTTCTGTCTTTCTTCGCTAGTCTATGAACTGAAGTTCTTTTTCTTTTCATGGGTTTTCTTCGCCATGGATCGATCTTGTCACTCACAGGGGTGGTGCTGCTCGAGATCAAGAAATCGCTCAACAATGCCGACAACGTTCTCTACGATTGGGAAGGAGCAATTGATCGCGACCCGTGTTTCTGGAGGGGTGTCAGCTGCGATAATGTCACGCTTGCAGTGATTGGCTTGTAAGTTCACGGGAGGATCATAACGCACGCATTATCATCATCATCGTCTTCGCAAGGCTCCATCTCCGCTCTCTCTTTTCTCCTCTCCTCTTTTCTCCTCTCTTTTCCATCTTGTCTCATGCTGGATCTTCCATCTTTAACTTACACAAGTTGCGATTTGTTTTTGCGGCCAGGAATCTGACTCAATTGGGACTTTCCGGAGAGATCTCGCCAGCTTTTGGAAGGCTCAAAAGTCTCCAGTATTTGTAAGTGGTGTTGCGTTGCCGTGAGAGAGAGAGAGAGAGAGAGAGAGAGAGAGAGAGTATGTGTGTTCTTCCTTTAATTTTTTTTCCCTCCGTATCGTTGTGGGGACCAAGAAGACAAAGTTTATAACTCCTGCGTGTTTTGTGTGTAGGGACTTGCGAGAGAACAGCTTGTCTGGACAGATTCCAGACGAGATTGGGCAGTGCGTCAACTTGAAAACCATGTAAGTTCCTTGCTTTTTTCGCGTCTCTCTTTCTTGTAGTACTTCAATGTTTGGAACTATTCCAGAGATCTTTCGTTCAATGCATTCCACGGAGATATTCCATTCTCGATCTCGCAACTCAAGCAGCTCGAAAATCTGTACGTTATACCCGCGCTTCGTTCGAAGAGCTAATGAATCTCTCGCTACTTCAAACTGTGCAGTATACTGAAGAACAATCAACTTACGGGGCCGATCCCTTCGACGCTGTCCCAGCTCCCGAACCTTAAGACTCTGTTCGTTTGAATACTCTCCCTCTCTCTCTCTTCTCGTTTGCTTTTCTGATCTTCAAATCTTTACCAGGGACTTGGCACAGAACAAGCTGACAGGAGAAATACCAACTTTGCTCTACTGGAGTGAAGTTTTGCAGTACTTGTGAGTTGCTTCGAGTGATCTTGCTTCGTATGAAACTAAGACACGAGCTTTTGGCAGAGGTTTGAGGGATAATCTCTTGACTGGGAACTTGTCCCCCGATATGTGCCGGCTTACGGGGCTGTGGTATTTGTAAGTTTCCTGGAACACCTTTTCTATCTCACAAACTCGTTATATCACCGTTTCTTCTCCTTGATTGCTTACAGTGATATTCGGAGCAACAACATCACAGGTCCCATTCCAGAAAATATTGGAAACTGCACAAGCTACGAGATCCTGTGAGTATTTCTTTGTCGTGTGTTCACTTTCTTATTGATTTCTTTCCGTACTAAATTGCCGCAGAGACCTCTCGTATAACCAGCTGACTGGCGAGATTCCTTTCAACATCGGCTTTCTGCAAGTGGCAACCTTGTAAGCTAGCCTACTTGATCTCTTAGAATATCCATGCCGTTGTTTTACTTTGTGAAAGGTCTCTGCAAGGAAACAAGCTTGTTGGCAAAATTCCAGACGTGATCGGTCTTATGCAGGCTCTGGCAGTTCTGTAAGTGATTTTATCTGCGATGTGTTTTTGTTCTCACTCGCTTTTGACAGGGATTTAAGTAACAACTTCCTTGAAGGATCGATTCCTTCGATACTTGGCAATCTTACTTTCACCGGCAAGCTGTAAGCCATGGCGTAGAATCTCGTTTCTATGAGAGATTGATTTCTTGTTGCTGTAGATATCTCCATGGAAACATGCTTACTGGAGTCATTCCTCCGGAGCTTGGAAATATGACGAAGCTCAGCTACTTGTGAGTATTTTTTAGTTGTTTTCTAAGTTTTTTTCTCCTGACAGAAGACTTAACTAGCCATTACTTCTTTCAGGCAACTCAACGATAACAATCTAACAGGACAGATTCCTCCCGAGCTGGGAAGCTTAAGCGAGTTGTTTGAGCTGTGAGCTTGCAGTGATGTAAAAAATATCGAAATCTAGCTAATTTGGTTTCTCGACATTGCAGGGATCTTTCCAACAACAAGTTCTCTGGACCATTTCCAAAAAATGTGAGCTACTGCTCGTCCTTAAACTACATGTAAGTTTCCTTGAATCTTTTCCGTCGTCACTATTGATACTTTTGCGCACAGTAACGTTCACGGAAACATGCTAAACGGCACCGTGCCTCCAGAGCTTCAGGATCTGGGAAGCTTGACTTATTTGTAAGTTTCCGTAACTCTTTTTTCTCGATCGATCGTTTCTCACGCGAAGCGTTTAGAAACTTGTCATCTAATTCGTTTTCGGGAAGGATTCCTGAAGAACTAGGACACATTGTCAACTTAGATACAATGTAAGACCAGAAGTTTTTCCGGTACAACTTGACAATCTCTTGATTTGTACCAGGGATCTCTCAGAAAACATTTTAACCGGGCACATTCCCAGATCAATAGGCAACCTTGAACATCTCCTCACGCTGTAAGTATGCTAGCTTCACGAACTGAGGTGAACTGACAATAATTTGTGTGTGTGTTTTTCTCAGTGTTCTAAAACACAACAAGCTCACTGGAGGAATTCCGTCTGAATTTGGTAGCTTGAAAAGCATCTATGCAATGTATTGTCTCTTGCAATTCACGACGCTCTTTGCCAGCTTTGATTCACGGGAACTTACTTGCAGGGATTTGTCGGAGAACAATCTGTCGGGGAGCATACCGCCAGAGTTAGGACAGCTACAAACACTGAATGCACTGTAAGAGCTTTTCATCCTTTTGCTTCTTTATGGACTGTTCTTGTTTCAGACTTCTGGAAAAGAATTCCCTGTCAGGATCGATACCACCGCAGCTTGGAAACTGTTTCAGCCTCAGCACCTTGTAAGCTTTTCTTTCGTTTCTTTGTGAGATACTCACACTATCTTGTCAGGAACTTGTCATACAACAATCTCTCAGGAGAGATACCAGCGAGTAGCATCTTCAATAGATTTTCATTCGAAAGGCATGTTGTGTTTGATAGTTTTAGCTTCCTTCTAACTTTCAGACTTGCAGCTATGTAGGAAATCTACAGCTCTGTGGTGGATCCACGAAACCAATGTGCAACGTCTACAGGAAGAGGTCATCTGGTATATAAAATCTCTGTTTTTTTTCCACCTCGCCTTCTACTCATCCATATTTTTTTTTCATCTTCGAGTAGAAACGATGGGAGCATCAGCGATTCTTGGCATTTCGATCGGCTCAATGTGTCTGCTACTGGTCTTCATCTTCCTGGGCATTCGCTGGAACCAGCCCAAAGGATTCGTCAAAGCCTCGAAGAACTCATCCCAGAGTAAGCAAAGCATCGCGAAGAAAAAAAAGCAAGAAAAAAAACTGACACGCTACTTGAAAACCAGGCCCTCCCAGCCTCGTCGTTCTACACATGGACATGTCTTGCCACACTTACGACGATATCATGCGCATCACAGACAACCTCCACGAGAGATTTCTCGTCGGCCGCGGTGCCTCCAGCTCCGTCTACAAATGCACGCTCAAGAACGGCAAGAAAGTTGCGATCAAGCGGCTCTACAATCACTATCCACAGAACGTCCACGAGTTTGAGACGGAGCTCGCGACTCTAGGCCACATCAAGCACCGAAACTTGGTAAGCTTGTATGGATACTCGCTATCCTCGGCCGGGAACCTCCTCTTCTACGACTTCATGGACAATGGAAGCCTCTGGGACATCCTCCACGGTATAGCTTCTCTTCTTCTTTGCAAAGCTCTAAATCTTGTGGAAACTTTCCAGGACCAGTGAGAAAGGTGACGCTCGACTGGGACGCGCGGTTGATCATCGCGCTGGGCGCTGCGCAGGGGCTGGAGTACCTCCACCACAACTGCAGCCCCCGGATCATCCACCGGGACGTGAAGTCCTCCAACATTCTCCTGGACGAGAGGTTCGAGGTCCATCTCTCCGACTTTGGCATCGCCAAGAGCATTTGCTCCGCGAGCACGCACACGTCCACGTACGTGATGGGGACGATCGGCTACATTGATCCGGAGTACGCCAGGACGTCGCGGCTCAACGAGAAATCCGACGTCTACAGCTTCGGGATCGTGCTCCTGGAGCTCATCACGCGGCAAAAGGCCGTGGACGACGAGAAGAACTTACACCAATGGGTAAAGCTTCATGGACGATGGATCTCCTCTCACAAAACTTGGGTGATCGATCTCGCAGGTGTTGTCTCACGTCAACAACAAGAGCGTGATGGAGATCGTGGATCAAGAGGTGAAAGATACGTGCACGGACCCAAACGCGATCCAGAAGCTCATCCGCTTGGCGCTGCTGTGCGCACAGAAGTTCCCGGCGCAAAGACCCACCATGCACGACGTTGTCAATGTGATCTTGACGCTGCTTCCTCCTCCCACCGTCAAGAAATCCTCGGCCGGAGCTGCCAATGCCGCTGCCAATGCCGCTGTGGATTCCTCTGCGAATGCCGGTGGAGCAAACCGGAGGTATGTGGACGACTACGTGGATAGCAAGCACAGGGACAATCTCTCGGCCAGCAGCACCACCTCGGGCGGCCACCTCTTTGTCAAGTTTGGCGAAGTTATCTCCCAAGGGTGAAAAATTTTCCCACTTCTTGTATCATATAACTAAAATACCTACTCTGTTTTTAGGGTTCATCTTTTAGGGTTCTTCACAAGAAACTCTCCCTCTTTCTTTCAATTAGATTTTAGTTCAACATTTGCAGTGATCTAGAGATCACAAAATCAAAGAGCCAAAAACTGGGGATGGAGGAAACAATAGACTGATTGCATCGCTTACAGCTCCAGCTTGAGCTCCTCGTTCTCCTTGGTGAGGAAATGGATGACATAGGGCAGAACCCTAATGACGCCCACCCAGATGCCGAACTGCGTCAGATGGCTGCGGAGCTGCCGGTGCGCCTCCGCCTTGTCGGGCAGCTGAATCTGTCCCAGAAACATCCTGCCACGAGCGCGCGTTGCTGCCGCCCAACCAAGAACCCTAACACCAAAACTCTAGAGAACCCTAAAAACGCTTAAAGGCCAAGTACTTAAAAAGGGAAAACCCTAATAAAAAGGATGGAATTGTGCTGCTATTGGGATTAGACACTTAGTTGTTTTCCTTGCAGATGTCACTTAGAGGGAAGAACCTACCCGAATTGCCAATAGGACTCAGCCAACAATCCATAGCCATGCCAGTAGTGTCGCCTCCAACGTTGTGGTCACAATTTGAGCAAGAGATGACAGTCTTTGTGGGATCCCTGGATGATACGCAGATATTCGACGAGAGTGCTACTGTTCATCCTCTTCCAGTGACAAAGTAGGAATCAGAGGTGCCACGTTTGGAGAGCATGGCAGCGGAGTTACGAATTCCACTTCTTTATGTAGCTGGTGGAAGTGGTCCATCATACTCATACACGGACCATGTAATCTTCGACTCAAGACTTCCTGAACCAGCTGGGAACCGGAAGAAGCTCTCTCGTCGTGTTTTTGGAGTTGAGTGGGCCATGGGAGTGGAAAATTTCGGGATGAGACTTGCGACTAGCTCTGGAGGACAATCAACAGGGCTCAAAGCTTATCAAAGACATTCAACAACTGTTTGGTGACATGGTCATGGACGAAACACGTATCGGCTTTATCTCGAACTATTCACAGACTATTTTCTTCCGGAGGATTGATGCAACCAGCAAGACATTGCAGTATTCACCTGTGATTCGTATGGATGGTGGTGCACCACTCGGAGCCTTTCTGTTTGTTCTTGTGGCAGCTCACAAGGACAGTGCCACCACAAAGCTCCATATGCAGCGGGAATTGGTGCCGTCGACTCCGGTTCGAGGTTCCTCGTTGAAGCTACCGAGGTGCAGCCACTATCAACGCTATGACATGTCAATAGTGGTTGCAGAAGAGAGGTTTCATGAGCTCTCTGCTCCAACCATAAATGAGCTTGGTTTGGCAGGTATGCATTCAGAGTAGAGTCGAGTGATAGTTTTGATTTGTGTTCATTGTGTTGCAGGTATGGGGAAATATGGAAACGTTTTAGATCTTGTTTTGAAGACATTCGATCTACGGGAGGAAGAAGCTATTAAAGCTTTCGTGCAAGAGGAAAGGGCATCCACGAGATCTATCCTCCGATGTTGGCCGTCTTCCTCACTGTAACGTTGTCTACTTGGCTCTGTCGGACGAGGGCTCAAGAAGGCTAGGTGATGTGGTCACAACAAGTTCTATGTCTTTGGAAGTAAGACACGGGCTACTTGAGATTCAAGTTCTACATGGGGATCTACAATGTTCCCATGTTTTAATTTCGGATGGCAAGCCAAAGTTTCTGGACTTCGATCGTGCAATTTCCAATCCTTCACATGAAATGATAGAAGAGCGCACAGTTGGAGGAGCTTCTAGTGGAAGTTAGTTAAAAAATGAAGCTAGTTAAAGACTAGTGACTGTCAATCTATGTAAATCGTTTGTGAAGGTGACTATCATGACTTTATCATTTGCCTTTAGAAAACCTGGGGAAGGTTTAGTATTAAGATTCTTACATATACACTAATATAAACAGTATTTACCATCTATGAGTAAATGTTGAGGGTTGAATTTGATTCATAAGCGTTCATCCTCACCATGAATTAAGCTGAGCTCTAGATGTGTGAGCAGCTCTAGGGTTTTCTCAATATTCTAGAGATATGATGGATAGATTAACAATTGTATTTAAACTTTGGCCTTTCCTTTTCAGTTCCTTGCTTGATGCTCATAACACAATCCCTGAAGAGCATTATCCACACCCACAACTCTTAAGCAAAGAATCAGAGCAATTTCAGTAGGAACTGGATAATATTTCTAGCCACCAGAACTTAATCTAGAGCCTTACCATGAAGGCACTTGCATTCGTGAGCATTATATATACTTTGTTACATAATGGACAAACTCTATGTGAGAGATTGCCATGCAAGTAAAGCTATAGTAATTTTAAAAAATAAAGGAATATACTATAATACAATGTATTTTTAATATTCTTAATCAATTAATCAAGTAACATCTAAAAGGAAATAGTACCAGATTTAGGTTTAGGTTATTATATATATCTTCATTAGGAAAACTTTATTAGAAAATGAATATAAATATTAAAATCTAATATTTGTTAGTCATAAAAATAAGCAATGTGGTGTTAATTAACTTTTTATCAAGAAGGTTAGTAAGTGAAATTTAAGCTCAAATTGAGTAAATTATAGAAATATATATTTAAAATTGTGTTTATCAAGATGAGTTTTGATAGCATTAACATCTATTAAAAATTAAATTTTTTACCAAAATTTACCAAATATCTTATTGATATAAAATGGTATTTATAAATATTTAAGTTTAAGTAGTTTTATTCTCATTTTAAAAATATATTATATATAATAAAGATAATTATTATATATATTATTGTGAAAGTATTTATATTATTATCACATTTAGTATTTATCACAAAGAGCAAAGGTCCTCAGCATACATATTATATACCTATATTATATTATAGTTTAAATAGTAAAATAACACAAATTTGTAAATTCTTTGAATTTTTTAAAATAATTTAAAAAAAAAATAGTATATTCAACATGTTTCTATAGTTTCTTATACTATATATATATATATATATATATATATATATATATATATATATATATATATATATATAACACTTCACACACCTATAAGTATTGAACTATTAAAAACCATGCAATATCTTTTATTAAAACTATTAAATGGTACGATTTTAGTGTTGCTCTAAACACACATTTATTTATAGTATTATTATTATTATATAATTTAATGAAATGGGATCCAAAATGATCTACTCCTGATGAATAACTCTTTTAGTACACTACTAAAATAAATGATTTAAAATGATTTATTTTAAAAGAAGGGATTCAGAAGATTAGCATGAGTCTGAATCCCTCTGTGGATGTGGATCATCAAGCTTAAGTTTTTGTTTTCCTATTTTAATTTTGAAAGATTAGATGCACTCTTGGTGTGTGGGTCACCCATTCTCTCCGTGATCCCAATTTCAGGGAGCATGTATCCTAATATAGCGCTGACTTCTACTTTATCTCTCTAGATGAACGTGGTCGAAATCGGCTGAAGGTTCACTGCATCTGGACGGTCGAAACAAGCCGAGAAAAATCCAGTTGAGGTGAACACTATGACAACATAGAAAAAACACAGAAGGCCACTGGAAGAGAAGCTTCCTTTGTTTTTAACACGTTAGATAGATTTGGGCCAGCTCAAAGCACGATAAGCATGTAAAGAAAAAATAAAAATCGTTCTCAAACCAAACCATGACACGGTACGTCCAGCGCAATTTCGTACGTGTACGACACGGAGTGGCCCTTGGACGCATCCAAGAGCCACTCCAAGACATGCATGAGCATCGTTTAGTTTAAGTACTTCGCATATCCGGGCCAAGTTATGCACATATGCTTTGGCTAAACTAACTAATCACCCAAGTTTAGCAAGTTCTCTTTGACGCCCATGAAACATTGCTTTCTTTATATAGTGACGCGGCTACTCGACCGAGCAGGGCCTTGATCCCAAAACACGTGTCGGTCACTAGAAACTGGCTGCATGTACGGTACTCCGTCTGTGGTGGTGGTGAGCCGGTCCGTGACCAGTAGTGGACCTAAGCAAGTCTCTCGTGATTTAGATAAAGCCGGTCAGCTAGCCGGTGTGCTCATCTTGGCCATTGGGGGTGTTTTAATCGTTGATTAGCGGCTGGGATTGGGTGGAGCGTCTATGCTTTGGCTGCACGTCATCGGGTAATAACCAACAGTAACAATGTGACCACGCTGCACTGTTGCAGCCGTTGGATGGGTCGCTCATCGACGGCCGCGTGCTGGAAGCTTGGATAGGAGAGGGGGGTCGCTCTCTCTATATTTCGCTGCGGGCTGGCATTTCTAGATCCGTGGCTAGGGCTTTGGATCGCTGCGAGGGAGCTGAAACGTCGCGCAAGGTTTCTTTCTCGCTGTGGCAGCCTTTCCGCGGCGATCGGATGTGTTTTTGATGCACTTCTTGGTGCTAGGGCGGCAGCGATCGCCAATGCGATTCTTTTGATCGATCGAGCATGCCCGCGATAATGCGAGCTGACGGCCTGCCATTGTTTCTTCTTTTTAGAGTCTGGGAGACATAGTGGGATCGCGGCAGGCAGCGCTCGAAATTTCAATCGGGGGCCATGACCTCGTCGCAAGAGTTCTTGGAGGAGGAGGCGGTGGCGGTGGAGGGAAATATCCAGGAGGAGCTGCGCCACCGGTCTCACGGTAGCGGCGGGGGAGAGGAAGCTTTTTCACTGCATCGGGCCACAAAGGCCGAGGTGTGCCAGGAGATTGTCAAGCGGCTCCAGGCGCAGAATCACGAGGCTTTGGAGGATCCCGGATTTCTGGAAGAGCTACAGGCACATTTCAATCGCTTGCCGACGAGGTGAGATCTGTCTTGGAATGCTGGACTGTGGTGACACCGGCTTGGAACCGGGATGAATTGGTGGTGATCCAGGTATGCGTTGGATGTCAACACGGAGAGGGCTGAGGACGTGCTCATGCACAAGCGATTGCTGCAGCTCGCGGAGAATCCCGACATCAGGCCCGTCTTTCACGTCCGGATCGTCCAAGTAAGTGCGTGCCTTTCGTTTCGAGCAGATTCGAATGCGCTCGCTCCCATTCTCCGATACTTATGCTGCGAAAACAATACCTGACCATACTAGGTCCAGCAGCGCTTGGACGAATCAGTACCAGGAGACCAGTGCATGCCCGTGCCTGAAACTCAGCTGTAAGTCTCAGGCTCAGCTACCTATTGCTTCCAAGTCTTAACTAACGATGATGTTGTCTTGTTTCAATCTTTTTTTCTTCCTTCCGTAGTGTACATCCACCTCCTGCATTTGGTTCTTCTCCTAACCTCGAAGCTTTAGTCCTCGATCTGAATAAGCCTTCATCTGATGAAGATCGAGAGAGTCATGCGGATAATTCCCCAAGGTACGATTACGCTTTACATATATCCATCCATCCGCAAAGCAACGGATGTTTCTTGTGCTCAGCCGTGGACTCGCTCAGATCTTTATGCACGAAGTGACGATATCAACTATAGATAAACCCAAGCTTTTAAGCCAGGTAATAGTTTTTGTCCAACCGCCAGTTCAGTAGTCAAGTTTATCTTTCATTCTCTATTGGCAGCTATCGGCTTGGCTTGCCGACGTTGGATTGAATATCCAAGAAGCGCACGCTTTCTCCACTAGAGATGGGTTTTCTCTCGATGTCTTCGTAGTGGACGGCTGGTCATGTGAGGTATGTATCCTTGCGTAGTTGATTTTTATCCAGTGAGATTGCCTATCAGGATACGGATGGCCTACAGTTGGCAATGGAGCGAGCATTGGCTGGCATTGAGGTACTCACTCGTCTCAATTTTCTAGATACTAAGACATTTTCGCTGTTGCAGAAAGAGGCGTGGACCAAGCCGAAATCTCCCACCAAAAGTCTTTCAAATGGCCGCAGGCACGGTCATGTAAAGATTCCTTTTGATGGCAAGGATGATTGGGAGATCGATAGTGAGCAGTTGAAACTGCTGCATAAGGTGGCTTCTGGCTCCTTCGGTGATCTGTAAGATTTTTTCTTGTCGTTTTGTTTTCTTTCCTTGCACTTCAACTTTTTTTTCTTTTTTCAGTTTCCGAGGAGTGTACTGCGGGCAAGATGTTGCAATTAAAGTGTTGAAACCCGAGCGTTTGAACGAAGATTTACAAAAGGAATTTGCTCAAGAAGTCTTCATCATGCGGTAACCGCTATAGCATTTCGTAACATTGTAAATTGATCCTTATTCTTCCAGGAAAGTGCGCCACAAAAACGTTGTGCAGTTTATAGGAGCATGCACTAAGCCGCCGAACTTATCTATAGTCACTGGTCTGCAAGCTGTCTCTGTCGAGATTATCGATTTGACTTTGTCCTTGCAGAGTACATGTCCGGTGGAAGTGTTTACGATTATTTGCACAAGCATCGATCCGTTTTAAAACTACCGATGGCACTCAGAGTGGCTATTGACGTGTCAAAAGGAATGGATTATCTGCACCAGAACAACATAGTTCACCGGGATTTGAAAGCGGCAAACTTGTTAATGGACGAGAACGAGGTAGAGTGTAGACTTAGCTAACCTAGATGTTCATATTGTTGACGTGGCTGTCACGTAGGTTGTCAAAGTAGCTGATTTTGGAGTTGCAAGAGTGAAGGACCACACTGGTGTGATGACTGCTGAAACGGGAACTTATCGTTGGATGGCACCAGAGGTAATTGTCAGCCATGATCTGCATGCATTATAACGGAAGGCCGCATTTGCAGGTTATCGAGCATAAGCCATATGACCACAAGGCTGACATCTTTAGTTTTGGCGTAGTTTTATGGGAGCTTTTGACGGGCAAGGTACATGATTTGTCATATCAATTCTTTCTTAATACGAAGGCCTTTTGTTGCAGCTGCCTTACGACTATCTCACACCGTTACAAGCGGCTGTTGCAGTCGTTCAGAAGGTAATATTGACAGAACTTCTGCTACTTGACAGAACGCTTAAAATTCCAGGGGCTTCGACCTGTTATTCCGAAAAACACTCATCCCAAGCTTGCTGAATTGATGGAGAAATGCTGGCAATCAAACGCTGCAGAGAGGCCGGAGTTTTCAATAATTACTCTAGTTTTGCAAGACGTGTATAAAGAGGTAATTTCCTTCTTGAGTCGCGTAGTGCTCACGGAGTATTCCCAGATTGGAGAGGAAGAAAGCGAGAAGAAGAAAAAGTCTGGAATCTTTTCAGCTTTCCGGCGGAACCTGTGACCATTCATTGACATGTACATGGTGATCCAATTTTGCTACTGAGGAGAGGAATTGGCCCCTGCGGATTAGCTTACATGGTTGGCTGACCAATAAGCCAGAGGTACAGGCTCACTGCTGGCGATACTTTTTGGCGCAGTGTTTACTCACAGGTTATAGAACTCCAAAGAAGAATGAGTGGCTGGTTCCAAGACTGTTCGTAGAGGTTGGAAGCACGTAGGATGGTTTCGTGGCTCGTCACGGTAGACAACAGTGTAGTTATTTCAACGTTAACTCCAGGGACTGAGTTCCAGGAAAGCTGGAAGTCTCTAGTCTGGTTCCAAGGTCCCTGGAGCTTGCAATTGGCGGCCCGAGAAGAACCAGAGGTTGGACAGCACGATGTAGGATGTGGCATCACTCACGTCCATCTCCAAGAGGCGTCCGGCCAGCGACGCCCCCTTCTGGAGATTACTGTGACTTCCACAGGCGCCCAGCAAGCACTTCCACTCCAAGGCGTCCGGTTCGAGTGGCATGCTCCAGGCCAGCTCGTAAGCACTGTCCGAGAACCCGGCTCGGCCCAAGAGCGTGATCACACAGCAGTAGTGGTGCTTGATTGGGCGCATCCCAAAGTCAGCTCTCATGGACTGGACGCAGCACCTTCCAGCGTACAAATCTCCGGAATGGCAGAAAGCCAGCATGGCCGAGGCAAAGCAAGCATCGTCGACAGTGTGGATGAGCTTCATCGAGTGGAAGAGATCCAAGGCCTCGGCTGGCTGTCCGTTTCGAGCGTAGCCAGCGAGCATGGAGCTCCAGGAGATCAGATCTGGCGAGAGAGTTCTGTCCAGGATTAGTCTGGCCGCAGTGGTGTTCCCCGCTGCGACGTGCATGGCTAGCAGCGAAGTCCACGAGAGAACGTCCCGGTGTGGCATGAGGTTGAAGAGCTTGATGGCGTCCTCCGCGAGACCGGACTGGCAGTAGGCCGAGAGCATGGCATTCCAGGCAACCAGGTTCCGCTGCGGCACCGAATCGAAGACAAACTTGGCCTGCTCGATCTGTCCAGTCTGAGCGAAAGCCGCCACCATTGTCGTCGCGGAGACGAGGTTTATCTCCGGGATGCTCGAGAAGAGATCCACAGCCTCGTGGACGTGATCGTTCTGCGAGTAGGCCGCGAGCATGGCGTTGAGGGAGACGAGGTTGATCCTTGGGAGCCTTCCAAACAGCGCTCTGGCCTCAGCGACTCTCCGGCTTCGAGCATACGCCGCCAGCATCGCGTTGCAGGAGACCATATCCTTTTGCGGCATCGCAGCAAAGAAATCGATGGCTTCTTCCAGGAATCCGTTCTGGGCGTATCCAGCGAGCATGGCGTTGCAGCACACGACGTCCACCTCTTCCAGGGACGCAATCAGGCGTCGAGCTTCGGTGATATGCCCGGTCCGGGCATAGGCAGTGAGCATGGCGGTGGTGGAGATCAAGTTCCTCTCGGGCATGGCCTTGAACAACCGCCGGCACTCGTCGAGAGATCCGTCCTGTGCACACGCCGAGAGGAGCGCATTCCACGACACAATATTCTGGCAAGGCATTCGAGCAAAGAGCTCCCTGGCCGCCTCCAAGTCGCCGTTGTGGGACGAAGCCGATAGGATGGCGTTCCAGGAAGCCATGTCCCACTCGGGCATCTCCCCAAAGAAACGTCTCGACTCCTGGAGATCGCCGTTCTTCCCGAAGGCCGAGAGCATCGAGTTCCACACCACCTGACTGCGCAGCGGGATCTCGTCGAACACCACCTTGGCTTCCAGCAGCTGCCCGTTCTGGGCATACGCCGCCAGCATCGTCGTCCAGGAAACCAAGTCCTTGGCCGGCATTCGATCAAACAGGAGCTTGGTTTCGGGCAACTTCCTGTTCACCGAGTACGCAAAGATCATGGAGTTCCAGCTGAAACTATCCCTGTGAATCCCCATGGAGTCAAACACCTGCCGTGCTTTCTTCACCAGCCCGGAGCTCCCATACATCTGGATCAATCTGTTCGACACGAGAACCGCCTCGTCCTCCATCTCAAACCCAAAACTGGTGCAGTGATCCATGGCTGCGAACTCTTGGCTCTTGTCTAGAGGAAGACGTACGAGTTGTAGTCGTAGTCTCTCTTCAGGTTCATGAGCGTGCTCACGCCTTCGTGGTGGCAGACGTGAGTGTAGAACTGCTTCTTGTTCCGCGGTGGCGGCAGCGGCGTGAAGGGCCATTGGTGCTCGTTCTTGTACCTCGTCTTGATGCCACCCAGCGGCCGCTTGAACTCGTCAAAGTGCTCGTCTTTGTCGAAGGTGGTGGCGAACTGGTTGTACTTGGTGCTTTTGCGCTTGCCTCTCACGGTTGGCCTTCTCTGCAAATGCTTGCCAGGAACGATGGAGTAGAACTGCACAGAGAAACGATCAAAGCTTGCAATCAAAGACAAGCTAGAGTGTTACCCGCTGAGGAACTTTGCCCTCGTATTCCCTGAAAGGAGGAACCCATTCGGGCTGGTGCGTGTAGCGAGCCGGCTTCTTCGTCGAGCGCCAGTCCTCCTGGAGCGAGGCGTCGAGGTACCAGTCCTCGAAAATGGATGGCCTGTGTCGCGTCGACCTCCACTTATCGTCGCCCTTGCTCTCGTCGACGTGCTTTACAGCGTGCTTGCTCGACCTCCATGGATCGGATCGGTTATCAGGCGGGCCTGGAACTTTCTTCACGCAAGGCCGGAATGGCTTCTCGCTGCGCGAGCCACTTCCAGGATCAATGTAGCGGTGGCAAGGCCTCCACTGTGATAGAACACACACAGTGAGTGAGTGAGAACTTGCAAATAAACATAGAGCAAATGGTTTCGTTACCCCGTCTGGATTTCGATCGATCAGCCGCTGGTCCAGCGTCGATTCTCCAGCGCCAGGGACAGCAGTCCTTGCGGATCGATGTGGTGCCTCATAGCCCACGTCTGGATTGATGTATCTTAAGTTTGGACGAAACTGCGAAGAACAAAGGAACGCTTACCTTCTGGAGCAGTGCCTAGGAGAGATTTCGGATCTTACCGGAGGCTCCTGCGATGGGAACCTCTCGTAATATCCCGAGACGGTAGGGGCCGAGGCACATCGCTCCCGGTGGTAGCGACGGAAATCTCTTCCCATAGTCTTTGCGCTGCATTCCAAGAACTATCAAATCGATGCTCCTAGCTCGATCTGGATCGATAGAAATCGCCATACCTGGATGAAGGAGGAGCTTGGGATCGCAATGGAGCACTGCGACCTAGCTCAAGGCTATCTA
This sequence comes from Selaginella moellendorffii, assembly GCF_000143415.4. Classification (NCBI taxonomy): domain Eukaryota; kingdom Viridiplantae; phylum Streptophyta; class Lycopodiopsida; order Selaginellales; family Selaginellaceae; genus Selaginella; species Selaginella moellendorffii. Next base: position 1,305,282 of record NW_003314308.1, read on the forward strand.
GAGACGCGACCACTGAGATTTCCCACTCAAAAGATCTAAACTTCACGCCAACGGCTGGGATTCCCCATCGCCTGTCCCCTTCCGCGGCGGAATGGCTAGGGCATATGGGTTATAAGGCGGCAGTGGAGAAAAATAGGTCCCATTTGATTCTTTGTTCCAGGGTTGGGGTTGGAGAGCGCCGCGCCCAAATGTCTACGCCATCAAGGAAGCGCTTGATGCGAGACTTCAAGCGCCTCCAACACGATCCTCCCGCGGGAATCAGCGGCGCGCCGCAGGACAACAACATCATGCTCTGGAACGCGGTGATCTTCGGGTAGGAATGTAGCCGCTCGACACTAGGGTATCGATCTAACTCTTGGTTTCGTGTTGCAGGCCGGATGACACTCCCTGGGATGGAGGTGAGGTTTTAGAGCTTTTGGATTTTTCCGTGTGTTTTGCTTGCTAAGCTTGAGCTTTTGGTGGCACTGTACAGGGACGTTTAAGCTGACATTGCAATTCACAGAGGACTATCCCAACAAACCTCCCACCGTGAGGTTTGTTTCCAAGATGTTCCATCCCAATAGTGAGTCCCTTTCTTCTTTCTTTAATTTTCTTTTTTTCTTACTCATCTTTTTGCAGTTTATGCTGATGGAAGTATTTGCCTCGACATACTGCAAAATCAATGGAGTCCGATCTACGATGTTGCGGCAATTCTTACGTCCATACAGGTTTGGTTTTTTTTCTCGCCTTTGTTGGAATAGACTTTCTTACACTTATCCATCGCAGTCACTGCTTTGTGATCCTAACCCAAACTCGCCGGCAAACTCCGAAGCAGCACGGATGTATAGCGAGAACCGTCGAGAGTACAACCGGAGAGTCCGCGACATTGTGGAGCAGAGCTGGACGGCGGAATAGCCTGGATTTGTGGGGTAAGGCAGCATTTATGAGTGATCTTTTGCAATATATTTGTTGCATTGGCTAGCTCAAATGGGATCGCAGCACTTGCTTGAGTATGTATATGTATATACTACGTAGCGTGGAATGAATGTGGAGGAAGTTTTATTGCAAACTCTCACGAGTCTTTGCGTTGAGTCTTTGTGTGTCTGTCTTCTGTGTATGCCTCTTTGCTTAGCAATAACTCTTTGGATGTCATACAAAGTCTTGTTTTCCAGGTCTGAGAAACACGTATGGCTGGCCGTCACAGGTAATCTGTGTATCCTTTAGTACTCAAGATTGATGGTGGCTTTATTCAGTGAAATGTGTGCTGCTCCAGACACGCATAAAGAATGAAAAAGCAATCCGGAAAAAACTTTGGCTTGTCTATAAGCCAGCTACGAAGGGTACACTCTGTGGCACCCATGAGTTGCCATTGATGAATGACTTCACCGTGAACTTACCAGCCACCTTCTTGTCTGTGATTCCAGTCGACCATTGAACGCGTTTGCTTCTGTCAGAACCAGGGCCAGTGTTTTGATACTCACCGTAGAACAGAGTGCTGAGAGCGAAGTCTCCGTTCCACTCCAGCCATCCACGGGGTTCAATTATATCGCTGATGAACGACTTCATGAAGACTGTCCGTGAGTAGAGCTTCCACGGCCGTCCAAGGTATGATGGATGTTGTGCAATCTCGTTCCTTAGCTCAGGAGTTGCATCTATCTTGCAGCTGATGAAAGACAGGCCCGTGGTCTGCCTCTTATCGACGCGCCCTTGTGCTGTGAAGGTGACTTGCTGGCCTGGATTGCCAACTCTGGCCAAGACGGTGCAGTTCTGGATGACAGCAGCTCCGTTACCAAAAACAAAGTCGACGGTACCCATGATGAGGCAGTCTCTGTAGAACTGGCGGAGCGTGTGCGCGTAGAGCGTGTCCTGGAAGGCCTCGAGAGAGCACCGGTAGAAGACGACTTGGTCTGCACTTACTCGAAGTGCTACGGCTTGGTGGTTGTCAGGTCCAGCGGTGTTTCTGATGGTAAGATCTCTTGCAAAGAATCCTTTTCCACTGACAACTGAAAACATACCAGGTTAGGCATGCTGGAGGCAAAGATATCAGACTTACTAACGGTTGCCGAGTTGAAAGTGGTGACACCCGACTGCTGGACGTTCTTGTTTCCTGTGATGATGGTTCGGCCGATACCGTCTCCAACCAGCATAATGTTTAAGGCCTTTTTCGGTATGATAACACTTTCTGAGTAAACTCCCGCTCTTACGTATATGACGAATGTTTTGCTGCTTTTGAGGGGTGCAGCATCTATGGCGTCTTGAATCTTCTTGAAGTCCCCATTTCCATTTTTCGCAACGACGACGTTCGGGGTGAAATAATTTTTCTGCTGCAGCAATCGTCTCTGAGCAGCTGAGACCCACTCGGGGATGGAATCATCGCCATCGAGAACCTGGGGAGTTTCTTCGAGCAGCCGGCGGACAGGGATGGAGTGAGGCAGGGAAGGAAGCTGTGAAAAGAAGATGCTGGCCACAGCGAGAGCATTGCTCAGGATCTTGTGGGCGTAGCCTCCCTCGACATGGAGCTTGTCGCTGACAGTGCCGCTGATACCTTCGAAGCCGTCGATGCAGGTATCGTGGAAAGTTAGCGCAGAGCTGAGTGATGTCAAGAGATCGTCCACTGACGATGCTTTGCTGAGCAGGGACTTGATATCGATGGAGGCGATGGTGAGGTTGAGCTGGTCCAGAGCACCGTCGAGGTTGTCCACGCAATCAACGAGCGCGGCTTTGGTGGTGGCGTTGACTTCGCTGTTGAGGTACTCTTCCACCTTGTTCATCAAGCTCTGGATCTGCTGCTGAGCCACACGAACTGCCGACGCTGCCAGATCGTTTGGAGTGGCATTGTCCGGCGTCGAGGACGAGAGCGACGAGACACACTCCTGGGGGAAGTCCGTCTGCTGGCACGTAGCTTGGAGGAGCTTGACGCCGCCTTTGCTGCTGCCGCCTTTACCACTCCCGCTGTTCTTGTGGATCCCCACGGCGAGGCAGACCACCACCAGCACCAGGACAATGCTGGACAGGCCGATGACGAAGTACCTCTTCCTCACTCGCTTCACGTTGTGCCTGGTTTGATCGTATGGATCCATCGCCATCATCTTGGATCCTCGACAACGCTAGTGACGAGCTTCTTCTCAAGTTGCTCCCTCCATATATTTGTTTCTCGGGACATCGCTGGCTACGTGCGAACGTTGTCTCCACGTTGACAGGTTTTTAAAGTTTTTCCACTACGCGTTACTTCACGTTTGTGGTATTGACTCCCAAGGATTAAAAATCGTTCCCATGGTTGGAGGCATCAACTTAAGGCAGTGTTGTCACAAAGATTTAAGAAACAAAACGAATGTTTGTTGGATTCCCAGTGACGCGCGTAGTAAATCCATCGTTGTGGCGTCAAATTTAAGAAAGTGAAAGGGTACGAGTAAAGAATACAAGTAAAAGCGCTGGCTCATCTTCCGAAAGTTTTCTCTAAGTACAAGGAGTATTATGAATCTACCTAGCTTTAGGAGGTCGCAAGAACAATGACAAGAATCACAAGGCCCACAGTGAAGACGAGTGCCTGAGCCAAGATCACATTCATCCCAAGAGACCCAAGAGAAAAACCAGCATTTTCTTACTGCGATTGCACAGGCTGCGAATCCGGGGCGCTCCCGAAGATCTCGCTGGAATCGAGGGAAGAAGAAGACGAAGGTACCGTAGTACCAGAAGAGCGGCACGATGAAACCCAGCAAGAAGCTGCAAGATCACAGTTCCAGGAGGATCAAAATCGATGAATCAATCAATGATAAGAGAGACAAAAAAAACAAAGAGAAAATTTGCAAGAGCTTGCCTGCACCATCCAACACCGCATCCACAGCAGGGCAGCGGCTCATCCCAATCGCCATCGCCCCGCCCGCGAAGAAGGTGGTACGAGTCTGTCATCTTCGAGCCCTAAATCTCGATCCCAGCGCACTCTCACGAGGATCTCTAAAAGAGCAAGCTGGAAGTTTGGAATCAATGGAAGTTTTCGCATTATCTCAGCACCAAAACAGAGAGGAGAAAGTTAAAAGAGCCACTCAAACAGCAGGGAAAGCACTCACTTGCTCAGCTCTCGGGTCACCTCCCGCGAGAGGCTGAGTTGCAACGCATTGTTCCATGCAAACAAGGTCCGAGTCACTGGAAGTTTGCGGCGGAGCTCCTGCAAGTACGTAATACGTGTGCTGGTTATCTCTCTCCGGACAACATGGAAAACAAAGAGGATCAAACCTTGAAAGTGTTGTCTGATAGCTTTGAATAGGATTCCTGTGAACAAAAGAACGTGTAAATGGCGGCCTGGAGAAGTAGCAAATCATACCTCTAGCGATAACAAGTACTCGGACTCTTTGCTACGGATTATATTCACCACGGCTGTTGCCACGTCCAGAGGATTCTACGAAGGAGCAAGCAATGAACTGAATAGATTTGTCGATGGAAGGTTGAGAAACAAACCTGGAGTACGGTTGAATCCGAGCCTTCGTAGTTGGTGTCGAGTTGAACGTTTCCCTCTTCGAAATAGTGTGCATTCACGTGAACTTTGCCTGTCAGATCCACAGACTGGAGCTCTTGGTTCACTTGAATCTTCCAGGTCGATCGCCAAGAGCCACTCCTGCAGAGTGCTGATACAGTGAGGAGAGCGTAGCGATTGTCGGGCAACTTACGAAAAGTTCTGATGGCTGATCTTAGACGCAGAAATTAGAGCTGTGAGTTCAAAAGGAGCATCGTCTTCTTCAGCAGTGCTCCCAGCGGTGCAAAACACGGCGCAAGAGCCTCTTGGAAACGCCTCTTCCACGTACTTGAGAAGCTCGGAATCTATGGCAGACCTGAAAAAAATAAGAGCTTAGAATCCAGTCACAGAAAGGAAAAATAAAAAAAACACAACGAAAGTGTTGGAGTACCTGTACTCTTCAACAAATCCAGAGGGAAGCTCCTCGTCCGTAGCTGGACGAACTTTCGTGCAAATCTAGAAACATGAATGACACGAGTTTATGTTTCTAGTGAGCGAGTGAGAAAAGAAAAGAGAAGGAAAAGAGAAGGAAAGAGAAGGCTTGCCTGTTTGATGTGATCCACAGTTGCTACCTGCGCGGTTCTAAGATCGAGGTAGTGCGTAGAATCGAGAGCGCCACAGTTGCTAACAAGCACCTGTCAGCAAGCACAGCGCTCCTGCAAATCAGGAATTCGTCACTGGAATTTAACAGCGAGCTCGAGAGATTTTACCTGGCCACTCCCATCCGGCAGCTCCAGGCAGATCATTTGCTCCATGTTGTAAATGGGGAATGCTTCGCTAGCCGCTTGCTGGTAGAGCTTGTCGCTCATCAAAATCTTCTGGACATCTGCGCGGCCAAGCAATAAAAAATCTTTGCTTTGCAATCGATCAATCGCTGCATTACCTTTGGCGACCTGCTGGATCTGTCCTGGAGGCGATCGTAGCAGGAACCACTTCGCAATGCCGGCCTTGTGATCGTCCGTGGCCCCGTCCATGGCGCTCTACACAAACATAAACCCTAGCTAAAGACCTAGACAAGGTATCTTCGCTTAGCACATGGAATTAGCCGATAAGCACCGGAAATGTCCACGTCAGGATGGCCGAGTTGGTCTAAGGCGCTAGTTTCAGGTACTAGTCCGTAAGGGCATGGGTTCGAATCCCATTCCTGACATCTGTATAAATTTTAAAGCATATTTTTAACATTATTTATTAAATAGAACACCATAATTAGGTTCCTCAAACTTATGGTAATTTAATTTATAAATTTTTAAAAATTATAAAAATTAATCTAGGGAACTTTCCTTGTAAGTTGTAAATAGATAATAAAAAATTTTATAAAGCCTTTAGCAAAGGCAACATCACCACAATCTAAAAGTTCTTTTGGTTGTTACAATATATAAAAGTTCACCACCTTTAGTTAGCTTTTATGATTTCACTCCTAGTTAGCTCTAGATAGATAGTTAATTTGTAAGTAGGTTTTCCAACAAAATTTATATTCATGCTTAAGGCTTGAGAACTTAAGGTTTTCTTATTATTATCATAAGATTTAGTTTTGTTCTTTCTCCTTTCTTCTTCACAGCTCTCTACCCTTTCAAATGTGTTAACCCTAAGGTTTGACCCCATAGTCCTAAAAGTAGTTTTGAGAGATTTTCACCACACCTGAGTTGTGGCACACTAAGTGCATGCTTATAAAGATGATGTGATCAGGCATCCCAATCTCTAGGATGTTTCTATAGTAGGTTTCCACTGCCTCAATTATATTACATGCCTAGTGGAAGTATAAATAACCACCACTACAATCCATGACACCAAGTTTTGCACTAGCATTCTTTTGAACCAAACTCAAATTTTCAAGAGGAGTCCATTGCAAGTGAAGCCCACCACCATTTTTATTTAGGTAATGGCATTGTGCTCCTTAATTGCCTTGAAGAGGTTTATTGCTTCCAGTAGCAAGCCTTCAACTTTATTTTAGTATATAGTCTTATAAACAACCCAATAAAACTGAAAGTTTTTATCATTCAAAGCCCAAAATCATTTCAAATTACAGAATTCAAAGCTTATATCAGCCATGCACATTCAAAGTTGGGAAATCTCAATGAAATTGTTGACAAGATCATAACATATAGCAAGTTTATTGTTATGGCTTTGTTAACTGATATCTTTAAAAGAGAGTGGTATTAGCACACTTTGTATATTCATAAGAATTATAACTATTTATAATGGTTGGTACTTCTGATTTGTGCATTAATTTTCATATTATATATAAAATCATTGTTATAGTAGAAATAAATTAGATAGAAAACTTTTATACATGTATAATAATGAATTTTAAACATTCAAACTCATGCCACAAAAGGACAATTAGAGTCAATTGCAATTTTTCGCCCATTTGAATTGGTGGTGTTTGATTTTATAGGACCTTTTCCACAATTAACTATTGGTAGTGAATATGTTATTATTGCTTCTAACTATTTGATTCTTTGAGTGGAAGTTAGTGCTCTTGCTAGTGCCTTTGCAACTGCTATTGGATACTTCCTCCTCAATTAAGTGGTGTTTTAGCATTCTTATCCAGAGTGGATTCTTTCAGATAATAGTCCTACATTTATGGCTAAGGCATTTCATGTTTTGACGTCTTGGTTGGGGATATGCCACAACTTTCACAAGTGTTTATCATCCACAATCAGATCGTTTGGTGGAACAGCTCATTCAAACATTCAAAGGAATGATCACAAAGTATGTAAACTTTTAGCATTTGGATTTGGATGGTTATTTGCCATATCTTCGGTATACATATGTTATAGAGGTGCAAAATTCTGTTGATGTTTCACCATATAAATTCTTATATGATCATGATCCAATATTACCAATAGAGTTGGGTTTACTTTCAAAATTACCACAAACTGCCGATACTAAGTCATAGGATCAATATTTGACAAGCATTCTTCCACTTGTCTGAGCAAAATTTGCCGAACATTTAAGCCGCCTACAAATGGGACAACAATAACATTACAACTCCCATCATCGTCCACCTGCAAAGTACAAAATAAATGACACGGTGTTAGTCCGTTTTCCCTATCTTACTATACATGGTTTATCTAAAGGGCTTCTTGCTCAATAGAAAGGATTGTATTGGGTGTTGTGGCAAGTTGGACCACAAATTTATGAAATTCGGCATAATGTCCAACAAGCCAATCTTCCAAAAATTGTGCATGTGCAACAGTTAAAACACTTTATATAAAGGAATTAAAAACAATTGATACCACCTATAGATCTGCCAATGCCTCCTTTTAACGTTCTTCCAGATCTCGGCCCATCTACAAGAAAATTTTAATGATCTTCTATTATTCCAAGAAGAGGGGATGATATAAGGTCCAATTGTACAACTATAATGCCATATACTAATATTAGTGTAGTAAGATTTTGGTAGTTGTCAAATTAGTTTCAATATAAACCACTTGCTCTTGTATATAAGCGAGGGTTTTTAGGTTAATTTATATGTATATTTTCTGTATTCCCTTTCCATATTCATAATGATATTTATAAATTGTTAGTAAAATTGTATATGAACCAAATAATTTAATTAAGTTTGAGCATTATAAAAATTTATAAAATAGTTTAATTATTTAATCCATCTATTATTTTACTACTCAGACTAAAATATGAAAAACTCAAAAGTATCAAGTAAATATTTCTAATTCTTTCCGAAAGTTGTTAATAATTTCTCAAAACTTTGAATGTGATGGATCTCCTTTGAATTCTGTACTGATATGATCCTAAGATTTAAAATTTAATGTAGGAGTTGCTTCATCAGTCATCATCAACACAACAACAAGAACCCAGAAAGTTTTGTATTTATCTATCTCCAATGCCAAAGCTAGTAACTTTGACACCTGGATTTTTCTGAAGAGGAGCAGTGCACCTTCTTGCGATGAATAGAGCATTTGATTTTACACTGCTTGCAGCTGGATCTGGGCACTTGCAGCAAGAGAAATCCATCCAAGCCACAAGAAAAAAAGGGAATTAATTGTGTCGTTCCTGATTGCGACTGCCTGCATTTGGAGTGAGGCTGCGCGATGGGGAAGAGTTTTCGCCGCGGAAAATTTCGTGGCTGGAAGCTAGAACCTGCCAGGACTTGAACCTCGGACGTCCCCATCATCCAACGGCCATGATGTGATGCGCGTTCTTGGCGTCCAAGAGCTTGCCGCCCTCGTCAGATCTTGTGACAATCCCAGCGATGGCCGCCAGATCCACGCCCAGATCCTTCACAGCGACCACAAGAACAGCGTCTTCCTGCGAAATCTCCTGGTCCAGATGTATGGCCGCTGCGGCTGCCTGGAGGAAGCGCGATCGGTCTTCGATTCCACCTCGGATCGCAATCTCTTCTCTTGGAATCTCATCCTCCAGGCCTACATTCGCAACCACGACCTGGAGCAGGCGCGATCGGTCCTGGAAAGCATGCCGCAGCAGGAGATTGTGTCCAGCAACGCCATGATCTCGGCATACGCCGCGGCCGGAGACGTGCAGCGCGCCAAGCAGCTCTTCGATCACATCCCTGCCAAGAATGCCATCACCTGGAACGCGATGATCGAGATGTACTCGCAGAGTGGCAACCTCAGCGAGGCGGAGGCGGTATTCCACTCCATGCCGGAGCAAACCCTCGTTTCTAGCACCGCTATGATTGTGGCATATGCCCATAACGGGCATCTCTCACGCGCGCGTGAGGTGTTCGATTCCCTGCCCCAAAAGGACGTGGTGGCGTGGACGGCCATGATCCAAGGCCACTGCCAGAACCAGCGGCTGGATGAAGCTAAGGATCTCTTCGATAGAATGCCCACAAGGAATGTAGTAACATGGACGACCATGATCACAGCATATGCCCAGGCAGGGCATATGGAGCAAGCAAAGAGTCTCTTTGAAGATGCCCCGGATCTTAATGAGGTGGCATTTACAGCTATGATTGACGGTTATGCATCTAACGGCTGCGTGGAAGAGGCTAAAGCTTTGTTTGAGAGGCTGCCAAAAAAAGACGTGGTGGCTTGGAACTCCATGCTTTGCGCATATGCCGAGAATGGGCATTTGGACGAGGCATTAGATTGTTTCCAAAAGATGGCTCACCGCGACGAGATCTCTTGGACGACAATGATCCATATGCTTGCCTCTAGAAACCATCTTGAAAATGCAAAGTTTATTTTCGATCGAATGCCTTACGATAGCAAGACAGCGAGCACGGCGCTCCTCTCAGCCTACCTCTGGAACGGCCACCTCCAAGAAGGGATAAGCCTCTTCCAGGCAATTGAGGAGCGCGATGCAATCTCCTGGATGGCAATGGTGGCTGGCTTTGCTCGCAAGGGACTCCTCGTGGAAGCTCAAGTTTGGTTTGAGAGAATGCCAGAGCGAGACTTGGTCTCATGGACTGCACTGGTGGCCATGTATGCTTCCACTGGGCATGTAACTGAGGCCCTGGAAACCTTCCATAGGATCATCCAGGAGAGCATGATGCCTGATCACATTGTATTTACAAGTGTGCTTGCGGCATGCCGCCACTCGGGTGTTGTGAAGATGTCTCGGGACTACTTTCAATCAATGATCCAGGACTATGGAGTTGAACCCACGGGAGAACACTATTGTGGGCTTGTTGATGCATTTGCAAGGGCTGGAGAGCTGGAGAAGGCTGAGGAGCTCATCCACAGCATGCCATTCGAGCCCGAGAGCGTTGCTTGGGTCTCGCTGCTGGCTGCTTGCCAAAAGATCCACAAGGATCCCAAGCGTGGAGCTCGAGCTACCCAGAAACTCTCGGTGCTGGGGTTGGCCTCACAATCGAATTTCTACGTGCTACTTGGCCAGAATTATAGAAGTGTATTAACTTGATATATAAAGGTTCACTATGATTAAGCTAGGGCTCACATTATTTCTATCAACTATGAAAAGGCCATGGGGTTATGGGGAGTGGAGTTTTGAAACACTTTGACATCACCACCAAAGAGGAGAAGAAAAAAATGAAGTTGTCAGACCATTCTTTGCTACTGCCCTTAGCTTTGGAGAAGAAACCCTTCTATTGGACATGGACAAGACATTAATCGATGCTCACAAGGCCCTCAAGCTCTTTAGCGGCAAAACTATTCCCCTGCAGCACTACTTTCTGGCAAAGAGGCTAGGTGTAAATAACTTTCTAAAAGAGATGAGTAAAATATATAAGATTGTGGTTTAGCAATGAAGCCATACACAAACAAGATTTTGGACAAGCTCGACCCAGTTGGGAATCTTTTTGCCCATTGTCTCTACAAAGATTTATGCTCAACCAAGGAAGTCCGAGGGAAAAAGCTTGTGAAAAATCTCTTGAAATTAGAGTGGGACCTCAAACATACAATGATTGTGGATGACAAACTAGAATCCTTTTGCTTGCAACCCAACAATGGAATTGTTATCTGCACATTCAAGAATAGGAAAGGGCATAAATATTATGAATTGAAGATCAGCTATGCCGATGAACTCAGCTCCTTTGCTTGAAGCTCTCAAGAGAACTGGCGAGGAGCGTGCCGCTGAGTTTCACTTCCCAAGCCACCCCTTCGATTTTCCAAGTTTCTCGGAGCTCAACTCTTCCAGTTTCATCTCCCGGAGATGCCAGGCCTAGATAACTTGCACTCGCCACAAGAAGCGCAGCAAATGGCTGCCAAGCTTTTCGGAGCAGGGTACTCGTGGTTCCCACGTCTCGGCATTCTCTGCCATGGTTCTTGGAGTAATGCCTCACTATGTTCTTCCTTGTTATGACGAGCTCTGGGAGATTTCTCACGGTGTCTCTGCCGAGAGCATCGAGTTGGCCATCTTGGATCTGCAGAAAAGAAAAGACGTAGGAATTGGAGCTGTTCTGATTGTCTTGCCAACTTACTTTGGCGTGTGTAGCCCAGTGGACGAGATTGCAAAGGTGTGTCACAGCATGGTATCCTGATCAAAGTTGACAAGGCTCATGGAGCTCACTGCAAGTTCCACTCGAGGTTTCCTGTAACGGCACTCGAGCAGGGAGCCGACGATGCTGTCCAATCCACACATAAGGTACTCTCGTCTCTTACTCAGTCTGGGATGCTCCATCTTGCGAGAGGCTGCGATATTGTAAAGCACGAGAGAATTAGCAAGTGCCTTGGAGCCTTGCAAAGCTCCAGTCCGAGTTACCTTCTCTTGGCCGCTCTCGATGCCGCAAGGGACCAGATGAGTTGTGCAGAAAGCAATGACCATCCACTGCTTGATACAGCTCTGGAGCTGGCTTCCACAGCTCGACGACGCCTGAAACAAATCCCACAAGTTTTAGTCCTTGATAGAGAAAATGTGAGCTTGGCAGCCAAACCTGATACCATATTTGATGAGCTTAGGATCACCATTGGTTTGTGGGAGCTCAGTGTCACAGGAACTCTTGCTGATGACTTTCTGTGCGATAAATGCAAGGTGGCGGCCGAGCTTCCTCTTCTGAACTCTATAACTTTTGCTATGGGAGCCGGCACTAGCCGCCCCTTGTCGACCAAACCAGCGTGGCAGCAGACCGATAGAACTGAAGAGAATGTCACAGAATCCGGCTTGGCGAACTCTTGCATTCTCTCAAACAGATCAAACACTGCGTCACTGTCCCCCTGATGGCTGTATCCTGCGATCAGTGCTCTCCAAGACACTGCGTCCTTGTCTGGAAACCCATCAAACACTCAGCGAGGTTGCTCCATGTCACCACACTTGCCATAGAAACTTATGAGGGAGTTTGCCACCGCTGGAGAGTTCTCTGCCCCAGCTTCTTCGATCAGACCAGCCTGTAGTTCTCCAAGACCTCCACAAGCCTTAAGTACCGCAGCAAAAGTCTGCAAGTCGGGTTTCAATCCTTGGAGTATCATCCTTAAAAAACTCCTGCAGGGCAAGCTCATGGTTGCCACTCTCGGTGTATGCTTCGATCATGATGTTCCACGAACGACGTCTTTGATCACCATCTTGTCAAAAACCCGAGCCGCATCATTCAAACTTCCACACAGAGAGTAGAGACTGATCAAGTTGTTTGCAGTGTAAGCATCTTCCAGCCCGTCAAGAAAGCCAATGCCTTTTCCAGCGATGCCACTCTCAAGGACTTTCCATCCACAAGCCGAGCCTCTTCCTTCTCGGCCATATCCAAGCACGCCTGGAGAATAAAGTTCTCGAACTGACAACCACGTCTCGTGCTTGCATGGCCGTGAATAACTCGATAGCTCGCTCGGCCTCCCAACCTTTTGCATATCCCATGATCATAACATTCCAGGAGACCGAATCCTGCTCAATCATCCCATCCAAAACTCGCCGGCAATCCAGCAATCTCTCACACTTGGCATACATTTCCATCAGACTGTTGGAGACGAAAACGCTGGACGAAATCCCTGTCCCTGTTCTTGCAAGCTAGAGTCCGAGCATTCGCCTCCACTCCATCTTCCAGAAGCATAAGCTCAAAGAGCTCCAAGGCTAGCTCGTCTTCCCCTCCTTGTGAGCAAGCGCTGATCATCGCACTCCACAAAACCACGTCCTTTGTTCCCAAGTTGGCAGCCTGGAAAATCTTTAGAGCTTCTCTCACGCTGCCACACTTTCCATAGAAATCCACCACTCTGGAGCTGGGAATGGAGAGCCAAGCCTCTCTTGAGGCTCCTGAGCTTGATGATCCTCCCCTGTAAATCTCTCACCCCCTGGAGAGCCGCCGACCGTTTGCATCCAACCCCTCGGCATGCAGCCGCGCAAAGAACTGGAGCGCGAGATCCGGCTGGCCGCACCACGTGTAGCCGCCGATGACGAAGTTCCACCGACGCCACGGTGCAAATCGAAAATGCGGCGTGCCTCGTCCATCCTCCCCTGTTTCTCAAATCCATCAATGACTGCGTTGATCAAGCCGATGTTCTTACTGGAGAGGAGATCGCTCGCGGCCGTCGCCGTCCAGTTGGATTGGACCCATTCCTCTCAGCACGACATCAATCATTTGATTTTAGGGTTCTTGAGGTTTAGAGATGAAGAATAAATATGTGGCTGTGGAAGAGCGGCGCTGTGGAAAATGTTCAAAGCATAGAGAACTTATATAACTCATGACCATTTTTCTGTTCGTTTTCTTTCTTTACAGGATAGAAAAAGAGTAAGAAGGAGGATAATCAAAATGCAAAACTGTGCTTGGTCTATGCAAACTCACTGGATGCGAGATTTGATCAGGCCTCCCAAAACTTGGCTGGGTCTTTGGTATAGACAGTCCGGTCCTGGATCTGCCAATCTACAATCCTTGCCTGGGTACATTTACAGACGAGCAGAGCGAGAAACAAATCCTCTCTGCTTCATTTATAGAAACAGCAAGTGAGCGACAAAATCTCGAACAAAACTCTCCTGTCAATTTTCCTTGGTTGAGTGAGGTTTTTTTTTTTGTAGATGTAGAAGTCTAGGTCTTTAGCAAAGCCAATCTCAATATATCTTAGTTAAGTTGAATTCTACATTTAAAACTTCCTCATATACAAGGCCATAATTAACTTTAAGATATACATTCCAATTATAGGATAATGTCATTTTTATGTTGTTGAAACCTTCTATACTTTCTAGAGGTGCAAAGAGAAAATCATACTTTTATAACAGAGTCTTAGATATGGCCCTTTATATGGCAACCTTGGATTCTTTGGGATTTTAGTGACAATTCCCATAACAAATGCAATTGTGCACATCATCAAGTACACTAACAATTTGTTAGTTGTAAATGATTAATTTTTTTCATTATACTATAGTTATTTAACTATATCTTAGATTAGTTGAAGAAGTCTTATTTATAACCTTCATAAGTCTTATTCCTAACTTGAGGACTTGATAGCCCCATAAATGGCATCTATACCATTTTACTTTTGCACTTAGTTTAAATGCTTTATGTATTTGATCCTAACACAAACACCTAAAGGTATTATTAACATATTAACCCATTATGCTAAGGCATATCCATTCACTTTTGTTTTATTAATAATCCAAGACCATCCATACCATAAACCCATCTCCCATGTCCACACTTTAGCACCTTTAGAATGCTCAAAGATATAAAGAATACCCTTCCCCAATATCCCTTCTTTAATCCCCACTAAATCCCACTTTATTCACAGTAGAGCTTGCATATACTGTCACTGAGTCAAAGTTTAAAGGTGTGACCACTAAGTTCTATTAACCTCTAAGACTTCCTTACCACATGATTATTCCTTTGGTCACTACATAAGAAGATTGTTTTTCTTCCTTTCCATAGTTTGAAACTTTATGACAATATTTCAAAACACCATGACCCTACACGAGCTTCATAAGTGCTCTCCCCACCTTCCGCCCTTAAATGCCTTAGCCATATGGCTAGAGCGAGGTTTTGATGAGCCACACTAGATATCCAAGTAAGTAGTATCATTGATATTTGGATTGGGAACATTAACTATTTGATCTCTTGGGGCAGCTATAGTTGGCTTTTAAGTTACCTCATTTGTTTGTCCATGTTCACTTTAACCTTGAACTCTTTATTGCTTATATCATCACTTACCATATAGGTATAACTTTCCTTGGTCACATTGTTTTTCTTAGCTAAATTGGTTCCACTAAAGTCCTCCCCCTATTATCCTTTTGGAGCTCATTAAACCTTTCAAGGTCTAGGAAATGATCACTTTGGGCTTTTACTCTTGGACTTGGACTCAGACTTAGTCTTGGTCTTGGCCTTGGTCTTGGTCTCGGTCTCGATTTCGGTCTCAGTCTCGGTCTCAATTTCAGTCTCAATCTCGGTCTTGGTCTCAATCCCAATTTTAGTCTCAGTCTTGGTCTCGGTCCTAGTCTTGGACTCTATAGTGGACTCCATCTCGGACTCCTTAGACTCTATTTTGGAGTTTTGCTTGAACTCCATCTTAAACTTCTTCTCAGACTTCATTTTGGACTTTATATCAGACTTGGTCCCATCACTTCCATATGTCAAGACACTTGCCATTTGTCAGTTCTTCTTGTATCCTTTTTTAGAGACTCATTCACTAATTGTTTTTTGCTCATTCCTCGAGCACTTTATTCAAAATTCCACTCACACTTTCGACTTTCTAAAATAGAACTTTTAATCCAAACATATTATATTTATTAAACTTCCACTTCAACCACTGCCATGTGGCACACTTTAGCTCCACTTTGGGGCTTAGGGATTTATGACTCACATTGGTATGGAATGCAATCATCTTAGCATAGGCCTTTAGCATATTAGGCAACATTCTATGGCTAAAGATGTAAGTTGAAGTCATTGGTGTTGGTGTTAGCTTCATATATTGCATTTGAAAACAGTTCAAAAAATATAAAATATAATAAGTTGATGACAGCTCCATGACTAAGGCAATACTTGATTGGTCTAATATTGACCATATTAAACCTTGAGGACAATTGCTCTATAACAACAATTGAAAATCCACAATGATGATTATGAGCACTCCTAATTTCCATCTAGTTCTTTTATTGAGAGTTGTAGAAAATGATCTCATTGTACTTGATGGTGGGCACACATCATGACATCACATTTGCTATGGGAATTGTCTCTTTGTTCATGGAGAATCCATAGTCACCATAAATAGGATAATTTAATATCTTAAAAGTACAGTCAATTATTATGTTGTATATGAGGAAGTTTTAGAAGCAAGATTTGACTTGACTGAATATGTAAATGTTAACTTTGTTAGACAGCCAAACTTCTACAAATCAACCATAGGTTATCGCTATAATAGTGATTACATGATACATTAAGAGGAGCATATTAAGCCCTTTCTAGTGCTAAGACAAAGTATGTGGCATTAATAATGGTGACACATGAAGCTATTTGGCTACGTTAAAATCTCATATGCATTTACTTTATTACTATAGAGTATATATTACTCTTTTACAATAATTAGAGGGTTATTATGATATCATAGAAGGATGAAGTTTATTCAAACCAACGAGAACATGTTTGTGAGAGAACTCTTAAAGTTTATTTCCTTCTAAATCACAATTAAACATTAAATATTTTCATCAAAGCTTTAGTAGAAGCAACATTCACTAATCAATACCACAATCTAAGAGTTGCTTCTGTTGACTACATCTCAAAAGGGATGTTATATTATAGAAGAGTCCACCACCTCTAATTAGCTTTAGTTCTTTACTCTTAATTAGCTCTGGATAGCTATCAATTAGCCTCCAAAGTAAGTTACTAGCTAACTAGTAGCTATATATCTAGAGTTAATTGGGAGTGAAGAATTGAAGTTAATTGGAGGCAATGGACTCTATAATGTTGCAAAACTCCCTCTCTGAGGCATCACTAATAAAAAGAAATTTTAGATTATATTTGGGAATGTTCTCTTTAGTAAAGGGATATTATTCATGATTTAGAAGGAAATAAACCTAAATCCCGTTGAGAATATGTTCTCGAATGAAGTGAAACTGGTTTTAATATGCTCTATCTTGCCATGATATCTCGCATCCTTCATGAGCGCAATAACACTTGGTATAGGCTTTGTGGGAATAAAGTTAATATACAAAAGATTTTATGTAGTAAAAGAGCCTCACATGTCATTGTTATTAATACCACATACTTTTCTTCAATACTAGAAAATGTTTCTTGGTCGACCATGTAATGCCATGGGGATGAAGGTGGAGTCTTCTCCAACCAACATTGTCTCAACAAAGTTTGTCTTCAAGATCAAGACAAATGGTAATGGCAATATCACATGGTACAAGGCTTGGCTTTTATCATATTAAGGGCATCAACTTCACTGAGATGTCCTCACCCATTGTAAGAATCTAATCAATTCATATGCTTCTAAAATATTTACGTTCACCTCCTTCTTGTCTGGGTATGGCCAACACCATACCTACAATCTGAATAAGGTGATTTATTGCCTTAAAGAAGTGTCAAGAGAGGTATGAAAAGATGGACAACTTTATACTATTAATTGGCTTCACTAAAACTATGTCAATGACACACCCATCATCATGGAGAACACAGCCTGTTAAGGAGTAGTTGTCTTCAAGGTTTGATATAGTCAACATTCGACCAATCAAGCATTGTCTCAGCATCCAAATTTGTTATTGTGATTTTGTCATGGAGCTATCTCAAATTCATTAAGATGCAAAATGTGAAGCCCATATCAAATCATGTTGCCTAGCACACCAAAGAACTATTCTAAGATAATTACTGTTCTGTATTGACAAGCTATTAGCAACGTACTATACTTGATGGTTTGTACACATCCATACATAGTGCTTGCTATGGGCATTGTCTCCCAATCCAAGTTGGGAACACTTTAGTAGATATGTTGATGCTGACTTTGTTGGAGATCCAGATTTCACAAATCCATATATATATTTATTTTGTTTTAATATGGGTTTTGGAGTGATCACATTGTCTAGCAAGAAGCAACACATCACCATGAAGCAAAGTGCATGGTATTGACAAAAACACTCTTTGGCTACCCAAAAATCTTGTCTACATGAACTTTATTCCTAGAAAGTTTATACTAATTTTCTGTGACAATTAGAGTGCTATTACTCTCACCAAGGATGTAAGATGTCATCATGGAAGGATGAATTCAAATGCTATTTCAGTTTATCCAAGAACATATTTACAAGGGAACTTTCAAAGTTTATTTCCTTCCAGGTTGTGAATAAATGGCAGGTATCTTCACCAAGCCTTTCCTAGAGGCAACATTCATTGATTATCACCACACTCTAAGAGTTCTTCCTATCAATAGCACCTCTAAGGGGGAGTATTGGAGCATAATGGAGTTCACCACCTCCAATTAGCTCTAGTTATTCCCCATTAACTCATGAAGTAGCTAGTAGTTAGCTCTAGTATTTAGAGCATGTTTTTTTGACTAGATCCATATCTTGTTAGGGGTTTTTTTGCTCTGTTATTTGAACTTATTTCTCTTTTCTTCTTCAACCACAACTTGTGTTATGGTAAACCTGCTTGGAAAACACTAGATAGATTGCTACAGAGATTTTCTTTATGACACGACGTGTATGTAGCAACTAGTGCTGCCATTTTAAGAAGGGTCTACAAAACTTGGGGAAGCCACCACAGTCTACATTTGTAATTGGCAACTGAATGAAAAAGAAAAAAAAGTTTGTCCCAACAGCTCAGAAGGGCATTTGTTGTATACAAAAGATTGGAGTGGGACATTTTGTGCACAATTCAAGAGAAACCATTGAGACTAGCTTTTTGGCATGTTCTCAGCACTTCAAGACAAACCAATCGCAGAATACATTGAGCACAGTGTCGCTATCCACTAAGGATTTCCAAAGAAGTGCACGCAACTTGATAGTATTCCCGCTGTGTTGTGCGCGAAAACTGTTACCAAAGTAAGCAAACGTAAGCAAGAATGGTTTGCAAATGCATTGAGAATCCATAGCCCAAATAAAAACTCACAATGTCATCGCCTGTCACCCTATCTAGGGAAGTCTTCTTTGCACAAGCCATGAATCTTTGACAGTTTCTATTCGGGTTAGAACAGAACAGCATCTATCCATATCTAGGAACCTCTTGCATCTTTCCATCACCCTAGACATATCATCCACCAGACCAAACGACTTAAAGCATTCTAGCCCGATAGTCATCATAAAATTCCAAGAGAGCTGTTAGTTTTCTTGCTAAATTCTCAGAGGAAAATGGCAGGAAGTTATTGTAAGTCCTACTCGGAGCCAAGCCTCCATCTTCCACGACGTGAACAATGCTGCACAGCTTCCCCAGTAAAATGGATTGAAGACCCTGAGCGGCCGGTACGAGGGTTCGAATCCCATTCTTGACAAATTCTTTACATTTTTGCTATTTTGCTAGGGTTTTGGAAAGAGCCGCCATGGATGTGGATTTGGAGGCGGCAGTGGTGCGCCAAGGCGATCTTGTGCGGGCGCTCAAGGAGCAGAGTGCTCCCAAGCAGGAAATCGATGCGGCTGTGACGGTGCTCAAGGATCTCAAGGTAAAGCTGGCCGCCAAGGAAGCAGCGAGCGCGCAGGTGAAGAATTTCCGCGAGACCGTCACCAATGTGCTCAAGAGGAGGCTCTTCTTCGTCAAGTCTTTCAAGATCTACGGTGGCGTCGCGGGATTGTTCGATTATGGCCCTCCAGGCTCGGCCGTCAAGGATAACGTCTTGAGCTTTTGGCACCAGGTAAAATATCGAGCTTTAAAAAACCATGGATAATCTTCTTACATTTTTCTTTCTCGCAGCATTTTGTAGTGTATGACGATCTCCTCAAAGTGGATTGCCCATGCTTGACACCCGAGGCTGTTCTCAAGGCCTCCGGGCACGTCGACCGATTTACGGACTTGATGGTCAAGGACGTGAAGCTGGGCGATTGCTACCGAGCCGACCACGTCGTCAAGGATTTTGTCAAGGATGCTCTGGAGAAAGACCCACGCATGCCAGCGGCTCAGAAAGAAGACTATGCTCGAACTCTGGCGTCGCTGGATGACTTTACTGCCGATGAACTTGGTGCAAAGATCAAGGAGTATGGCATCAAGGCTCCAGACAGCAAGAACGACTTGTCCGAGCCATTCCCGTTCAATCTCATGTTCGCAACGCCGATTGGTCCCGCGGGACTTCTTCAGGGGTACGCATGCATTCTTTCATTCTTTACGTGCTGTCACTCATCCCGCTCTCCTCAGGTACTTGAGACCGGAGACTGCTCAGGGAATGTTTGTCAATTTCAACGAGCTGCTTCTTTATAACGGTGGCAAACTACCTTTTGGTGCAGCTCAAGTCGGCCAGGCATTTCGTAACGAGGTAGAGATTTGCTTCTGCTCTCCTTTCTCTTTTGTGTTTAGAAGCTGAGTTTGGATGCTTCAGATTTCTCCACGACAAGGTTTGCTGAGGGTGCGCGAGTTTACGCTCGCGGAGATAGAGTTTTTTGTCGACCCGGTCGACAAATCTCACCCAAGGTTCGGCAGTGTTGCAGACCTTGAGTTTTTCCTCTTCCCAAGGTCGCAGCAAGTGAACATGAGTGCTCCCCTCAAAGTACGTCTCGGGGATGCAGTCGCACAGAAGATCATCGACAACGAGACGCTTGGCTACTACATCGGACGGACATACCTGTTCCTCACTACTCTCGGAATCAACAAGGAGCGGCTGCGGTTTAGACAACATCTTGCCAACGAGATGGCGCATTATGCTGCAGATTGCTGGGATGCTGAGATCGAGTGCTCATACGGATGGATAGAATGTGTTGGCCTCGCTGATCGCTCTGCGTACGACTTGGAGGCACACTCGGTAAGCTAGATTGCTTGCATCCTCTTTGAGTTCTTTCCTTTCCTTTGCTCGTGCAGGCAGCCAGCAACACCAAACTTGTGGCTTCACGAAATTTACCCGAGCCCATCCTTGTAGAGGTACCTAGGATTGAGGAACAGCGTCGTTTCTCATGCCTTGTTGTTTCAGGAATTTAGACCGGTTCCAAACAGGAAGCAGATTGGCATTTGTTTCAAGGCGGACCAGAAGTTGGTGTTAGAATCCCTGGAGGTAGAGTGTTTTCTACATTTCGTGAACATATTTCTCAAAGCCTCTTTTGCAGAAACTTAGCAGTGAAGAGGTAGTAGAAATGGTGGCAAAGTTGGAATCCGCAGGCGAGGCACCGCTCCATTCCGACAGCACGGACAAGACGTTCACCATCAAGAAGGGCATGGTCGACAAGCAGGTGACCAAGAAGACGAAGGACAAGGAGAGCTTCACACCGTCAGTGATCGAGCCGTCGTTTGGCATCGGCCGCATCATCTACTGCCTGTTCGAGCACTGCTTCGACACCCGCGAGGGAGCGGACTCAGTGGAGCAGCTCAACTTCTTCCGCTTCCCCCCCGTGGTGGCTCCCGTCAAGTGCTCGGTCTTCTCCCTGGTGCAAAACGCGGGGCTGGACGAGCTAGCACAAAGCATCTCGGTGGAGCTTCGAAGAGCAGGATTGGCGGTCAAGACAGACATCACGGGCAGGTCCATTGGCAAGAGATATGCTCGGACGGACGAGATCGGTATCCCATTTGCGATTACTGTGGATTCCTCCGAGGGAGGGGTGACGGTGAGGGACCGGGACTCCAAGGAACAGATTAGAGTTCCGGTGGAACAGGTGACGCAGCTCCTCACGGACCTGTCCGCCGGTAACAAGAAGTGGAAGGACGCTCGGTGTGCGTATCCTGCTCACACCTCCTCGGACAAGACCGACGAGGACAAGACCGATGAGTAGAACTCCATATCCTTTCAACAAAGTTTCTCTACTACTTGTTCTTAAAGATCGCGACCACTGTCCCAAGGAACTCATAGCTCGCCGTGAGTGATCCAAACCAAGAACTCGTCAAACTACCAACTTTGCAAACACTAGCTTCGTAGCCGAGCGCGTTTGCGAACCCTCGGCTTCGTCTCTGTTAGTTCTTCGACTCGATTGTGATGCTGCTTGTCTTGATTCTGTGGCGGTGTTCTCGTCATCTCGCGATCGAGCAAACTTGCGGCTTCTTCACCACTGGCTTCCAGGGAAGTTGTACAAGTAATCTCTTGTTTGCCGTTGCTACAAGGCGGTCTTGTCACCTCCTCCTCGAGGAAACCGGGCTCGGCTTTGCCTTGTTGCTCCACGCCACCGGTCACGCACGTTACTAGCGCATACTCGACTGCGGTGCCATACTCGGACGACTTTCTCACGTCCAACAGAACCACACGCCCGCACTGCACCTTTTCTCGTTGCAAGGCGGACAGATCGACTGGGCCTTGAGGCAGCTGTTTCTGTTTCTCGGTTTCACCCTGCATTTCCTTGTCACGTCCAGAACTTCCAGAAAGCAAAAAAGAAAACACAGGTACCTCGAAGCTGAGAGGATGCAAAATTTCGACCTCTTCGCACATACACCCGTCGGACATGTGGAGCTTAAGCAGCACGTCGAGAGCCTTCAGTTCTACCGCCTTCCTGAGCGCACGCAGCGTGAGAAACAGGCTCAAAGTTTTCATGCGGCGGATATGGATACCTTCGGACGACGTAAGGCCGCTCCTTGAGCAAAGCCGGCTTAAAGTCGGGCCTGTCAGGAAACTCTATCTGCAAATTACACTGCTCATTCGTCACGCACAACCAACCGAGGACTTACCTCGACGTGTTTGATAAATTGCAAAGGTGCCTTGTTTCCGTGTGGACTTTCTATGCGCAGCGTCCACTTGACACAGTTATTCACTTCACAGGAAGAAACAGAAGGAACAAAGAGTTAGCATTGTTCAACAATCAACGCTTCTTTGCTTACACCATGAGTAGGAACAACAGACTAGAAGGTGGTCAAGGCGTATAAAAGGAGGGATGTTCCTGTTTAGCAGTCTCATGACACCAAGAATCACCTGTCATGCCAAAGTCGTGTAAGAAACTAGAAAGCTTCATGAGCACCTGATCGACTCGAGCATGGATAACCAGCGTCGCCTTCTTGTCCTTTGGTGTCGCCTGCAATGCAAGTAACTCAGCACTCACACAATGCTGTTAAAAGAAAAGGACCAGCCTGAAGGTTGACAATCACGAGCTTCCCTCCTGCTCGCACCGTTTTCAGAGGCAGATTGCACGCCGGAGTGATCTGCAAGCTGCCAGAAAGATTGAGCAGCGTGTGAGGGGATGGAAACCAAAATAAAAAACTCACCTGGTTCCCAAGCAGACAATGAGGTCGGCCTCCTTGCAATGCTTCTCAGCTGCACGTAGTTCTTTAGGAGGTAATGCTCCCTGATCAGAGCCACAAGAGAAACGTTCACTAGACAGATAGTCTGCTGTACCTCCCAATCGACAATCGTATCTACAAGCCTTCCCACGCAGCCGGGAACAGAACATCGCCTTCCCGTGCGCTTGATGCCTATGGTTTCCATCTCGAAATCACGTAGATACCTGGTTAAAGAGTATGTAAGACTCTCAGAGAGAAAAAATAAAATTTGGGAGAGGAAACAACACTCACTCTCTTCCACATGAAGGGCATGTTTCCATGAAACTATTCCCATGCAGCTCTGAGAGCTTGTCTCTGGGAATGCCCGACCGCAGATGCAAACCATCGATGTTCTGCGTGAGACAAAAAAAAACACAAGTTTTGCCATGCTTGAGACTTGAGAGAGAAAAAAATGAAAGGAACCTGGCTGATGATAAACTTGAGAATCCCAGCACGAACAAGCTCCACCAGCGCCATATGCGTGGTTCCAGGCCTTGCCTGGTGGAACTGGACATCGGCCTTTGGTAACGGCTTGCCTTCATGCTGCAAAGCAAGATGAGAGTTGCTACTAGAAAACCATAAGAACAAAGAGGTAAAATCGCTCACCTGGAGCGTCCAAATCCCTTTGGGGCCACGAAAGTCTGGAATGCCGCACGAGGTCGATATCCCAGCGCCTGTGAATGCCACCAGATGCTTGCTCTAGGCAGAGAGAAGAATGAGGAGATCCATCAATCAATCGATTGCTATGATCGCGAACAAAAGGATCGGTCGTTACCTCTTGTATGAGTTGAGCAAGCTGCGCTATCTGGAGGAATCAACAGGGCAAACCCTAAGCAAAGGAGCGATCGAAGTGACACACACCTTGCGGTCGACGTCTTGCGCGGGGTCGAAGAGCTCTGGCATGCCCAGCTTGCCGACATCCGCCTTGAACGAGAGCTTCTCGGCATACCCGAGAGCCATTGTTAACAAGGAAAGTATATAGGTTACCTCCACCTTATAAAGTTTTGCCAGCCTTCTCCACTCCAAAGTTCTTCCCAAATGGACTCTTTCTTCCAACTTTCTTCTTCCTCTTCCTTGAGATTTTTGAAATGCTCCACTACTTCTAGCACTGATTTTTGAGGAACACGAAGAACAAAGTTGATCTTAGCAAGCATGGGTACAGGTATCAGCGAAAAATTCCAAGCTTTTTATTCCAGAGAAGGAGAAGAAGAGTGTCTACATCTCTACGATGCCAAGCTCCATCCACGCTCTGCCAATGCGGCACGGACTCTCTCGGCCGCAGCGGCATTGTCACTCAAAGGAGGATAGCTCCAGCTCTCAGATATCTGATCAAGATCATCACAAACAACAAAGAGAATCAATGACTGTGGAGCGTAAAAACATTTGCACTCACATCTTCTAGTCCGGTGAAGTTCCTTGCCACTCCTTTGTGTCTCAAGCTCTTGTGGAAACTTCGAAACTTCCATGTACATCTCTCGGCTCCAAGAACATACACGGGCTTCCTGCAGAAGTTGAAAGAACAAATCAATGAAGAAATATAGCATGGATACGAAAAGTTCACACGCTCACCCTGTGCTACACGCCTCGCTCAACATGCTGATCGAGTCTGCTGTGACGACAAAGGCATCCCCCCACGCAAGGTGTCCCAAGTGTGGATTTGGACCTGCTAGACAGCAACTGCTAGATTATCAACGTAAAGAGCTTCGCAAATGGGACAGTGCTACCAGTGCCGTCGAAGATGTGAACGTTTGGGAGATCGCCGAGCTCTCTCTGGATAACATCACACACCTGTCAAGTCCAGCAAAAGCTTAGCATTTCTTCGATCTAGAATTGAAAACAACCTTAGCCGGTGTTCGTCGTGAATATGAGATGCGAACACTTCCGCACGAGGATAGCACGCGTTTCAGCTTGGACGCAAGTTCCTGGGCAAGGTCCTGGCCATAGTGACAACATCCTGGATCAGAGTAGAGAGGAAGAACGAGTAAAACGAAAGACCGATGAGAACAAACGACTCACGCATAGGCCCGCCGATGTTCACAATCAGCAATGGCTTTGGAAGCGGCGCGAGCAGTGAATGCCAGGTTTCTGCAGCTGAGCGCAACATGGAAGGATCCGCAAGATGTAGAGCTCCCACTGTAAGCACCTGCCAAGCGGAGCAACACAACACGTAAGAAACCAACAATGAGAGCGAGAGGAAAAAACTTACGACGCGTTTATCAGGAGGCTGGTGTGGAGTGAGAAACGGTATCAAGAATCTGGGAGCTTCCTGTCGCGCAGCCGGGCTAAGCGTGTAATAGTCGTGAACGGGTGTGATGACCATGTCGAAGTTATCCAAGCAGCGCCTGGGGTGTTGTATCTAAGCACCAAAAAAATGCAAACTAAAGGAAAAGAGAAAGGTAAAGAAAGTGTGTAGAGAACCCACACATACCTGAACAACAAAGGTAGCGCCAGGAGCCAGCTTCTTCACACTCTCGGCAATGGAAACCGTGTCACGCCCGGCCGCAAGAACAAGCAAAGGTCCATTCCTAGAAGCAAGCAAGAATCTCCCTAAGTTACTCGATCCCAAAACGCAATTTTGAAAGGAAATCCAAAGTAGTACCTTGCACTCTCCAGGTTTGCCAGATCGGCTAGTTTCTTCGCATCGGCTGCTTCGATGCCACTCAAACCCGCGCTACTGATGCCAATGGTTTTCTGGCTTTGAAGCCGGAATCCCAGCGAAGTAGCAAAGCGTTGCCACCATACGAGATGCAAGTGCCGCACCAAGCAGTCGATCTTCTTGTGAATTCCAAGCGGCAGCCATCGGAGCCAACGATTGAATTCACCCGTTGGTCGATCCACACGCTGGAAATTCCCACATCACACACTGCAAAAAAGCAAACAAGCAAAAGAACTCACATAGATGGTGTAGCTGCTGGCAAGACCGAGCGCCCGGACCAAACCAATGGATTGATGCTCAGCTCCAGCGGCGCCATTGCCGATGATGACCGCGCGGCGCACCACAGTTGACAATCCCCGATCGAAAATCTCTGGCGTCGCATGGCTCACGCTCACGCCCGGCGGATCGGGCAATCTGATCGCTCTCATACCTGGAGCTCCTTAAACCCTAGCTTGTTAGGTCTTTAGCCAATGTGGCACCATGTTATTGGACCACGTCGATTTTAAAATTTTCATGTGGCAGGAGAAGTCCAGCCACATCAGCTTCCAAGTAAGTTTATAAAGGTGAACTTCAATTACTATGAGATCTTCCCTCTCCTCTCTTCCAAAAATCCACAAATGGTGTGTGATAAGAATCTCTCTCTCGCTCGCCTTCTCTCGATAGCTAGCTAGCTCGATAGAATTACACGCGCGTCGCGTCGATCCCCATCTTTCTTCCTCGCTCGAGATCACAGCCCGGCCTTCTTCTTGAGGTGCTGCTTGAAATCGATGATATCTCCCTCCCACCGCGTCACCGTCTTGTTCTCGCACACCCAGATCTCCTTGGCCACCTGGTTGATGAGCCGGAAGTCGTGACTCACCAGCACCAATCCGCCGTCCCAATCGTTGAGCGCATCCGCCAGCGAGTCGATGGTCTCGATATCCAAGTGGTTCGTCGGCTCGTCCAGGAGAAGTAAGTGAGGCTGCCTCCACGCCAGCCACGCGAAGATCACTCGGCTCCTCTGCCCGTCCGAGAGGTTCCCCATCGGCATGATCTGTGCCTTGCCGGTCAGCCCGAATCGTCCCACCGCCGCTCGCATCTTCTCCTCCTCCAGCCCCGGGTACTCGGCCATCATGTACTGGAGAGCCGAGACCTCCAAGTTGAGCTTGTCCGCCAAGTGCTGGTGGAACTGGGCGATCCGGAGATGGTTGTGCCGTCGAACCATGCCGTCCAGAGGCACCAGCTCGCCCGTCATCAGCTTGAGCAGCGTGCTCTTCCCTGCTCCATTCGGCCCGACCAAAGCGATCCGCGAGTCGAGATCCACTCCAAAGTCGATCTTTTTGTAGATGAGGTTGTCCGGGGTGTAGCCAAAGTCGACCTCCACGAACTGGAGGACTGGCGGCGGGAGCTTGCCGACGTCCGTGAACCGGAAGACGAGCACCTTGTCCTTGACGATCTTCTCCGTCAAGCCACCTCTCTCCATCTTGGCCAGCGTCTTCTCTTTGCTCTGGGCCTGGCGTGCCAGCTTCGCGGAGCCGTGCCCGAATCTCGCGATGTATTCCTTCATCGACGAGATTTGCTCCTGCTCCCACTTGTACTGTTTCATCTGGTTCTCCTCCAGCTCCGAGCGAGTTTGGATGTACTGGTCGTAGTTTCCGGTGTAGAACTTGAGCTTCTTGTTCTGCATGTGGATGATGTTGGTGCACACGCCGTTCAAGAAGTCCTGCGAGTGCGATATGACCATCAGGATCCGGCTGAATTTCTTCAGCGTCTCCTCCAGCCAGACGCATGCCTCGAGATCTGCAAACACGACAGCGTAGAAACCCATTAGAACACGCTAGAACACGCACGAGAAAGAAACAAGCGAGAAAACTGGACTCACCAAGGTGATTAGTGGGTTCGTCGAGTAAAAGAATGGTGGGATTCATAAATAGTGCCCTGGCAAGAGCAATTCTCATTCTCCATCCTCCCGAAAAATCACGAGTACTTTTAGCTTGCATCTTCTTAGTAAATCCAAGACCATGCAAGATCTCGGCCGCTCGCTTCTCAGCAGTGGCCGAGTCCATGGCTTCTAATCGCTCATAAATCCGATCAAGTGGTTCTCCACCGCCAGCGTCCTGTGAAAGAAACGAAAGGCATGCTCACGCGGGGGAACGAAAAAACATTGAAACTTTTTTTTTGCTACACACCTGAGCAGCAAGCTTCTCGGCCTCCTGCTCCAGTTTCAAGCGCTCGTCATCGACATTCACAACAGCCTCCAGTGCAGTGAGGTCGGTTGCCTCGATTTCTCGAGTCAAGTGATAGATATCCATGTGTTCTGGGATCGGAACTTCACGGGAACCAATCGCGCTGAGAAGTGTGGACTTCCCGCAACCATTGAGCCCGAGAAGCCCATACCGTCTGCCAAGATGGCAAAGCAAAACAATCACTGGTTTAGAAAAGAAAACCAAGCCAAAAAGAAAAATCTTCGCTGTCAATCTAGTTCACCTTCCATAGTTTAGCTCGAGAGTGGAATCAGAGACGAGCTCGTGTCCATGGAATGTCACGCTCAAAGATTCAATCTAGAGGAAGAAAAAAAATTCCAGATTTGGGGTAAGAAAAAAATCGAGCTGGAACAAAGATCCCATCACCGACTTACATGAATATCTCGCGATTGAGGATGCGATGCCAACACTCCCGTGCAGGTCCGATCCGTGATGCTCATCCCTTGCATTTCTTCGTTGAGGGCGGCGGCGGCGGCGGCGCCATTCTGATTTTGCTCGTCGGCGACCTTGGAAGAAGTAGCGGCAGCTGATTTAGATCCTCTCTTGGCGACGGCGGCCGCTTTCTTGGCGGCGGCTTTCTTCTTACTCGCATCCGACACCATCGCTCCTCCCTTTCCTCTCGATCGACCCTGGGACGAAGAACACACCAAATATGCGCGCCTGCCCTAATCTCACTCTGGTGGTCTCTAGCATATTCTATTAGGTCGTGTAGATTCGTTTACATGGAAAATGCGGGGGCATTGCCGCGCCGAGGACGCCGACCGCTCCTCGCTCGATCGGCATCGCTGCTCGCGCTGGATCGATCCTAGATGAAGTGGAAGAAGGGAATGTTCGTGGATGGGAGCCAGGAATCGCCCTGGATGAAGCTCTGGACGGTGTAGCCTAGGGCATCGGCGATGCTGAGCTGCGTCGACCAGGGCACGCGCGAGAAGGCGCTGGCGCCGGGGCCGCAGCTGAGGTACTCCGCGAAGTAGAGCGTGGCGAGGGCGAAATTTCCATCCCAGGGCAGCCATCCCTCGGGCCGGACGAGCGATTCCATGTAAGTGTGGAGGAAGATCGTCCGCGAGTAGAGCTTCCAGGGGCGGCCCAGGTAGGCGAGGTGCTTGCGCGGCTCGGCGAGGAGGCCGCGCATGTACTCCTCGGTGCCATTGACGGTACAGTTTTGGAAGACGAGGCCGGTGGACTGGGCCGGATCGAGGCGGCCTTGCGCGGTGACGGTGCTGAGGATCACGCCCGGGTTGCCAGGGCGGACGCGGATGAGACAGTTCTGCAACACAGCCGCGGCATTGCCAAAGATGAAATCGATGGTACCTTCGATGCGGCAGTCCCTGTAGAACTGGCGGAAGGTGTGAGCGTAGAGGGTGTCCTGGTAGCCTAGGATCGAGCAGCTGTGGAAGGCCGACATATCACTGTCCACGCGAAGAGCTACTGCCTGGTGGCCCTCGGGTCCCGCGGTGTTCTCCACTGTTAAGTCACGGGCCAGGAAGCCTTTGCCGTTCACAGCTGAGAGCCACAGCACAACAACACGCAAAGGTATGTGTCAGTTCTTCTTCCTCGTTTCTTTCTCTTTTCTTTCGTGCTCGAACAAGCAAAACCATGACTTCTAACTTATGATCATTCAGGTAGTACCGACCGAGTGTTGCCGACGCGAACGTCGTGGTGCCGCCTTTGGACACGCTCATACTCCCCCGGATGATGGTCTTGTCCATCCCGTCGCCCACGAACATGAGCATCGACTTTTGGAGCGGGATCCTCACGTTCTCGGGGTAGACACCGGCTTTGATGTAAATCACGTAGCGGGCGGTGCAGTGGTTTGGCGCGTGGTCGACGGCCGCTTGGATGCTGGTGAAGATGGTGAGCTGCGGCTGGTCCGGCGTGCGGGAGACAATTGCCGAGGGAGAGATCAGTGAAGCGGGGGCTTCGAGAAGGCGACGATCGTGCATTCCCAGCCAGGACGGGGCTGAATTGCTCGTGGTATCGACCGAGAAGAAAGAAGAAGTCAGAGAAGCTTGCAGCTTTCGCTTGTGGAGAGTCGGGCGTTTCCAGTGCTGTGGATTGGAACCGTAAGAGGCGAAGGCATCAACCATGGACAAGGCATTGCTGATGAGACGGGCGACAGACTCGAGCTTGTGCATCATCTTCTTGATGAATTTGGTCTTCTTTACGACGGACAGCGACGAGGTACAGTCGGTCTGATATGTGAGAACCCCGCTGAGCCATTGCTGCATGTCTTGGACTTGCTTGTCCAGGTCGGAGTCGACGCATTCCTGGAGCCAGAACTTGGAGGACGTGAGAAGGTCCTTGCAGTCCCGAGCGATGCCCTTGACACTTACGTCGGAGGCGGACTCCTGGATGAGCTGGTCGGCGAAGGCGTCGCTCTCGTTCACGCCTTGGTAGGCGATGGTGATTGAGATGCCGACGAGCTGCTGGGAATACTTGGCATTGGTTGCTCCAGGACTTGTCACCAGCGACGAGTAGCAAACGTCGGGGAACTGGGTTGCCTGGCACACTAGGCTGATATTCCCGGTGGTGTTCATTGCTCCCAAGTTCCTGCCGCGATCATCATCACCACTGGCAGTCACAACATTAGCTGCACAGAGGAGGAAGAGGAGGAAGACTAGATTTCTTAAGCAGTAGCGGGAGCAGCAGGAAGAGGAGGAGGAAACAACGTTGTGGTTGCGTAGAGACGACGAGAAAGAAGGAGAAGAAGAAGAAGCCATCACCTCACCAGCGAGCAATGCATCACCAAGGCACACACACTCATACAACTGAAAAACAGCCCGCCCCTGGTTTTAAGAATGGAAGTGTGCCAAGGGAGAGAAAGAGAAAAGAAAGCAGGGGGATAGAAGGACAGGCATCCGGTCACATAGCTCGCCGCCAGCGTGCGAGGAGGAAAAGAAAACTCAGCGAGAATAAACTATTCTGGAAAATCTAGAAAGAATGCGGCTGGGAAAGGAGAGGTACATATTTGCCAGTGGGAGCCCCGTGATTTTTTCTGCGACTCGTGCTACTGCAAGCACTGCTCCTCCCATGAGCGTGGTCACCGATGACAAAACGGAAAAAATTCTCTGAGCGACTACAGGTATTCACCTCTCTTTTCTCTCCTTCTCGATTTTTTGAGCTGGTTTGGATTGTTGTTGCCTGGATTCTTGTCTGGCTTATTTTTTGTTTGTTTGATCCATCTGATCTTGATCTGACTGATTAACTGTAAGACTGGTAAGTAAGTTAACGAACTGACAGTCCTGGAAATGCTCAGGCACTCCTACCCTGCGTCGTTCTCATCTCGGCATACCCCGACGAAGCAGTGGAAGCGATGAGCTCGGAGTCGTCGCGTGGTTGATAGAGTCCAAAACAAAACTCTGGAAAGCTTTAGCCCCAGCAGTGGCAGCAGCGGCAGCAGTACCAGTAGCAGCAGCTCTATAGGTGCGTGGCTCTGGCTTCGGCTTGGTATGGTATAACTCGCGAGCTTAACTTTGCAGGAAGTGAGTGGCTGCCAACGGTGGCAATGCAAAAAACTCCAAGTGCTAAATACAATTCACTGCGACAGTGCCGCAAATAGTGCGAGGTCCCAATCCACCACAGCTTTCTTTCTCGCAAGCACATGGAAACGTTATAACTTGGCTGGGTGGCTCGCTGGGACGTGTGGGAATTGTCTTATGTGCTGCTGCTGCTGCTGCTGCTGCCGCTACTGCGAGCAAGAATTCAAGGCAAGTAAACGATTCAACCCAACTATATGATATAGCAGATGATAAAGCTATCATGTATCGCAGGAGGGCGGTGTACATCACGGACGAAAGCCGACACAAACTATTTCGTCTTGCGTGCGAGCTATATATCTATACGATAATTCATGTGAGCCAAGAAGCCTCGTAAGTGCCTACCAGCGCTTGCTGCAGCAGCTATATTCAAGAGTCCCACGGACAGTTCCAGGGCTACATCAAACTTATAAAGCTTCGCTAGTCTCCTCGCCCTCTGGAAAAAGTGACATGGATGCGAGAAATTATATCGCCTCTCAGGAGAGGATGACACTTCGCGATACAAAATGCTTTCTTCGGAATGGGACAGTACTTGGGAGCTGTCAGGTAAATCTTTGCTTCGCAAGAAACGGGGAAAAGAATACTTATATAAGTTTCTCCTTATGTGCAGCCGCTCAGAGATTATTGGCGAAGACGACTCCACTGTAAGGCAGCCAGTCGAGACCAGATATGAGCTTCCCGACAGTAAACTGCCGGGCCTGGTCCATGGTGAGGCTTGGAACGCTCCAGTACACTCGGCCTGATTGAGCCGCGCCTGCTCCGGTGTTGAGGTACTCGCCAAAGAAGACGGTCTTGTATCTGTGAAGCGGTGCTCCTTCCCACTCGCTCCAGCCAGCCGGATAGATTATCCCCCCGATGTCCGACTGCATGAAGACGGTGGTGGCGTAGTCCTTCCAGGGGCGCCCCAGGTACGCAGGGAATCTGTGACTCTGCGCCACCAGCCGACCGGAGCCTTCCACTCGACAGCCATGGAAGCTAAAGCCCGTGTTTTGGAGATCGGTGACGCGGCCGTGCGCCGTGATCATGATCTTCTGGCCAGGATCCGGGAGCAGTGCCTGGATGTTACACCGTTGGAAGACTGCTGCAGCGTTTCCAAAGATGAAGTCGACGGTCCCGGAGACAACGCATTCTCTGTAGAAGTGCCGGCTCGAGTGAGCGTACAGGGTGTCCTGGTAGCCATTGAAGGAGCACCGGTAGAAGGCTGCTTGATCGCCACTCACCCGGACGGCCACTGCTTGGCGTCCTTTGGGTCCGGCCAGGTTTCGTACGCTTAAGTGGCTGGCAACGAATCCTCGCCCATTGATCGCTGCGAATCAAGAGTTATATCATTAGTCAGGGAAGAGTTCTAACTGAGTTCTAGCTATGGTGGTGATATAAAGCAAGTGTTCTAGTGATGGTGGTGATATAAAGGAGAGTTCTGATATAAAGAAAGAGTTTTTCTCTTACCGAGGGTGGCAGAGCCAAAGGTGGTGGAGCCTCCAGCGACGCTTCTTTGGCCCTGGATGATCGTCTTGTCAATTCCATCGCCCAGGAAGGCGAGATTAGTCACTGCCTTGGGTACTACCACTGCCTCGTCATAAATCCCCTGCTTTATGTATATCACATGCATTGTGCGGCTCTTGAGCGGTGCCGCGTCAATCGCCTCTTGAATGGACACGAACTGACCACTGCCATCTTTCGCGACAATGGCATTTGCGGGCGCCATCTCGCTGGAACCCCCTTGTTGCAGCAAATGCCGCCTCTGGGCATCTGTGATCCACTCTGGGAGAGAGCTCAGTGGCGGCGAGCTGAGCAATCTCCTTCTTGTTGGAGTTCCCGGGAAGGTCTTGTCCAAGAGGGCCTTGAACGCGACGAAGAAGCTGAGAGCGTTCGTGAGGATCTCCTGGACGTACTCGGATCTTGCTTGCAGTGGCAACAGCTTCTCCTGCTGCCGCTCGCTGTCGATCGCGTCGGCGCAGGTGGTGTGGAATGTGAGCGCCGAGCTGAGCCAGGTATGGATGTTCTCCATGGACGGCGAGAAGCCCCGAAAGGATTTGAGGTCGAGGGTGTCGAGCTCCGACATGGAGTGATCCAGGTGGTCGAGTGAGTCGAGAAGATTGTCGGAGCAGTCGCCCAGTGCGTCCATGGTGGTGAGGTTGACGAGATTGGTCTGGGTTTCCAGCTCGCTGGAGATGTTGTGGACGAGAGCCAGGGATCTCTTCACTTCCTCCACCGCGGCTGTGATTCCAAGCAGAGCTAGCTTCTTGGGATTGGCGCCTGGAGCGTCGGGATAGCCAGAGAGCGAGGAAATGCAGGATGGGGGAAATGCCGTCCTGTTGCAAAGCGCGAGCAGTGAGTTGGATGATCCAGCGTTTGCCCCCTGGCGATTGGAAGAGCTCTCCGACCTCTGGTGGGATCTGGTGACCGAGACTCCAATCCCTATGCCTAGAACCAAGACGAGCAGCAGCAGTGTGGCTATGGCGGAGATGATAATGCAGCGCTTTCTTCGCGCCTTGGCCTCTTCTAGTCGGGCTGCGTATGGATCGAAGCTATTGACGAAGTTTAAGGGCTTCATGGTTTTTAAAGCCCCCTTCTACGAGATAGCTAGCCACTATGAGAACCTGGATTGATGCTTGTTTCCCCCACAGAGAGAAATAGACGAGCGCTTTTCGTTTCCAAAACCTGTGACAAGGGAGACCACATGATGAACAACGTGCAGCTTCTTGACATTCGTTCTTCCTTACCAACTTTGGCAATATATATTAAATGATGCATGTGCAATTTCACAGAAATATTGGATGTAAAAGAATATTCTTAGAGTTTATAACTTGTTTATTGTTATAAATATTTACTAGATATAAAAAATGGACAAAAAATGAAATGATCCAAAAATTATGTGGTACATCTGGCAAATGTGATAAAAGAGACAAGGCTTTCCCACCGTCGGGAATATAAAAGTAAGCTCCAATCGAGAGGAACAGTTTCGGCGCAGTATCAGAGCCCTGTACCAGGTTGCTGAAAGACGAGTCCACCGCCGAATACTTGACCACATCTCCCTCTCGAGTTACCCAAAACATCACCACCTTTCAGCAGCTCATACAATCTTGGAGTGTCAAATCTCCTGCCCTCCAGTAGCACCTTAAAAGTATACATGACGGCTTTGCCTCGCAATTCTACCAACTTTTTTCTTACCCAGCGGCACTCGAATTTGTGGGACTCATGTTCACCTTGTGCCACACTCCACGCCTCGGATCCAGCTTGTAAATGTCATCAAACATATACGCGTTGCGACACTTTCGGAAGAGCCTATAGCAGTCGCCCCTGATTGAGGCGCCCACTGCCATCAAGGCGACCCTCCTGTGCCCGCAGCAAACATCTATCCAGGAATCTGCACAATCGTACTTCCGGAATGGTCGATGACGAGGATGAGAAGCTGCCCTCACCCAAGCCGATATTGTGTAAATCCGCGGTCTCCGCAAAGAGCTTCCATCGCTTGACGCTGGGCTATCGCCAGCTCCACACCACATTCAATAAGCACCAATCCTTCCCAAACCCGAATGAGCGATGCCTAGCGTCACCCACTGCTCCTCCCCAGTGTTGGAATCACACATCCATAGCTTGGATTCTTGGGCCGGGCAGTGAGAAACCTTAATCCGCGGCCGTAGGCGAGCTGCCAGCGGCAGCATTGGCTCCACAGCTTGGAGACGCAGCAGCACCGTGCCAGATCCCGCCGACCTAGATTTGTGACGATTATAGCTACCAGCTCTTCGCACCATCGCCCATGGCTTCCTCGCCATTCCGAAAATGCGAAGTTTAAATCAATTGGACAAAACTGGGACACGAAAGGAAAATTTCGATCGTTCGTGGAATGAATGCCACAAAGAACTTGGGGACTATGGAAACCGGCTTTATATACACATGCACGTTGGAATACAAGGTCATCGCAGTCGCGAAAAAAAGAATCGTGAAACGCGATCCGGTCGCAAACTTTGGTCAAATTAGTGAACTCTGAATAAGAGCACTGCATTTTCGTTGGACTTTCCCCGTCACTTCCGTACGAGGAATGATATCGCCACAAAGGTTTCCCTGTTTCCAGAAGCAATGCAAAACAAGCCAAAACCCATGAGATTATTAATCAATCACACGACAAGAAATATTGGTCAGTCTCATATGACATCGAGCAGCAGCAACTTCTCATTCGACCATCCTAGGACCAAGGCGATCGAGCGAGCGCTGAAGAAGAAAATGGGGAGTATGATCCTTACCATGGGCTGGGTCTCTGGACCGGCCCCGATCTGCCAGTCCTTCGTCACTCGCACCACACCATCGGGGGATCTATCCTCACCTGCTGGATCGAGATCACCGTGTTCTACCATGGCACGCCCTTGGCGGTGGATAGCATTGACAACATCCTGCATCCCGGGTGGTCTCATGTTTCGGCATCCGATCTGCCGGTCACTCTCCACACATTCAGCTGCCCAAGCAATTGGATATTACTTTTCTTTTTTCCCACACTTATGCTAGTTGGTTTCTTTCAGACAGGATTTGAGGTCATCTTCCAGTCGGAGCTGTTGCTGCTCAAGGGCCTGCTGCCGCTGCCATTTTCATGGCGGTGCCGGTGTTTCATAGACGAGTTTGAGGGATTTGAGCGCCACTGCTTGGACGCGAAGTGGTGTCCGCGAGAGCACTTAGGGATGACTTGGGTATGTTTTCTGTAGAATCCTTTTTCTCGATCTCCTGTGCATTGGCAGAGATCATCTTGGTAATCCTGACGAGTTTTATGATCCCGCGTACAATGACTTTGCTTGGCCCAAAGGGGGTCCCTCGATACTACTACTACACTACTAGATATGAGATCTTGGAGATTCCAAAACCACGACAAGATAGAATTCCACCAGTGACGAGATATATTATCATTTGTACGTGAAACTTATCATCTGGTGAATGTATATCCTTCTGCATGTAATCGAAGCTTCACAATGCAAAGTGATGTGAGATGGTTCAAGCGCTTTCATCACGATCTTTGTCTTAGTGATCGAATCATATAGAAGCCAGCTTGATCTTTCGTTAGTCGTCGCTGTCGTCTTCACTGTCTGCATTGCACGTGAATAGCAGTTAGAATCTCTTCACTTCCACTTTCTATGCAAGCGAGAGAGAGAGAGAGAGAGAGAGGAAAAAAGAGATTTTGAGTGCTAGTTTACCTGATCTTACATCCTTTTCGATCTTTCCCTTGTCCTCAATTTGCTTGAGAAGGACCCTCACGATCAGGATCCACCAGTAGATGTGCATTACCAAGAGCGTGATCAAAAAGGTGTTGAATCCATAGTACATGACCGGGCCGTAAGCTTTGTGTGCACTCTTATCCAAGGTGTGGACAATCTCGCGGCTACAGGAGAGCGTTGTTTTCAATTGTCATTAAAAGATTGGAAACCTTGCGGCGTCCCACGTACCAGGTGCTCCAGATGATCCAGAAAGGGAAGTAAATCAGTCGAAGCAACACCCAGGCGATCGCAAACATGACGAAGAAAACACTGGAGAAGATGTCCGAGCCAGCATACCTCGACATCTTTGCCATCTCTAGAAAAATGTCGCTTGCATCGTGTAGCGCGAGCACCATGGAGCCAACTCGAGCAAATCTGGCGAAAGACAAAGCGATCGATACGGGATGGGTTTGGAGAAGAAAAATAAAAACGAACGAAATCGAAGCCTCTACCTGATGGGATAGGAACCAGCAATGAGCAAGAAAGTTACGACGTGGTGTGTCATGCTAACACCGAAATCTTTGCGTCGGGTTTCCCAGAACACGAGAGCCAGCATACTGTAGATGTAGAATCCCGCGGAGAAAGTGTAGAGGAGCTTGAGCTTGAGCCTGGCAGGGGTTGATCTCTAGGCGATCAAGTAATTGCTTCGAGAGTGAAACGTGCTTACTTGATCTTCTGGTCGGGCCAGACTTGATCTCCCGGCCCGATCCAAAAGTACTTCGTGTTGTGGAACCACGGCTCCCTGTACGTGATGAGCAACGCAAACAAATCCGCGGACGTGAAGTAGACCGCCTTCCATGCCGACTCTTTGAACTTGATCAAAGTCTTGGCAAACTGTTGATCATCGCCTTTGGATCGAGCGATGAATCGCCTCCCAAGAACCTGGAACACGAAAGCAAAGATTATGCTGGCAGTCGAGCGCGTAATGAATGAAAGAGTGACTGGATTGGAATGAGGACAGGGCGCTCACGAGTGCGCATTGAATGCACCATTCCAGCCAATCAAAGCTCGAGTTTGAGAGATAAATAGCGAGAGATTTGCCGAGAAAAGGATGGAGATGGAGGAAGCAAGAGAGATTTGGCGCTTACCTCGAATACAAAGCGGTCTAGCACGAAGCGCACTGCTGGGAAGAAGAGGCCAAAGAGTGGAACCATTGCCAAATCTGTGAGCTTGGGATAGCTCTCCACTTCCCACCCGGGCCACCTCCACACGCCTGCCATTGCCATGGCAAACCCTAGCGAGCTCTACAAGAATTTGAGCTCCAAGGAGCTCAAATCCTCCAAACGTAGCTCTCTTTGTTCGATTGATCGTCCAATTCCTCGAAATCTAGCTCCTCGAGATCTAGCCTATTGCGCTCGTCTGGATCTACCAGACAAGGAAGAAGTCAATCATTTGCGCTATTTGCGCGAAGCAAAGGTTTTGACTTCTTCCAAACTCTCAGCTGTTCTTCCAGTGTGGGTGGCAATTCCAGTACAATTCGATCGAGAGAGTGGCACTCATTGGAATTTGGAATGCGCGAGCAATGAATGAAGAAAGAGATGGCTAGGGCTACTTAGGGCTCTTCGCATTCTTTCGAGAATGTGGCAGGGGCTATGGCGGAGTCGAGGTTTGTAGTCTCTCTTTCTCTCTGTTTCGTGGATGATTTGTTTGTTTTCTCAGCTGGATCGCGCCGCGCATTCAGCACCACAGCGCGGAAGATCCTTCTCGAGCTCACCGATATGACGTAAGTGATTTTTTGGAGTTCTTGCGAGGAAAGGAATGATAAGAGTGTGTGGCAGTGTTCCTCACACTTGGTATCCTTACGCGCGGACAATGAGGAGGCGGATCATTCTCTACGTTGGCCCGACCAACAGCGGCAAAACCTTCACTGCCTTGCAAAGTCTCCAGCGAGCTTCATCAGGTTTGCTTCTTCTTCCAAAGGAAAAAAAACTCATACACTCGAAGAGGAAGAAAGAACTGTTTTCTTTCTTGCGTTACCTAATGCTTCGTTTCTCTCATCCAGGAATTTACTGCGGTCCCTTGCGTCTCCTCGCCTGGGAAGTGGCAGAGAAGCTCAACTCTCACAATGTACCGTGCAGTCTTCTCACTGGACAGGAGCGCAACGAGATCGAGGGAGCACAGCACAAAGCGATGACTGTCGAGATGGCGGACATCACTCGCGAGTACGAGTGTGCCGTCATTGACGAAATCCAGGCAAGAACAAGAGTTTTTCTCGTTTTATTTTCTCATGTTTGCCTTCTTTGTTGATTTTCTCAGATGATAGGATGCTCCAAAAGAGGATACGCTTTCACTCGGGCTTTGTTTGGTCTCGCTGCCAAAGAGATACACTTGTGTGGAGATCCGTGTGTAGTGACTCTTATTCAGAACCTGCTGGAACGTACTCAGGACACACTTGAGGTATCATTCGATCCTTCAATGGATGGTTTCCTAAACTTTCTTCCCAGGTCAGGTGCTACACCCGCTTGTCTCCGCTTGTACCTCTTAAAGAACCGCTACGTGATATTAGACGAATTCGGGGCGGGGATTGCATTGTAAGCTTCTCGCGTGACGAGATACACACCTACAAGGTAATATATACATCGCATTTGGTTCGTAAGTCGATAGTCGTTTTCTATTTCATTTCAGCGAGACATTGAGAAATTGCATCCGGCAATCAACTGCTCAGTCGTGTATGGATCTCTTCCACCAGAGACTCGCACCAAGCAGGTAATGCTTTCATGGTTTTATACGAACGAGCACAAGTTCTTCCTTTCTTTTTTGTTTTTTTCTGCTCTGTGCTTGAAAAACGGTTCTGTACTTCTCGGCTTTCAGTGTGCAGGCTGAACGATTCAACAAGGCCGACGAGGACTTTAGTATACTTGTCGCCAGCGACGCGATCGGGATGGGTCTAAATCTTAACATCCAGCGCATCATCTTCACGAAGCTGGACAAGTTCGATGGCATCGCTCGCTGCTACCTCAGTGTCATGCAAGTGAAGCAAATAGCAGGTTTGAATGGTGTCACATTCGTCAAACGACTTCATGCCTATCACTTGTGTGACAGGTCGAGCTGGAAGATTCAAGTCCAAATATCCTGTAGGCGAGGTAACATGTCTGAAAGGTTCTGATATAGCTCACCTGCATCGAGCACTTGCAACACCAACACCTGCTGTAGTGGTAATGAACTGTTGGTTGGATTTCCTATTTTTCTTTTGTTATTTCAGGCAGCAGGAGTTTTCCCAACTTTTGATCAAATAGGCCTGTACTGCACCTTTTATCCGAACTTCCCATTTTCGGCTATACTGGTGTGCTCATGTTTTCCGCTTGATTCGCTTTCTAACTTGTAAACCTTTGCAGGAAAAGTTCATTGCTACCGTGACTTTGTCTTCAATGTTCTTTCTGTGTGACTCTTCAAATCTCTTGGCGATAGCCAGGATGCTTGACGACATTCCACTGCCCATGGATTCCCGTTTCCTTTTCTGTACATGGTAACACTCGTGGTTTTGTTGCCTTTAACTCGATACAATGGTTGCGTTTGTGCAGCCCCGTGGACAAAGATAACCGTATAATCATGGGAGCTTTACTCGAGGTATAGTTGTTCCACAATATCGTATGTTTGTTTTCTAGCAATGTTTTATGTTTTTCATAGTTTGCTAGGAACTATGCGGTCAATAGGAATGTGCCACTGAAGAGGCTTCTAACACCTGCGACAATGCGAGTCCCAAGCACACAAAAGGATCTAGCGGAACTGGAGTCCCTACACAAGGTTCGCTTGTCTGGCTTTGTAAGCTGTTTAACTTGCGTTGTGTGAGCTCCAGGTTCTTGATATGTATATTTGGCTCAGCTATCGACTAGAGGATGCCTTCGTGGATCGTGAGTCTGCCATCACACAGAAACACCTGTGCAGCACGTAAGATCTCTTTTTCATCTTGCCTTCCAACTGATCTGTGTCCGCTCCAGATTGATCGAGCAGGCACTAAACTACTGGAACACGGAGCTGTCGAGCCGTAAGGCTGCCAAGCGTGAACTGATCCAGAATCTAATCGAGGAGGGGCGTTTACCAGAGGATGAAACGCCTGGAGCTCAGCGCGCGAGTATGTACAACCTCAACATGGACAGGGAAGTGAGGATAAGTTGAGCAAGCTGGATCAAAGGCGGACAAGATGAACAGAATCCGAGGAGTGTCCCTGGATAAAATGTGGTAGAATGCGCTTAAGCTGTTTGCAAGGAGGGGGGCGAGAAAGGGATTCGACAATGCAATGGGCTGACAAGGGAGAGGTGGTGGAGTTGCTGGGACGCAGCCAAGATGGTGCGGCATGACTTTTTTAAGATGGTCTTTTTCCATGTTTTATTTGCATAATTAAGTTTTTAGTTAATTATTTATAGTTATTCATAAAATATTTTTATTGATCTTATTTTTATTAATATATAGATATTTTTAGAATATATATATCACGAATATTTAATAAATTACTAAATATTTATAAATAAAAAATAAACCCTTTAAGCAAAAATTTAATGTTTATTTTATTTTTCCAAATAACTATTATTAAATGTGTCAAACATATTGTGATACAAGGATATACTACTATTTAGGTAATGCAGTTATTAGAAGAAAAACCATTAAATATAATAATTCAAGTTTTAATTATCCAAATATTTATACTATATTTTAGAAAAAAAAAATATTTATAAAAATTAAAAAATAACTATAATTTCTATAATATGAGTTAAAGATTTTGAAGCTTGAAGCAACAAAATTTGATTTTTTTTTTAGCTAAATTTTTACTATATAATTTTATTATTTTCCAAGAATAAATAAAAAGATGCACAAGTTGTTTAAACCATCTTCTTAATTTTTGATCTTTTCCTAAAACCCTTATGCAAAAATACATATCGTATAAATAAATAATTATTGGGTTTATTGTTTATTTATTTTCTACCATATGATGGTTATTTACGCAGAGCATCTATTGAAAAAAAATTAAATATAATAATTTATGTTTTAGTCATCCAAAAACATATACTGTATTTTAAAAAAGTTTTTGTTTGTTAATTTTATGATGGTTACAAAAATTAATAAATAACTATAGTTTTTACAATATAAGTTAAAGATTTTAATACAACAATTTTTTATTTATTTAAGTTACATTTTTACTATATAATTTTATTGTTTTCCAAAAATGAATAGAAAAATGCACAAATTACTTAAACTTTTTAACAAATTTCTGATATCTTTTTTAAATTTTTGTTCTTTCCTACCTTACCAATACAAGTAGTAATCATATCAAGTCCAAACCTAGTAATATTTCCACTATAAAGAAAATGCCGAAAAGATTTCTACAATAAAACAAAAGCTCATTTCACCTTTGTAAAATCAGTAATGCATATATATTGTATGTTTAAATAAATAAATAAAGTTTATTGTTTATTTATTTTTTTACCATTGGATGATTGTTTAGGCAAAGCAGCTATTGAAAAAAATAATAATAATAATTCACGTTTTAGTCATCCAAAAATTTATACCATATTTTAGAAAAGTTTTTTGTTTGTTAATTTTATGATGGTTAACAAAATAAACAAATAACTCAAGTTTTTACAATATGAGTTAAAGATTTTAAAGTGACACAAATTCATTCTTATTTAAACTTTATTTTCCTATATAATTTTATTATTTTCCAAGAATGAATAAAAAAATACACAAATTGCTTAAACTTTGTAACAACTATCTCCTCAATTTCTAATCTCTTCCTAGAACATTGTGCAAAAATATATCATATAAAATAACAGTATAACAATAAGATAATAGTATAATCATGGGAGCTTTACTCAAGGTATGGTTGTTCCACAATATTGTATGTTTCATTGTTTTATCTTTTCCATAGTTTGCTAGGAACTACGCAGTCAATAGGAATGTCCCACTGAAGAGGCTTCTAACACCTGCAACAATGCGAGTCCCAAGCACACAAAAGGATCTAGCGGAACTGGAGTCCCTACACAAGGTTCGCTTCTCTGGCTTTGCAACCTGTTATAACTCGCTCCAGGTTCT
This sequence comes from Selaginella moellendorffii, assembly GCF_000143415.4. NCBI lineage: Eukaryota > Viridiplantae > Streptophyta > Lycopodiopsida > Selaginellales > Selaginellaceae > Selaginella > Selaginella moellendorffii. Next base: position 1,348,125 of record NW_003314308.1, read on the forward strand.
TGATATGTATATTTGGCTGAGCTATCGACTGGAGGACGCATTCGCTGATCGTGATCGCACAGAAACATCTGTGCAGCGCGTAAGATCTCTTTGTGTCAGCTTGCATTCCAACTGATCTTGTCCACTCCAGATTTATCGAGCAGGCACTGAGCTGTCGAGCCGGAAGGCTGCCAAGCGCGAACTGATCCAGAATCTCATCGAGGAAGGGCGTTTGCCAGAGGATGAAACCCCCGGAGCTCAGCGCGCGAGTATGTACAACCTCAACATAGGACAAGTTGATAACTTTTGTTTAACGGTGGAAAACATTTTAAAAAACCATCGCCACATTTTTAGGTTTGTGGAATGGGGAGGAAGGCATGGGCGATGGTGATGTGCTGCGAAGAGCTCGTAGCTCTGATCGTCACGTATCTGGGTCGGCGGGATCTGGCACGGTGCTGCAGCGTCTCCAAGCTGTGGAACCAGTGCTGCCGCTGGCAGCTCGCCCACGGCCGCGGATTAGGGTTTCTCATCGCCCCTACCGAAGGATCCAAGCTATGGATGTGCGATTCCAACACTGGGGAGGAGCAGTGGGTGCCTCTAGGTCTCTCTGATTCGGCTGTGCTGGGAGCTTGCCAAGGATTGGTGCTTATAGAATCCCGTGGGGTGCTGGCGATTGGCGAGCCCAGCGTGAAGCGGTGGAAGCTCTTGTGGAGGCCGCGGATTGATGCAATATCGGCTTGGCTGGGTCGTGTGCAAGGCCAGCTTCTCATCCTCATCATCGACAAATCCGGCGCCGTGCAAAAGTACGATTTCGCCAACGATTCTTGGATAGATGTTTGCCGTCCGTCGAGGAGGATCGCTCTTATGGAGGAATGCGTCTTAATCAGGGGCGGCTGCTACAGGCTCTTCGAAAAGTTGACGCATGGCCATGACTACGTGTTTGATGATATTTACAAGCTGGATCTGAGGCGTGGAGTGTGGGACAAGATGAACATGAGACGTGAATCTGTTCGCAAATTCGAGTGCCTCCGGATAGAGAAAAAGGTGGTAGAATGGCGAGGCAAGGCCCTCATGTATACTCTTAAGGTGTTTGACCAGGAGGAGGAGCTACGAGAGGGCAGGGGATTCGACACTCCAAGACTGTATGAGCTACTGGTTGATAAGGGAAAAGTGGTGGAGCTTCCGACGCGGCTAGACGCAGCCAACGTCCTGAGCCCTGAGTTGCCCGAGGTGGTGTCTGATGACTATGACCTCTTTTGGATAACTAGAGACAGAAATGTGTTCAAGTATTCGGTGGCCGATTTGTCCTTCAACAAGCTGGTTCTGGACTCTGATGCTGCGCCGAATTTATACCTCCCGAGAGCTTTCTTCTATATTCCTGACGGTGGGGAGGCCTTGTCTCGCAACATTTTGTCACATTTGCCTGATGTACCACATGATTATTAGAGCATTGTGTCGTAGTGTCACCCGGAGGTGCAGTTCATTTTCTCATTCGTGGAAATACACTTCCCAAGGTGACGGTTCTTTACTTGGACTTCATCAAGTCGAGTGTGATTTACTGTGATGGGGTTGTGGGCTGCTGCCACCACGGACGCCAAGTGACGAATGGCTCCGGGTGCTAGACGTCGAATTTCTTTTGCAGATGAGAGACCTGCATCCATCCATGGTTACCGAGTAGCATGGCAGCGCAGGTGCTGAATCCTCAGAGGCTGCATCAAGCCTTTGAGCAAAAGCTACAAGTTCACTCCTGGCAGGTAAGTGGTGAAGTTGGTGTAAACTTGTCGTTCTTGTTCTGATTCAATTGTTTCAAGATGGTTTTTCTTCGATACAGATGGTCAAGGTTAGTCAATCGTGGTAAACGGCGGCCATGAGCGCGTAGGCCGAGGAACACGTTCTCTTTCTCTTGGACATTGAGGAGCTCCTCAAAGGCGGCCCTCGCTACACCCACGTGCCCATATCTCCTGCTCGCGTCGATCACTCTCTGCGTCGCATTGGCGGCTAAATCCCGCGACGAGAGCGCTCCAGGAGATGAGACCTCCCGACGACGAGGAAGAGGCGAAGAATCTCTCGGCCTCGTCCATGCTGCCGCATCGCCCATACGCATCCACCAGGCAGCTCGCCACGACCGGGTCGATGAGATCTCGCCCCAATTCATGGCTCGCGCGCGTGGAGCTTGCGAATTCTTTCCAGATTCATCGCAGTGGCATAGTCCATGACGATCGAGCGAGATGATCGCATCGCCGCGAGCAGTGCCAGGGACTCCTAGGGCTGGCCATTCTCGAGGTAGCCGAGGATCAAAACGTTCCAAGGCGCCGGGTCTTCGTCCCGGAGCATGGCGAAGATCCTGTGCGCTCCCACACTTGGAGTACATATTGAGGCCACGAATCGATCCTGCTTCACGCTCAGACCGCGAGCTCTCGGGCACAAACACCTCCATCGCTATCGATGGATTCGGGGATTCGGGATGATTGCTCGCTGGCAGCCATGCTCGTGCACGCATTGGCGGCCGCGACGATCGTCCTCGCATCGCCAAAAATCTCTCTTTTCGATCTATCCAGCATCATCATCTGCGAGAAGAGATCCAGCGCCATCGCTGCCTGGCCGAGCTCCCCCAACTGGATTGGCGATGATCAAGCTTGTCAAACACCGCTCGAGCTAGATCCACGCTTCCACACTTTGCGTAGAGATCCACCAGCGTGCTCGCGACGAACACGTCCAGATCAAACCTCTCTTTGCTGCCTCGCTGTGGAGAAATATACCTCGCACCATCTTGATCGCCGCCAACTTTCCAGAAAAATTTCTTCTCCCGTTCTTCCCTCGCGGCCAGCCCAGAAAACGACTTGAGCGCCGCCACAAAACTCCTGGCACTGGATCGATTGGTGTTGCTCGCCATGAATTCTTGGAAGAGTCCTAATCCCGAGATCATGGAAGTCCACGAGACAACGTCGTGAGTTTCCATTCGCTCGAAGATCATTCGAGCGGCAGGATTTCCCATACGCGTCGGGCGACGAGCACGTCTGTGTGCCATCCGGCTTGCTCGCACCAAGAGTGGACCAGCCGAGGCTCTTGATCTTGACGAACTTGGAGCTCCCGCGATCAAGAAAATCGGTTTTCTCGATCGCTGCTAGCTTGCTGCAAGCTTTGAGAGCCTGCCAGAAACGTCGCGCTGTCTGGAGAGATCGTGGAGAGGTTTGCGATTCGTGCGAAAAGTTCCAGTGCCTGGAAAGCTTCTCCATTGTCAGCGTAGCCGAGGATGAGAGAGTTCCATGAAACAACGGTTGGAGCTGTGTCGAAGACACGGCGAGCTTCGGCCATCCTGCCACATTTTGCGTACACCGATCATGGCGTTTGCCACTCTCGGTGGCACGAGCGTGAATCTCTTTGCCTCTTTTCAAGCGGACTTCAGATCGAAGATCACAGATGAGTCCTGAGGATCTGATGAAAGAATGTGTATTCCAGGGAGGAGTGATGCTGCTTCTCCTGAAGTTTTCATGACGAGATGGCTTGTGATCTGCCAAGCAAGAAGTAGAGCTTATTACCATCTTATAGAGCAGTGAAAACGGAAGCTCAAGAGAAGAGAAATATTTTACCTCGAAAGTCCATGGTAGGCGCTAACACATTTATCTTTCTAATATTAGATCTTTGGATTTCCAAAGGTAAGCAAGCCGTTTAAATGGCTTTACAATTGCTCAAACACCTCGCCTACGACGCCCCACAGCGCACGCGCCATAGCCATGGTCTACGTGAAAGACAAATATCTAGCGGTACGGAAATGCACTCCATTGTCCAAATCGTGGAAGTCATTGCTCACGAGCTGGTTTCGGACCTCGCTCCTGCCAAGGATTGGTGCTTATAGAATCCCGTGGGGTGCTGGCGATTGGCGAGCCCAGCGTGAAGCGGTGGAAGCTCTTGCGGAGGCCGCGGATTGATGCAATATCGGCTTGGCTGGGTCGTGTGCAAGGCCAGCTTCTCATCCTCATCATCGACAAATCCGGCACCGTGCAAAAGTACGATTTCGCCATGGATAGATGTTTGCCGCCCGTCGAAGAGGATCGCTCTTATGGAGGAATGCGTCTTAATCAGGGGCGCCTGCTACAGGCTCTTTCGAAGGCATCGCACGTTTGATGGCATTTACAAGTTGGATCCGAGGTGTGGAGTGTGGGACAAGATGAACATGAGCCGTAAATCTACCCACAAATTCGAGTACTTCGTGGTAAGACAAAAGGTGGTGGAATGGCGAGGCAAGGCCCTCATGTATACTCATAAGGTGGTGTCTGATGACTATGACCTCTTTTGGATAACTCGAAAGAGAGACGTGGTCTTTCGACAAGCTGGCACAGGGCTCTGATACTGCGCCGAATTTGTTACTCGCGGCGGGAGCTTACTACTATATTCCTGACGGTGGGGAAGCTCTGTCTCGCAACATTTTGTCACATTTGCCCAATTTACCACATGATTATTAGAGCTTTGCACGAGTGTTCGTAGTTTCCTCTCTAAAGCTCGAGCTGAGATGTGTCCTCTTGTGCTTTGTAACGATAGAAAAAGTGAAAAACAAAGAACCAAGACTGGTTCCTTATATAAAAATACAAAAGGTTGATTCTTCAGAATGATGAGGCAAGCAGCTTCCTCTTGTAGCGAACCATCACCTTGCCTTTTGGTCCGACCACCATTCAATCAATCTCCGGGAACGGAGAAACCAGCTCCATCTCAAAGTTTCGGAGAAGAATGCTCCACACCGCCTTTACCTGCATGTATCCAAAGGTTTCTCCGAGGCAGCCATGGCGACCGCCACCGAAGGAGGTGTAGGAGAATGGGACAGCCTTGTCCTCCTCCCGGCCGGGAGCGAAGCGCTCAGGCTAAAGCATCCGCCTGACCCCTGCAGAGCATTTGAGTTAGTTACCTCACAGTCAAGATGCACAATGTGTACCATTCTGAATCGTACATATTTGTCTCATCAACGTGCCGAAACACTGCCAAAACGCGATGACAGTAAGTCAAGGAATGGAGTTCTAATATATATACCTTCTCCGACGTCCAGCAACTGTGACACTTGCTCTGCACAAGAAACTTTCTCCTCCCTCAACCCAGCGCTATTCCGCTCTGCAGCATGCTCGTTAAACAGTATTTTGGCCAGGAAAAGTCTTACCTCAATGTTTTCATGAACTGGAAGTTTCCTGTTCTCCGGAGCCATCCGGAGCCTTTGAAAAAGAAACTATACCAGGCTATAAATAAATGGCCGCGTACCTTCCCTTCCCAACTTTATCTAGAAACACCTATGAAATGCTGAAACTAACTAGAAAGCAAACCTGGGAGCAAATGCCTCCAACCCCAGGAGTCTGATGCAGGTCGGGAAAAATCCACTGGAATAGCGAAATCGAATATTTTAATTACTAGTTTGATAAAGTCTTATTCTAGCTTCCTCAACGCTGTTTCCTGCACCTGAATTGGGTCAGCAAGGCCCAAGCGAGTCTAAAAGGGGAACATACCGCGGCCGCTTCGTTACTGCCTGTTACTAGGCCCCGCTCCTTCGTCGCCAGCTGTGGCGTTCAACTAAGATAGGGCGACAAAAAACGGAAAAAACGAAACATACCAGGACTTCCCGAGTCCGTCCCTGTCGCGAGCCCACTTGTGGCCACTTCTCCGACGGTCCACGCTAAAATCATAATCAGATAACCGACCATACGAGCCAGACCTCAATATAAAACATTTACCAGGATGTAAGTTTGATCCGAATTGATTAAAGCCTTCTGGAAGCTCAAAATCCAGCTGCCGCTTCAGCTCTTGCAGCAACTGCTGCTGCTGCTGCTGGAGCTGCTGCTTTTCTTCCTCGATGATTTGCAGTAACTCTTCGGCATAATCGAATGTGCCATACTCATCGAGTCCAGGCCCTGGAATCCCCCATGGATCTAGAAAAACCAAATATACAGGCAGAAACGGTTTTTAATTCAAAGTAGTTTCTTACCTTTCTTGAGGACTTGCTCCTCGTGCTTGCCAAAGAGTGCATCAAAGTTTCTAATAAAGCACTCCATATGCAAGTAGTGCATGTTTCGCAGTCGATCCAGTGTGCTTGTGTACACATCATAGTCGCCCGGGTTGTAAACGTGCACGACAGTGAGCTTGTTGCCATTGACATACGCTAAGGCACGTACATACTTGTCTCTTCCGACTGGTTGATGAAAACACACAAGCCTGTTGAGGACGTATTTGTAGTATCCTAAACAAAAATAACCAGACATATTATTTACCAACTACGTGAAAATGCTTACCGTCCCTATGATGCTCCGGTGTTTTTTTCGCAAAATTGACCCATTTGGGGTCAGCGATCCAGTTCTGCTGCTCAATCACTTTCTACGGAAAACGGAAAACAAACGTAAGACAAAAACATAAGACAGAAACAAGCTTAGTTTTACCTGCATTGCCCTTCGTAATCCACTCCACAGAAGCACTCCTGGTGCAGCGTCAACTCTGTATCTCCGTCCATCGTGAATGTACATCCTCGCCTCGAAAATCTCAAGAGCTTGCCGGGCTCCTGTCATGACGCCGCCCGCAGGACCAGTCACCTTGTGGATCCCGCCATCTTCTCCAACAAAAGTCGGGAAGCCCCCATAGAGCTTAGAATTGGCTCTCTTGGAAGCCCTCCGGAAGAGGTTGGGGATGTACAAGTACCCCTCGGGATCAACAGATTTCCAGGTCTTCTCGCACTCCTTATAGATTTCTTTAGAAACCGATGTCTCGACGGCATCTTCACAGATCACCTCCTTACTCCTAAAAAACAGAGATTGAACCATGCGACTCTAAACAAGAAAAAGAAGAGCACTTACCGGAGGAAAAGTGCCGCAGAGGATACGAAACAAGCTCCAAAAACTTTCACAGCAAACCTCATGGCGACGGACAAGCAGGCAGCTCCCTCAATCGGCAATCGGCGGCCCCCTCAATCACCTAAAACAAGACAGCAATAAGAGTAAATAATTTGGATTAAAGACTAAGCTAAGAGACTTACATTATCTGTGCCTTGCCGAATCGTCCCCACCGCATTTCTCCTGTAAATCCCAAGTCAGCGATTGGATAAACGAACAACACTCACAAAGGTGTGCACCGCTGTCTTGTCCTCCTCTGGTGAGGAGCGCACGCTGTCGGCGCGAGCAAGCCTGCTGGCAAATACTGGAGACTTCGCAACAATGTGGCCTGCGGGAATGTTATACTTTAGACGCCGTCTCGAGTGGTGACCGAGGAATATTTGTGGCGGTAGAGCAGACAATCTGGTTGCTGCACGTCGAAGTCGACCACTTTGGCCATCACGGTTGAAAAAGTGTTTCTGTGCGATGGCAGCGTCCACTAGTCGATAGCTCAGCCAAATATACATATCAAGAGCCTGGAGCTCACAATACGCGAGTTATAGCATGATGCAAAGCCGGACCAGCAAACCTTGTGTAGTTCCGCAGGTGTGAGAAGCTTCTTCAGTGGGATATTCCTATTGACCGCGTAGTTCCTAGCAAACTATGGAAAAGATAAAACAATGCTAGAAAACAAACATACGATATACCTCGAGTAAAGCTCCCATGATTATACGGTTATTTAGGCACGGGGCTGCACAAGCCGAACCATATAATCAAGTCGAAGCCAGCAAAAACGACGAGTGTTACCATTTACAGAAAAGGAAGAATGTCCCTCGCTATCGCCAAAAGATATGTAGAGTCACACAGAAAGAACATTGAAGACACAATAACGATAGCATTGAACTTTTCCTGCAAAGGTGTATAAGTTAGAAAGCGAATCAGGCACAAAACATGAGCACACCAGTATAGCCGTGGGAAGTTCGGATAAAAGTACAGTACAGGCCTATTTGATCGAAAGATGGAAAAACTCCTGCAGCCTGAAAGAAGAGATAAAGAACAAAGGAAAATGTTTACGAAACAATCCAGTGACTGATCAAATGATACCTCGAGTGTGTCCTGAGTGCGTTCCAGCAGGTTCTGAATATCCACACAAGTTTATCTCTTTTGGCAGCACCACCAACAAAAGCCCGAGTGAAAGCGTATCCTCTTTTGGAGCTTCCGATCATCTGATCCAATCCACGAAACAAGGGAACATGATAAATAAACGAGAAAACCCTTGTTCTTGCCTGGATCTCGTCAATGACGGCACACTCGTGATGTCCGCCATCTCGACAGTCATCGCTGTGCTCCCTCGATCTCGTTGCGCTCCTGTCCAGTGAGAAGACTGCATGGTACATTGAGAAAACCTGATGAACTCTTTCGGTTGCCAATCAGCTCCTGCTCTTCTTTGAGAGCTGTTATTTGAGATCGGCGTCTCCATCGTCACACTATGGAGAAAAATCTGGAAGCGACTTAAGAAGCAAGTAGAACCAAATAGTCAGAAGTAAAAAGGAGATTTTGATTTGCACACCTGAGTTGTGGCCTACGAACGTCTTCAATTTGGTCATCTTGGCCGCTCGGGACTGCTGCCCAGGCGCTGCAAGCAAGTAAAGTAGCTCCAAGTGAATAAGAAAAGAATAACATCGAAGAAAGAAAAACGAGATTTTGATTTGAAGAAGAAAAACATCTTCCAACATGTGATCCACTGCAATCAGGAGCGCCTACATACCTCTGGACCGATCAAAGAATGCCGCTACCCAGGCGCTGCCAGCAGGCAAAGGCTAACTTGAGGTGAGCATCTCCAAGGGAACGAAATCAACATAGAGCTACCTTGGGCGGGTTGAATCGAATCAGAAACACGGATAGAAAAGAGTGATTTTTGGACGGACTTCAGAGCTAACCTCAGGCAGTCGGGCGTGAGCGGCCTCTTCTTGAGCGGCTAACATGAGATCCTCAAACGGCTTAAGAAGATACCTCGGGAGATCTCGCCGAGGCGCCGATGAGGAAGCTCATCTGCCTCCTCTCCACCGCAGTGCCGCCATGGCCAGATCTGGCCCTAAATCGTACAATTATGGCACCGTCCCTGCACCACATTGACCGCATGGCCGTCCATGTCACGAATCGAATCCACCTACTGGATATTCCTGAAAAAGCATTGTTTGTTAATAGGCACGTGGCTTTGTGTGCTAAACCCGTTGATCAGTGACCGAGGGTAATTATGTTTGTATTTTTTATATGGGATGGATGGATGGATGTAGAGGACTCGACTTATAAAAGGACGATCCTGCTCCAGCAAATCTCGTTTGCAAACGATCGCTAGGGTGGGATACTTAGGGCTCTTGGCAAGAATGTGGGCAGCGGGGCTATGGCGGAGTCGTGGTTTGCAGTCTAACTTTTCTCTCTGCCTCATGAATGATTTGCTTGCTTGCTCAGCTGGATTGCGGCGCGCATTCAGCACCACAGCCCGGAAGATCCTTCTCGAGCTCACCGATATGACGTAAGTAGTTCTTGCGAGGAAAGGAATGATAACAATGTATGTGTTTGTGTGTTTCCAGTGTTCCTCACACTTGGTATCCTTACGCGCGGACGATGAAGAGGCGGATCATTCTCTACATTGGCCCGACCAACAGCGGCAAAACATTCACTGCCTTGCAAAGTCTCCAGCGAGCTTCTTCAGGTTTGCTTCTTCTTCCAAAGGCAAAAACATTTATACACTCGAAGAGGAAGAAAGAACTGTTTTCTTTCTTGCGCTACCTAATGCTTGGCTTCTCTCATCCAGGAACTTACTGCGGTCCCTTGCGTCTCCTCGCCTGGAAGTGGCAGAGAAGCTCAACTCTCTCAATGTACCATGCAGTCTTCTCACTGGACAGGAGCGCAACGAAGTCGAGGGAGCACAGCACAAAGCGATGACTGTCGAGATGGCGGACATCACTCGCGAGTACGAGTGTGCCGTCATTGACGAGATCCAGGCAAGAACAAAAATATTTCTCGTTTGTTTCTCATGTTTGTGTCTCAGATGATAGGATGCTCCAAAAGAGGATACGCTTTCACTCGCGCTTGGTTTGGTCTTGCTGCCAAAGAGATACACTTGTGTGGAGATCCGTGTGTAGTGGCTCTTATTCAGAACCTGCTGGAACGCACTTAGGATACACATGAGGTATTACTAGATCATTCACTGGATGATTTCCTGATCTTTTTTCCCAGGTCAGGTGTTACCTCCGCTTGTACCTCTTAATGAACCTCTACGTGATATTAGACGTATTCGGGGCGGAGATTGCATTGTAAGCTTCTCGCGTGATGAGATACACACCTACAAGGTAATATAGGTGGCGATTGGTTTGTAAGAAGATAAACGTTTTGTCGTTCATTTCAGCGAGACATTTGAGGCATTGCATCCGGCAATCAACTGCTCGGTCGTGTATGGATCTCTTCCTCCAGAGACTCGCACCAAACAGGTAACGCTATCAGGCATTTATACGAGTTCTTCCTTTCCTTTTTTTTTTATTTCGCTCTGTGATTGAAAAACGGGTCTTTATTTCTCGGCTTTCAGCAAGGCCGACGAGGACTTTAGCATACTTGTCGCCAGCGACGCGATCGGGATGGGTCTAAATCTTAATATCCAGCATCATCTTCACGAAGCTGGACAAGTTCGATGGCATCGCTCGCTGCTACCTCAGTGTCATGCAAGTGAAGCAAATTGCAGGTATGGATGGTCTCACATTTTAAACGACTTCACTCCTATCACTTGTGTGACAGGCCGAGCTGGAAGATATCAAATAGGCCTGTGCTGTAGCTTTTATCCGAACTTCCCGTTTTCGGCTATACTGGTGTGCTCGTGTTTTGCGCTTGATTCGCTTTCTAACTTGTACACCTTTGCAGGAAAAGTTCATTGCTACCGTTACTGTGTCTTCAATGTTCTTTCTGTGTGACTCTACAAATCTTTTGGCGATAGCGAGGATGCTTGACGACATTCCACTGCCCATGGATTCCCGTTTCCTTTTCTGTACATGGTAACACTCGTCGTTTTTGCTGGCTTCAACTCAATGCGCTTGTGCAGCCCCGTGGGTAAAGATAACGGTATAATCATGGTAGCTTTACTCGAGGTATGGTTGTTCCACAATATCGTATGTTTGCTTTCTAGCATTGTTTTATCTTTTCCATAGTTTGCTAGGAACTATGCGGTCAATAGGAGTGTCCCACTGAAGAGGCTTCTAACACCTGCAACAATGTGAGTCCCAAGCACACAAAAGGATCTAGCGGAACTGGAGTCCGTACACAAGGTTCGCTTGTCTGGCTTTGCAACCTGTTATAACTCGCTCCAGGTTCTTGATATGTATATTTGGCTGAGCTATCGACTGGAGGACGCGTTCGTCGATCGTGATCGCACAGAAACACCTGTGCAGCGCGTAAGATCTCTTTGTGTCAGCTTGCATTCCAACTGATCTTGTCCACTCCAGATTGATCGAGCAGGCACTGAGCTGTCGAGCCGGAAGGCTGCCAAGCGCGAACTGATCCAGAATCTCATCGAGGAAGGGCGTTTGCCAGAGGATGAAACCCCCGGAGCTCAGCGCGCGAGTATGTGCAACCTCAACATAGGACAAGTTGATAACTTTTGTTTAACGGTGGAAAACATTTTAAAAACCATCGCCACATTTTTAGGTTTGTGGAATGGGGAGGAAGGCATGGGCGATGGTGATGTGCTGCGAAGAGCTGGTAGCTCTGATCGTCACGTATCTGGGTCGGCGGGATCTGGCACGGTGCTGTAGCGTCTCCAAGCTGTGGAACCAGTGCTGCCGCTGGCAGCTCGCCCACGGCCGCGGATTAGGGTTTCTCATCGCCCCTACCGAAGGATCCAAGCTATGGATGTGCGATTCCAACACTGGGGAGGAGCAGTGGGTGCCTCTAGGTCTCTCTGATTCGGCTGTGCTGGGAGCTTGCGAAGGATTGGTGCTTATAGAATCGGGTGGGGTGCTGGCGATTGGCGAGCCCAGCGTGAAGCGGTGGAAGCTCTTGTGGAGGCCGCGGATTGATGCAATATCGGCTTGGCTGGGTCGTGTGCAAGGCCAGCTTCTCATCCTCATCATCGACAAGTCCGGCGCCGTGCAAAAGTACGATTTCGCCAACGATTCTTGGATAGATGTTTGCCGCCCGTCGAGGAGGATCGCTCTTATGGAGGAATGCGTCTTAATCAGGGGCGGCTGCTACAGGCTCTTCGAAAAGTTGACGCATGGCCATGACTACGTGTTTGATGATATTTACAAGCTGGATCTGAGGCGTGGAGTGTGGGACAAGATGAACATGAGACGTGAATCTGTTCGCAAATTCGAGTGCCTCCGGATAGAGAAAAAGGTGGTAGAATGGCGAGGCAAGGCCCTCATGTATACTCTTAAGGTGTTTGACCAGGAGGAGGAGCTACGAGAGGGCAGGGGATTCGACACTCCAAGACTGTATGAGCTACTGGTTGATAAGGGAAAGGTGGTGGAGCTCCCGACGCGGCTGGACGCAGCCATCCTGAACCCTTACAAGTACGAGGTGGTGTCTGATGACTATGACCTCTTTTGGATAACTGGAGACAGAAATGTGTTCAAGTATTCGGTGGCCGATTTGTCCTTCAACAAGCTGGTTCTGGACTCTGATGCTGCGCCGAATTTATACCTCCCGAGAGCTTTCTTCTATATTCCTGACGGTGGGGAGGCCTTGTCTCGCAACATCTTGTCACATTTGCCTGATGTACCACATGATTATTAGAGCATTGTGTCGTAGTGTCACCCGGAGGTGCATTCATTTTCTCATTCGTGGAAATACACTTCCCAAGGTGACGGTTCTTTACTTGGACTTCATCAAGTCGAGTGTGATTTACTGTGATGGGGTTGTGGGTTCTGGGAACTGGGACGCCAAGTGACGAATGGCTCCGGGTGCTAGACGTGGAATTTCTTTTGCAGATGAGAGACCTGCATCCATGGTTACCAAGTCCAACAGATTTGTAGCGGCCAACAATTTATGTGATTTATTTGTGAGCACACAACATGTCAGCGCAAGTCCAGGTCAGCAAAAACGAGAATATTTTACGGTAGAGCTGCCGCCAGGAGATCATCGCGCAGAGAGATTGGTGTTTCGAGAGATTTGCGAATCCAACGTTTTCTCGTGGAACATCTTGGCCGGAGCATATGCCCAGAGCGGGCATAAAGAAAGTTTTCGACGAGATATACTGAGGAAATGTCACATGGTGTCGAGCATGGTTTTTCTTCGATAGGAAGCAATCTGTTTGTCCAGATGGTCAAGGTTAGTCAATCGTGGTAAACGGCGGCCATGAGCGCGTAAGCCGAGGAGCACGTTCTTTCTCTTGGACATTGAGGAGCTCCTCACGTCCAAGAGAAAGAACGTGCTCCTCGGCTTACGACCCTCGCTACACCCACGTGCCCAGGTCTCCTGCTCGCGTCGATCACACTGCCCTTTCTGCGTCGCATCGGCTAAGTCCCACGACGAGAGCGCTCCAGGAGATGAGACCTCCCGACGACGAGGAAGAGGCGAAGAATCTCTCGGCCTCGTCCATGCTGCCGCATCGCCCATACGCATCCACCAGGCAGCTCGCCACGACCGGGTCGATGAGATCTCGCCCCAATTCATGGCTCGCGCGGTCGATCTCGGCGTGGAGCTTGCGAATTCCTTCCAGATTCATCGCAGTGGGACGATCGAGCGAGATGACCGCATCGCCGCGAGCAGTGCCAGGGACTCCTGGGGCTGGCCATAGCCGAGGATCAAAACGTTCCAAGGCGCCGGGTCTTCGTCCCGGCGAAGATCCTATGCGCCTCGATCGTGCTCCACACTTGGAGTACATATTGAGGCCACGAATCGATCCAGCTTCACGCTCAGACCGCGAGCTGTCGCGTGGATCGTCTCCACTTTGATCACACAAACACCTCCATCGCTATCGATGGATTCGGGGATTCGGGATGATTGCTCGCTGGCAGCCATGCTCGTGCACGCATTGGCGGCCGCGACGATCGTCCCAAAAATCTCTCTTTTCGATCTATCCAGCATCGTCATCTGCGAGAAGACATCCAGCGCCATCGCTGCCTGGCAACTGGATTGGCGATGATCAAACTTGTCAAGCACCGCTCGAGCTAGATCCACGCTTCCACACTTTGCGTAGAGATCCACCAGCGTGCTCGCGACGAACACGTCCAGATCAAAACCTCTCTTTGCTGCCTCGCTGTGGAGAAATATAGCTCGCACCATCTTCATCGCCGCCAACTTTCCAGAAAATTTCGCCGTTCTTCCCTCGCGGCCAGCCCAGAACACGACTTGAGCGCCCACAAAACTCCTGGCACTGGATCGATTGGTGCTGCTCGCCATGAATTCTTGGAACAGTTCTAATCCCGAGATCATGGAAGTCCACGAGACAACGTCGAGGTTTCCATTCCTCGAAGATCATCCGAGCGGCAGGATTTCCCATACGCGTCGACGTCGACCAAAGCGCTGGCGACGAGCACGTCTGTGTGCCATCCGGCTTGCTCGCACCAAGCTCTTGATTTGGAGCTCACGCGATCAAGAAAATCGGTTTTCTCGATCGCTGCTAGCTTGCTGCAAGCTTTGAGAGCCGCCAGAAACGTCGCGCCGTCTGATCTGCGAGTTGGAGCAATTGTAAAGCCATTTAAATGGCTTGCGTACCTTCGAAAATCCATGGCGCCCCACAGCACACGCGCCATAGCCATGGTCTTATCTAACGGTACGGAGTGCCAGAGAATGTCTCTCCGTCTTCGACAAACATACTACACTCCATTGTCCAAATCGTGGAAGACATTGAACACTCTGCACAAGCTCTTAGACTACTGTGATCGCAGCATTTCCCGGAATAGGCATCCCTCAATCTTGACAACAATGCTCAACAATGCTGCACGAAGAAGCCACGGAACCTTCGTCCTTCCTTAAACTCCGACCTTTCCTGACCTGTGTCCTTTTAAACCGCTCAAGCGTGAACTGATCCAGAATCTCAGCAACTCGAAACATTTTGGGTTTAAACGGAATGGCGAGGAAGGCATGGGCGATGGTGGTGTGCTGCGAAGAGCTGGTAGCTCTGATCGTCACAAATCTGGGTCGGCGGGATCTGGGACGCTACTGCAGCGTCTCCAAGTTATGGAACCAATGCTGCCGCTGGCAGCTCGCCCACGGTCGCGGATTAGGGTTTCTCATCGCCCCTGCCGAAGGATCTAAGCTATGGATGTGCGATTCCAACTCTGGGGAGGAGCAGTGGGTGCCACTAGGTATCTCTGATTCAGCTGTGCTGGGAACTTGCGAGGGATTGGTGCTTATAGAATCGGGTGGGGTGCTGGCGATTGGCGAGCCCAGCGTGAAGCGGTGGAAGCTCTTGTGGAGGCCGCGGATTGATGCAATATCGGCTTGGCTGGGTCGTGTGCAAGGCCAGCTTCTCATCCTCATCATCGACAAGTCCGGCGCCGTGCAAAAGTACGATTTCGCCAGCGATTCTTGGATAGATGTTTGCCGCCCGTCGAGGAGGATCGCTCTAATGGAGGAATGCGTCTTAATCAGGGGCGGCTGCTACAGGCTCTTTCGAAAGCATCGCACGTTTGATGGCATTTACAAGTTGGATCTGAGGCGTGGAGTGTGGGACAAGATGCACCTGAGCCGTGAATCTGCCCGCAAATTCGAGTTCGGGACAGAAAAAAAGGTGGTGGAATGGCGAGGCAAGACCCTCATGTACAGCCTTAAGGTGTTTGACCAGGAGGAAGAGCTACGAGAGTGCAGGGGATTCGATACTCCAAGACTGTATGAGCTACTGGTTGATGAGGGAAAGGTGGTGGAGCTTCCGACGCGGCTGGATGCAGCCAATATCCTGAGCCCTGAGTTGGCCGAGGTGGTGTCTGATGACTATGACCTCTTTTGGATAACTGGAGACAGAGATGTGTTCAAGTATTCGGTGGTGGACTCGTTCTTTAACAAGCTGGTACAGGGCTCTGATCCTGCGCCAATCGATGCGGGAGCTTTCTTCTATATTCCTGACGGTGGGGAGGCCTTGTCTCGCAACATTTTGTCACATTTGCCTGATGTACCACATGATTATTAGAGCTTCGCGCGAGTGGTCGTAATCACAACTCTGAGCTTCTCGATCTGGAGTTGCCAAGAAGGTGAGTGGTTCCTTATATAGAAGTACAGAAGACTGATTCTACATCACTTCCACCATCGCGTTCCAATCAATCTCCGGGAACCAACTCCATTTGCTCCACGACCTGCAGGTTTCTCCGAAGCAGCCATGGCGGGCGCCACCGGAGGTCAAGAAGAATGGGACAGCCTTGTCCTCTTCTCGGCCCGGAGCAAAGGTTTCGAAATCGATCTTTGTAGACGTGAGGCAGCCTGTTTGCAAACGATGGAGACGTCGCAACAATTTGGCCTGCGGGAATGTTATACTCAGATTAGTGATCATGGATCTTTGTGGCAGTAGCGCATCAGCGTGATGAAGGCGGATGCAATTTCAGTGCCTCCTTCATGCAGCGGTGCAACACGTCCATCTCGCTCACGATATCATAGTCAAGCTTTTAGCCATCCTCGGTGGTGGAGCGCCCAGTGGCACAGTACTTGGAATCAATGAAAACCTGGGGCATGTCCGTAAATCGATCGAAGACGCTGTCCAGCTCCTTTCGAGCTCGGTCTCTCCGTCGGTGAGCAAGAGACGGTGAGCAAGACGCTGATCAATCCATGGTCCCAGCTGGAAAGCTTATTGTCAGCGTAGCCGGCCACCGAGAGTGGCAAAGACACAAACAACTATGTCGCGAACTCTCTGATCGGTATGTACGCGAAATGTGACAGGATGGCCGAAGCTCGCCGTGTTTTCGATAACCGTTGTTTCATGGAACTCTCTCATCCTACGAGCGTGAATCTCCAAGTCTTTGAATCGAGCAGCGGACTTGAGATCGAAGATCACCGATGAGACCAGAGGATCTGATGAAAGAATGTGTGTTCCAGGCAGCACTGATGCTGCTTCTCTTGAAGTTTTCATGTGTGATCTGCCAAGAAAGAAGAAGAGCTTACTAACATCCTATAGAGAAAATATCTTACCTCGAAAATCTATGGTAGCCGCTACCACATTTCTTGCAAATCGGAGAGTAGATCTTCTCACGCTCATGTTGTGTTTGAGCAATTTTAAACCTTCGAAAATCCATTGCGCATTCTTCGTAATGGCAGGATGGATTTAGTGCCCTATCGAGCAGGCACTAGTCGGCCTATAATGGCGAGAAAGGCATGGGCGATGGTGGTGTGCTGCGAAGAGCTGGTAGCTCTGATCGTCACAAATTTGGGTCGGCGGGATCTGGCACGGTGCTGCAGCGTCTCCAAGCTATGGAACCGATGCTGCCGCTGGCAGCTCGCCCATGGGCGCGGATTAGGGTTTCTCATCGCCGCGGCCAAAGGATCCAAACTATGGATGTGCGATTCCAACACTGGGGAGGAGCAGTGGGCGCCGCTAGGCATCGCTCATTCGGAGGTGGTGGGAACTTGCGAAGGATTGGTGCTTATAGAATCGGGTGGGGTGCTGGCGATTGGCGAGCCCAGCGTCAAGCGATGGAAGCTCTTGTGGAGGCCGCGGATCGACACAAAATCGGCTTGGCTGGGTCGTGTGCATGGCCAGCTTCTCATCCTCATCATCGATAAGTCCGGCGCCGTGCAAAAGTACGATTGTGCCACAGACTCCTGGATAGATGTTTGCCGCCCGTCGAGGAGGATCGCTCTTATGGAGGAATGCGTCTTAATCAGGGGCGGCTGCTACAGGCTCTTTCGAAAACATCGCACGTTTGATGGCATTTACAAGTTGGATCTGAGGCGTGGAGTGTGGGACAAGATGCACATGAGCCGTAAATCTACCCACAAATTCGAGTACCTCATGGTAAGCCAAAAGGTGGTGGAATGGCGAGGCAAGGCCCTCATGTATACTCTTAAGCTGTTTGACCGGGAGGAGGAGCTCCGAGAGGGCAGGGCATTTGACACTCCAAGACTGTATGAGCTACTGGCTGACGAGGGAAAGGTGGTGGAGCTTCCGACGCGGCTGGACGCAGCCATGCTGAACCCTTACCAGTACGAGCTGGTGTCTGATGACTATGACCTCTTTTGGATAACTCGAAAGAGAGACGTGGTCAAGTATTCGGTGGTGGATTCGTCTTTCGACAAGCTGGCACAGGGCTTTGATACTGCGCCGAATTTGTTACTCGAGGCGGGAGCTTACTACTATATTCCTGACGGTGGGGAAGCTCTGTCTCGCAACATTTTGTCACATTTGCCCGATTTACCACATGATTATTAGAGCTTTGCACGAGTGTTCGTAGTTTCTTCTCTAAAGCTCGAGCTTCTTGAGCATGAAATGTGTCCTCTTTTGTTTTGTAAAGATAGAAAAAGTGAAAAACAAAGAACCAAGACTGGTTCCTTATATAAAAATACAAAAGGTTGATTCTTCAGAATGATCAGGCAAGCAGCTTTCTCTTGTAGCGAACCATCACCTTGCCTTTTGGTCCGACCACCATTGCGTTCCAATCAATCTCCGGGAACGGAGAAACCAGCTCCATCTCAAAGTTTCGGAGAAGAATGCTCCACACCGTCTTTACCTGCATGTATCCAAAGGTTTCTCCGAGGCAGCCATGGCGACCGCCACCGAAGGAGGTGTAGGAGAATGGGACAGCCTTGTCCTCCTCCCGGCCGGGAGCAAAGCGCTCGGGATCGAAGCTGTCGGGATCCTTGAAGACGTGAGGCAGCCTGTTGGCAAACGCTGGAGACGTCGCAACAATGTGGCCCGCGGGAATGTTATACTCGACGCCGTCTCGAGTGGTGACCGAGAAATCTTTGTGGCAGTAGCGCATCAGCATGATGAGAGGCGGATGCAATCTCAGTGCCTCCTTCATGCAGCGGTGCAACACGTCCATCTCGCTCACGATATCATAGTCGAGCTTGTCCCCGACTTTAGCCATCACGTTTCTCTGTTCTTCGACGGCAGAGTCCCAGTAGTTTTTATAGCTGGAAGTGCAAAAGTGAGAAATCGGTCACGCAAGAAAGAGAACTTACGTGAGAAGATAAGCTCCAGTCCATGTCGAGGTGATGGAGCTCGTGTGCTGCCCGGCAAAGAGCGCTGCGATGAGCAAACCGGTGATCTCATCCTCGGTGGTGGAGCGCCCAGTGGCGCGGTACTTGGAATCGATGAAAACCTGGAGCATGTCCGTTTCACTTCGTCCGGAACTCTTCCGGTTGCCGATGATCTTGGCGAAGACGCTGGCCAGTTCCTTCCGAGCTCGGTCTCTCCGTCGGTGAGCGGGGATCGGCAAGTATGGAAACAAGACGCTTATCGGCTGCATTCCATTGTCCAAGTCGTGGAAGAGATTGCTCACGTCCTCAAAGAGCTGGTTTCGGACCTCGCTCCCAAGCAAGCAACGGCTGGCCGTAAGGATGATGAGACGCTCCAGCTCTTCTTTAAGATCAACCTCTCCTTCGTCACCCCACTTGGAGAAGAAAAGCTGCAAGCAAGCAAGCAAAGTGGTTCTAGCTCAGCGAGAAAAAAGAATCTTTCTAGAAGAGAGAAAGAAAAGCGAGATTTTGATTTGCACACCTGAGCTTCTTCCACCATGTAGTCCACGTACGTCTTCAATCGGCTCACCTTGAGCGCCTCGGTGAAGAAGCGAAACTGTTCCATCCGGACAGAGTAATCCACGTCGAAGACCACTCCGGGGCCGAAAGTGGGGACATTGAATTGGTAGACCTCCTTTTGGCTCAGCTCGGACTCCTGGGCCTTGTAGAAATGGGAAGAAACGTCGGGACCGATCAAGAATGTGATCTTGCGCGTGACAATGTTGACGGTGAAGACGCTGCCCAGGCGCTGGTACTCCTGCCGCAGCATCACAATCGGCCCCTTGACGAACTTGAGAAGCCCTCCCACGATTGGGACAGAATCCACCACTGGAGGAAGGCGATTTCGGCTCCTGCTTCCGCCGCTGCTGCTCCTCCACCATGATAACAGCCACAGGCAGCAAGTAGTTCCCACTAGCAGCAGCAGCGCGGCCGCCACGGTCGATCGATCCGCCTCCATGGCCTTTACCTCCATCTCTAGATCTTGCCCTAAATCCGAGATGAGAACGTTAACTCCGGACCGTCCAATTGTCAGTGACGCCAGCTGTTGGATAAACTAAAATATCGCTGGCATCAAGTTTGTAATATAACGATTTCTATGGGTATCTCTTACAGGTAGCAAAACGGTGACAGTGTTCATCCACACACGCAAAAGCGATGTTTCCAGATTATGCTTTTGAAACTTTCCAACTTCCAGTGTCCAATTTGCGGCCGATTCGACTCATATTGACTTGTCAAAGTTGCTGCCTGTATAAGCTGGCCAGCTGGACATAAGCCGACGAAGAAGATGCTCCAGCTGCCGCGAGAGATGCCGTGAGGGAATCGCCGTGGATTCCACAAGATCCCAGCAATGCCCCCCAGCCATCCGCTCTAGCACCAACTGGAATGCTTTCGATCAACTCCCTGGCCTCCGGCACTCCTCCCGATCGCCCTAGAACATCCAGCATACTCACGAAGAGCTCTGGGCTCGCGGTGATGCCATAGTCGCGATCGATAGATGCGAAGCAGCTGCGCGCCTGATCGATCATCCCTGCGTGGCTGCACGCCAGGAAATTGATGCCCAGAGCGACGAGATCGGGCTGGAATCCCTCTTGCCCCATTCTCTGGAACAAGTTCACGGCTTCTCCGTGCTGACCACCAGAGGCAAGAGCAGCCATCATGGCCGTCCACGTGTACGTATTCCAGTTCTCCCGGGCTGCGATCGTGCGGCCGGCGAAGACGCTCCAGGCGTCGGCCACGTGTCCACATCTGCCGTACAGTGTGATGAGCGCCGTGGCCAGTTTGACGGGCGAGTGGACCGCCACGGAAATGGCCACTGCGTGCTCGTGAATGGTACGGCCTTCGTCCAGGGCTAGCAGGCGAGCACAGGCGTCGAGAGCTATGAGAAGAGAGATGGAATTGGGCGAGATACCCTCCAAATCCATTTGCTTGAAAAGATCAAGGGCTCTTCTTTCTTTGCGATTGATCAAAAACGCTGCCATCAGCGCGTTCCAAGACACCACATTGTCGATGCCGCGGTCGTGGTCGCCATCAAAGAACAAGAGCTCTGCAGTTTCTAGGCTGCCACATTCGCCACATTTGGCAATCAGCGCGTTCCGGAGCTTGAATCCCCTCTTCTGGAGGCCTTGGTTATCATCCAGTGCAGTGTGGCGGAGCTGATCGAAGTTAGAGCAAGCTTCTGTAACACTGATCAGCGTGATCTCGTCCGGTGGAATCCCTGCGAGATCCATGCTAGCAAACAGCCTCACCGCCTCGGATTTGAGCTGTGATTGGCGGCTAAACGCCGAGATGATGGAATTCCAGGTCCCAATTGTGGCAATCCCTGTAGCGCAGCAGCGATCAAAAATCCTCCTCGCCTCGGACAAGCACCCACATTTGCTGTACATGGCGATGAGCGCATTGTCAATGTGGCCGTCTCTTCGATTGACGGTGGCGTTGTCAATCAGCCTGTGAATCGCTCGCCCTTTCGCTAAATCCCCTTCATCTCCACAAGCGCCAAGAACACTCACGAACGCGATCCCATCAGCCTTGATTCCTTCCAAGCACGCTATTGCAAAAACCAGCAATGCCTCCCTTGGCTCGTTACATTGGCCGTGGGCTGTGATCATGGCCGTCCATGTCACGAGCCCTCGAGAAACGGACGGCATCGACTCGAACACATCCCTGGCGTTTCCCATGGCACCACATCTCGCAAACATGGTGATGGCCGCGTTAGATACCTTGAAAGATTCGCAACCAGATTCTTTGACCAACCTATAGGCTTGGACTCCCTGCGCCAAGCCTGCCAGCTTCCCACAGGCATCCAGCGCGCATATCCACGTCACCTCCGTGGCACCAATGCCTTCCTGCCACATGGCACGGAGCAGAGTGAGGGCCTCCCTGGCATGCCCGTTCTGCGAGTATGCCGCCAACATGGCGTTCCACGTCACCACATTCTTCGCGGGCATCCGGTCAAACATCTCTTTGGTCTCTTGCAAATGCCCATTGCGGGCATATGCCGCGAGCATGATGTTCCACGAGAAGGAATTCCTCTCGTGGATAGCCTCAAACGCTGCATGGGCGTCCTCCACGCATCCACACTCCCCATACATCTGGACGAGAAGATTCCCTAGATACCTGTCGCCGCCATAGCCAGAGGTGTGGAGCTGGGCGTGGATCTCCCTGCCACGTTCGATCTCCCGCCGCCGCCCACATCCCCGCAGCTCGCTCGCAAACCAGTCCTGGACTGCCGCCAGTTCTATTACAGGAAGCTTGATGCTGAGCCACAGCTAACTAGAATGTGTAGATTTGGATTCCATGATTCCAAGTCCTGAGGCTAATCGAATTGCAATGGAATTGCCGATCGATGCGTGTACGGATCAGGCGGTGGGGAGGCTCTTGCACGGAGTTTACCCTCGAAAGCCACGGCAATGCTCAACGCACTGGTGACTATGTACAGCAAGTGTGGCGACCTCGTACGGGCGGAGGGCGATCACGTGTCCATGGTAGATCCTATCCTGTGGAATACGATGATTGGAGCATACGCTCAGTTTGGGCATATGCCCGGTGCTTTGGAAGCTCTTGAGGGAAATTGGAGCTTCTCCGACCACTGTGACTTTCACGAGCTCTCTAGTGGGTTGTAGCTGGAGAGGATTCTTTGAAGAACTGAGTTTTATGAATCAAAACATTTCTCAGATTAAAAAAGGAAAATACTTTAAATTAATACCTTCTTAGAGTTAAGTATTTAATAATTTTTTGATTGTTATTATAATATAGAATTTCTTACAATGCTGCAAAACTAGGTGTTGCATTCTTTGTATTTTCGTCTGGAATATAGTGGAAATTTCAACTTTTGTTCCTATTACTTAAAATATATTTGTTTCTGTTAGGATGTACTTGAATATTTTAGCATATTCTAACAATTATAATGTAACTCCAACATTTATTATTTTGTTAAGAAGCCTAAAGAGGCCTAAATGCATATGTTTAAAACGATCACAAATACTTAACCGAATTAAGTAAGAAACAGTTTAACCACTTGATCATCCTAAGCTGGATGCCACCTGCATCTGTACTCACAAGCACACAGTGATCACACAGTGATCACAAAGTGAAGCTTGCAGTTGGCACAGTTCTCACAGGTTCTATTCTTTCCCCAACAGAACCTGGTAGCCTGCTTCTTTGACGGGATCTTTGGCTCCGTGAGCTTAATTTGGTCGAACCATTTCAGCGATTTCGTCTATATCGCTTAGACTTTTGACGTCCGTCACCTGCAAGCCTTTCAACTTCACTGTATCAGGCATGGCATAGTAGTACAAGGACTCGACCGTGGCAGCTCCCAGTCCTTTTTTCCATTCCGGAAGGACCTCATCCTTCCACACTGTATGAGACCTTTTCTTCTCCTTCGCCTTCCACTGAGCAACTGTAATCTGAAGAGCTACCACCAGGTAATTTCCGTTGGCGAATAGCTTGATGTATACGAGATCCACAGCCTTCTCGTTGAATGCTTGAGGACCCATCAAGACACCCTCCTGCAAGTCCTGGAGCGCTATGTTGCGAAGAGCAGCCACTTCGTGGCCATGAGCATACGTCCTGTACCACTTGAACGAATAAGCGTCATCAAACAGCCTCCCCTGTACCCGAATGACGCTGATCACTAGGCCTTCAATGTGCCAGCCGATGCGAGAGGGGTTCCTTTCTGCAAGCTCACTTCTGCAGTCCAGCTCTACTGCGTTTGTCCACTCTGAAAGTAGCAGCTTCTTGTCCAGCTCCTTTCCCTTTACTACATTGGTCGTGTTGGCGCTGAGAAGCTCCATTCTAGCATTTTGAAGCCCCACAATGCAAATCGATTGCAGGTCATTGGGGCTAAAGGCAGTGGCAAGAGTACTGTCATGAGCACCGAAGCTGGCTTCCTCCTCGCAAACGGCAAAAAGGTGGTGTATATCTCGGCAACCCGTTACATCTCAGAGCCGGCCAGGGTTCTGCTCGAAGCCTTGTTACTTGCATTTGGCCAGTGCAAGACCGTGAGGGAGGAGTTGCAGGATTTGCCCAGTGTAGAAGACCTGGTGGCGTGGTGCGAGGGCACGACAGGTTTGCTTTTTACCACAGCTGCTTCATCGCCTGAAAGATCACCTGGTTCGTGCCTCTGGAGTCAGTGTTCGCATCACAGTCTTGTCCATAGACAGCCCCGAGCCATATGAAAGTGCAAAACTTGACAAGGCTGAAGACTATATGCTAACTGAAGAGTTTGACGGTCCCTACACGGAAGAGGAGCTGAATACATGGATTGCGCAGGCAAATCTACCAGCTTCTGCGCTGCTGGATCTGGATAATCTGACGGGGGGAGCACCGCGCTTGTTACGCTTCTACGGAGAATGTGGTGGCGACAGGCAGCAGTGGCTGAAACGTATTAAAGCCAAGTACGAGGATAAGCTCTGGACGGAATTCGTTGGAAAGTTGGACTCGAAGGAAGATCTGGTCTCTGCTATCAACATGGTGATGGGTGATGGAAAACTACATCCGCGGCTAGCTCCGAAGATCAAGCTTACCTGCTTCTGCAAAGACCTTAATGACAGATTTCGGGTTCGGTCACCGTACTTTCGAACCCAGGCAGAGACCCTGTTAACAGATCCAGCAGCTCCTGGTATCGCTGTTCAATCATCACGCCCCTGTCCTCCCGCCTTCTTTTCATCATTCCTGTCGAGAAGCGGGTCACTGGCACACGAGAGGAAAGAAAGACGGAAGCCCGTACCAGCAAGTGTGAAGGGCTCGAGCAGAGCATTGACTTGCTGAATGCGAGTTGGGAGTGCCGATACGAGACACTCGCAGAGTCGCCCAGCACCCTGAGCTCGGCGATAAGCGTTGGCATCCACGAACCCCGCCGCCGAAAGATTTTGGAAGTCGTCCGCTGTGAACAGCTCGAAATCGACGCCACTCACCAGTGACGCCCTCCGCCGCCATAAGCAACCAACCGGGTTTAACACAAGAATATCCAGGTATATTGTGCCACTTTAGGGTATGACGATGTTTAACTGATGTCTGCCACTTTTAGACTTTAGACGATGTATCTTTGAGCTTTGAGCTATGGAGTTTTTTGCTTGCTTTTAGTGCGTTTGAGGGGAACCAAAGGTGCTGAGCTGTGTGGATTAAAGTTTTCTTTTAATTGTCTTCAAAAAAAATCCCCCACAAGTGCCAAGAACACTCACGAACGCGGTCCTCATTTGCTGTACATGGCGATGAGCGCATTGTCAATGTGGCCGTCTCTTCGATTGAGCACCACATCTCGCAAACATGGTGATGGCCGCGTTAGATACCTTGAAAGATTCGCAACCAGATTCTTTGACCAACCTATAGGCTTGGACTCCCTGCGCCAAGAGCCACACGCATCCAGCGCGCATACCCACGTCACCTCCGTGGCACCAATGCCTTCCTGCCACATGGCACGGAGCAGAGTGAGGACCTCGTTCTGCGAGTATGCCGCCAGCATGGCGTTCCACGTCACCACATTCTTCGCAGGTCAAACATCTCTTTGGTCTCTTGCAAATGCCCATTACGGGTATATGCCGCGAGCATGATGTTCCACGAGAAGGAATTCCTCTCGTAGATAGCCTCAAACGCTGCATGGGCGTCCTCCACGCATCCGCACTCCCCATACATTTGGACAAGAAGATTCCCTAGATACCTGTCGCCGCCATAGCCAGAGGTGTGGAGCTGGGCGTGGATCTCCCTGCCACGTTCGATCTCCCGCCGCCGCCCACATCCCCGCAGCTCGCTCGCAAACCAGTCCTGGACTGCCGCCAGTTCTATTACAGGAAGCTTGATGCTGAGCCACAGCTAACTAGAATGTGTAGATTTGGATTCCATGATTCCAAGTCCTGAGGAATTGCAATGGAATTGTCGATCGATGCGTGTACGGATCAGGCGGTGGGGAGGCTCTTGCACGGAGTTTATCCTCGAAAGCCACGGCAATGCTCAACGCACTGGTGACTATGTACAGCAAGTGTGGCGACCTCGTACGGGCGGAGGGCGATCACGTGTCTATGGTAGATCCTATCTTGTGGAATACGATGATTGGAGCATATGCCCAGTTTGGGCATATGGCCGGTGCTTTGGAAGCTCTTGAGGGAAATTGGAGCTTCTCTGACCACTGTGACTTTCACGAGCTCTCTAGTGGGTTGTAGCTGGAGAGGATTCTTCGAAGAATCGAGGGAATTGTTTCTCGCAATGTAAGACTGTGGATTGGATCCCAATGGCGAGCACTTTGATCTCTTGTGTTGCGCGGGGAAGCTTCAGGAGGCTCGGGATTTTATCGTTAGAACTCCGTGCGTGGTCGGCTCTTGTGACTGCTTGTAGCGTTCATGGGGGCCTTATGTCTGTCTCTCCATTCCTCAGCGGGAATACAAGATGATGTTGCAGAGCAAGAAAGAATAGATCTTTTGCTCAAAACAAAGTAAAGCTTGAAGAGCTATCAAATTGCCATTTTAATGGTACCAAGTCCAAAGACTTCACTGTATACACAACTAGATCTAGCTCGTAAGAAATAGAGAGAACGTTTTCGTGGCAAATTTGCTCATCCAGATGCACGGTAAATGCAAGGATTTTTCCGAATGATGCCGGCAACTATAATGGTTTTTGCAAGCTGCAAGGGGCAATGACAGTGAGGCATGTGCCTTACAGGAGAGCTTATTGCAGGGATATGCGGAGAATTGTCTTCTAGACAAAAGAAAAAAACTACTTTGTGTGTTCAACTTTAGGGTTTTAAGGAATATTTTCATAATATTGAATTTGTGCCAAAGCAAAAGTCTAACAAATGTAACATATTTAGATCAAAAGTTCTAATTTGAACAATCAAGAGTAAGTAGTATAAAAGGATTGTCTTCTAAACTTTAGGGGTCCATATAAGATTGTAAACGGAGTACTTTAGGGGAACTAATGTAATTAAGAAAGGCTATATCAGGTGGTGGGTGATGACATACAAAATGAAATGCTTAGTGATTTAGTGGAGTTAAGGGATAGTTTAAAAAATTTATATTTGTGTTAGGGCTTAAGATTCAAATATGAAAATAATGAGTACCTCATTAGTGGTTGAGAGTGCCATGTGTAAAACATGAAAAAATATTTAGAAAGGAAAATAATTTTTGAGGAAAGTTCTGTTTTAGCCATTATTAGATATTCTAGTCTTGGCAAAAGGCATGGAATATGTTATAAAGATAAACTCATAAAGCTGATAGTGTGGAGATATTAAATATTTCATTAAAATATACATTGAGTGGGTGAAGATGGCCAGTTTATGAAGGAGTTTTGAAGGAAACAAAATTGACCCAGCCTAAGCTAAAAGGCTTGTGTTTTGATATAATGAGTTCTAGAACATCATAGCTTTAACTTTGAGGTTATTAAGCATAATTTTGATATAATTGATTAAAGTGGTGGAAGTTAACTTCCTTAAACTTTTTGTTGGGATACGAAACAAGTTTGAGATATCCCTTGAGGGATAAATTGCTTATGTTATAATATAGTGAGTCATTGTTGAATAAGAAAATGTTCATTTTTCTAAGAAGTCTATATTTAAATATATAAACATATAAAACATTGAAGAAATAGTTTTTAGTAAGGCCCATAAAGAATGATGGATAGAATCTAAAGTTTAAGTTTAAGAAAAGCTAAAGACAAAAGAAACCTTAATTATCTAAAGTGGATAAAGCTAAAATGATATTGCCATTGCTAAGTAATGGGGACTGCCCATAAGTAACAATGTTAATCCTAATATGTGTAATTATAAATTAAAAATACTTGCTAAAGCACAATTAAGTGAAAATTTTACCTCCTAGCATGAAGGAGAATAAGTAAAATGAATGTATGAGGCCGCAAATTAAGAGAGTGAGGAATCAAGAATGAGCTCAAGGGTTTATTAATTATAACTATGGTGCCATAAAGAGTTTAAAATATGAAAGTTTTAATGTTAAATTGGGTGATGGATATAAAATGTAAGTTCCATCGGGCTCCTCCTAAAGTCATATATTCTGATTTTAGAAGGCCTCAAAAAATCTTGAATCGCTTGCGTGTGACTAAATTTTCCATTTTAATTTAATCCTTTAACCACACTTCCAACCACTTGGAGGAGTCTCACTCATAATCTCTATAAATCTTCTTTTGGACTTAGGGTTTGTTACCCTTAAGAATGGCATCTTTGCCATTCAACTTTTGCATTTGGTCTAAATGCTCCACATGTCCAATCCCATGACTGACACCCAAAAGTACCGCTGACATATCAGCCCATTACACTAAGGCCACACCCATTCACCTTTGCCATACTAATGGTCTAACACCACTTACATCAT
This sequence comes from Selaginella moellendorffii, assembly GCF_000143415.4. NCBI lineage: Eukaryota > Viridiplantae > Streptophyta > Lycopodiopsida > Selaginellales > Selaginellaceae > Selaginella > Selaginella moellendorffii. The sequence goes on from NW_003314308.1 coordinate 1,376,413, forward strand.
AGTCCCATGTCTTAAAGACTGGGCCATCCGTCCATGAGTAGTCATCCCAAATCCACTCTTTAGCATCCTTAAGATGCTTGCAGACATAGGGAATAGCCTTCCTTAATATCCCTTTTATAGTTTTTGTCAAGTTCCTTTTCTGTCCATGGCCATATTCACCAACACTTCTATGGTTAGTACACCAGAGGACTACTTCTCTTCCTTTCCATAGTCTGCGACTTTGGGACAACATTTCAGAACACCATGGCTTTACACAAGCCTCATGGGTACTCTCCCCACCTTCTGCTTTTGGGTGCTCTAGCCATGGGCTAAGAGCGAAGTTTCATTGAGCCACAGCAGGTATCCAAGTAGATAGTGCCACCCATGCTTGGACTGGGAGCATCAACCATTTGATTTCCCAGGGGAACTAAAGCCAACTTTTGAACACTTCACCAAACTACTCCACTTGTCGGTCCATATTCACTCTAGCCTTGGACTTCCCAGTGGTTATTTCATCACCCAACACCTGGGTATAGCTTTCCTGGGCCAAACTAACCTTTCCTAACCAAACTAGCTCCACTAGGGTTGAACCCCCACACTCTCCCTATTATACTTTTGGAACCCTCTACAGCCCCCCTGTTGGGGGATGATCACTTTAAGCTTTCACCCAATAGCTTGTATTAGTATTCGGACTTAGACTCAAACTTGGACTCGGACTCGGTCTCAGTCTCGGTCTCAATTCCATCTCGGACTCCATCTCAGATTCCATCTCGGATCCATCTTGAACTCCATCTCAGACTCCATCTCGGGTCCATCTCGGACTCTATCTTGGGTCCATCTCAAACTCCATCTCGGACTTCATCTCATGTCCATCTCGGACTCCATTTCAGACTCTATCTCGGGTCTATCTCGAACTCCATCTCAAACTCCACCACGTGTTATATGTTGGTCCTCTTGTGTCCCTTTTTTAGAGACTCACTTATTGCTTGTTTCATGCTTATTTTTGAGCACTTCGTTGGGAGTTGCACTCCCACTCTTGACTGTCTAAGTCAGAGTTTTTAGTCCAAACATGTTACTCTCGTTTGGCTTCCGCTTCAGCCACTACCACATGGCACCCTTTCGGCTCCACTTTTGGGGCTTTGGGATTTGTGTCTCATATAAAGCCTATGAAAGCTCGTGAAACTAGAAGTATCCATACTAAGTTAAATGGTAGCCAAAACATTTGTGAAAGGAGAGGCATTAATAAACTAACAGATGGATTTTAGTAAATTGATATTAGGATGTCAAGTACAAATGGTTCATAAAATATGCAAAGTCAAAATAGTGTGGTAAAATGTGGTTTTGACGGTTGTTAGAAGGCAAGGTTACCAAAGTTTGGGAAGTAATTTCTGCACGTTCAAAAGGATGATTTTGAATGGAAGTTGATATCATTTAGATAAACTAAAAATCATGTATAACTAAATGCTAATTCCTTGGTAAATATAATACAATTGAGAACTAGTTATAATATGGAATTTTAGCAGTGTGAGAGTCCAATAAATGGAATATAAATCCACTAGTCGAGTCTATATACCTAGAAGTGTCATTAGACAAAAGCCACTTCGAATATCACAAGTGGTGACATGCCATTTATTCTACCTTCAAGCTAGGTCTCCTCTTACCTGTATCTATGACAACTAAGTTCGTGTGTGACCACATACCATGGGACCTGCATGATGTGGAGCCAACTTTTCCATAGTGCCACACAATTAAGATTGTGTTTGACTTTCATGATGTTGAGTTAGGCCTCCAAAGAAAGTTGAGATCTCATGTGTCCACATTTGCATTTAAGCCAGCTACACTGGAGAGGATTGTCAAGACAAACAAGGCACTATCTCCCTCTATTGTTGCCACAATCAGCCTTGCAAAACCATCCTCTAGACCATCAATGTAAATGGGCACACATCATCAGGTCAAAATTGACTTATACTGTTTTGTGTTAATGGGTTCTATTGGCAGAAGTACTTGCTGGGTTTTTATCTAAATGGTGTATTTTTTGCACACTTGCATGGCTCTTCTAATGTTGTCCCTCCCACCAAAAGCAACAGTCACAAATTGGTCAAAAGGAACAAATTCAGCAGTAACAAGTTGGTCAAAAGGGGCAGATTCACCCTACTCACACAGGGGGACTTCAGGAGCTAGTAATGACTTGTGAGAATTGAAACAATAATTCAGGTTTAATGTGCAGAGGGTTTTTGAAATTCAAACTTTCTGAATTTTATACAAACTAGTAACTAGATATTCTCTAACATGATCAGACATATCATCAAAGCCGAGGTACTGTTTCTTGGTGTTCCAAGCTCTGAATAAGAAATGACATGAAAGCAAGTAGACTGAACTTATCACAAAAGTGCAAATACTAGACCTCAAGATTGAAAGGGCCAACTGTTAACAAAGGTGGCAGCTTAAGTTGATTCTGACCATAAGTTAGCCAAAGAAGAAGGTATAAAACGCATGATGTTTAGTTTAAATCGAAATATAATTGTGCATTTCTAACATCCATTTTCATTGATTCAAGTAACTGTCTTTTGCAAAATGTACATCACCTTTATATAATGCAAATTTTCATTGAAGTGCAGTCCTAATACCAAGTGCCTTTTTCCAATGGTGAGGTCTTTAACAATGAATTTTGAGAGGAATCTTCAAAACATTTCTGAACTATTCAGTTTTAAAATGGAAAATACTTTAAATTAATACTTTACCTGAGTTACGTTTGACTGTTTATTTGAATAGTGTTATTATAATATAGAATTTCTTACAACTAAGTGGAAATTTCAAGTTTTGTTCCTGATACTTAAAATATATTTGGTTTCTGTTAGGATGTACTTGAATTCTAGCATATTCTAACAATTATAATGTGCCAACATTTCTAAAGAGGTGTTTAAAACGCTCACAAATATATTCCGAATTAAGTAAGAAACAGTTTAACCAGCAGCAGCTTCTTTGTCCAGCTCCTTTCCCTTTTTTGTTAACAGGGTCTCTGCCTGGGTTCGAAAGTAAGGTGACAGAACCCGAAATCTGTTATTAAGGTCTTTGCAGAAGCAGGTAAGCTTGATCTTCGGAGCTAGCCGCGGATGTAGTTTTCCATCACCCATCACCATGTTGATAGCAGCGACCAGATCTTCCTTCGAGTCCAGCTTTCCAACGAATTCCGTCCAGAGCTTATGCTCGTACTTCTCTTCAATATGTTTCAGCCACTTCTGCCTGTCGCCACCACATTCTCCGTAGAAGCGTAACAAGCGCGGTATTCCCCCCGTCAGATTATCCAGATCCAGCAGCGCAGAAGCTGGTAGATTTGCCTGCGCAATCCATGTATTCAGCTCCTCTTCCGTGTAGGGACCGTCAAACTCTTCAGTTAGCTCATGGTCTTCAGCCTCATATTGCCCGGGGCTGTCTATGGACAAGACTGTGATGCGAACACTGACTCCAGAGGCACGAACCAGGTGAGCTTTCAGGCGATGAAGCAGCCGTGGCTCCACCTTATCATTCTTCTTTGGATCAAGCTCTTCCCAGTCATCGATGATGAAAAGCAAACCTGTCCTGCCCTCGCACCACGCCACCAGGTCTTCTACACTGAGCAAATTCTGCAACTCCTCCCACACGGTCTTGCACTGGCCAAATGCAAGCAGCAAGGCCTCGAGCAGAACCTTGTCCGGCTCTGAGATGTAACGGGTTGCCGAGATATACACCACCTTTTTGCCGTTGGCGAGGAGGAAGCCGGCTTCGGTGCTCATGACAGTACTCTTGCCACTGCCTTTACCCCCAATGACCTGCAATCGATTTGCATTGTGGAGCTTCAAAATGCTAGAATGGAGCTTCTCAGCGCCAGCACGACCAATGTAGTTGTACTTGTCGTCCATGTTTTCAGGGGGATTAAGAGTTGGTCGAAGCAGCCCCGAGTAAACAGCTCCTCCATCCCACAGGAATGAGCAATCCTTGCCAGCGTACAATTCCTGCAGCTCCTTGTATCGCTGTTCAATCATCACGGCCTTGTCCTCCCGCTTTCTTTTCATCCTTCCTGTCGAGAAGCGGGTCACTGGCACACGAGAGGAAAGAAAGACGGAACGTACCAGCAGGTGCGAAGGCCAGTAGCAAAGCATTGACTTGCTGAGGGCGAGTTGGGAGTGCCGATACGAGACACTCACGGAGTCGCCCGACACGCTGAGCTCGGCGATAAGCGTTGGCATCCACGAACCCGTCCGCGGAAAGATTTTGGAAGTCGTCCGCTGTGAACAGCTCGAAATCGACGCCACTCACCAGTGAGCGCACCACCTCCGCCGCCATAAGCAACCAATCCTTAGGGTTTAGCACAAGAATATCCAGGTATATCCTTGGTGTCTGCCACTTTTAGACTTTAGAGTATGACGTTGTGTCTTTGCGGTGAAGAAGCGAAACTGTTCCATCCGGACAGAGTAATCCACGTCGAAGACCACTCCGGGGCCGAAAGTGGGGACATTGAATTGATAGACCTCCTTTTGGCTCAGCTCCGACTCCTGGGCCTTGTAGAAATGGGAAGAAACCTCGGGACCGATCAAGAATGTGATCATGCGCGTGACAATCTTGACGGTGAAGACGCTGCTCAGGCGCCGCCCAGGCGCTGGTACTCCTGCCGCAGCATCACAATCGGCCCCTTCCCACTAGCAGCAGCAGCGCGGCCGCCACCATGGCCTTCAGATCTTGCCTTAAATCCGAGATGAGAACGTTAACTCCCGACCGTCCAATTGTCAGTGACGCCAGCCGTTGGATTGCTGCCCGAATAAGCTGGCCAGCTGGACATAAGCCGACGAAGAAGATGCTCCAGCCGCCGCGAGAGGTGCCGTGCGCCGTGGATTCCACAAGATCCCAGCAATGCCCCCCCAACTGGAATGCTTTCGATCAACTCTCTGGCCTCCTGCACTCCTCCCGATCGCCCTAGAACATCCAGCATACTCACGAAGAGCTCCGGGCTCGCGGTGATGCCATAGTCGCGATCGATCGATGCGAAGCAGTTGCGCGCCTGATCGATCATCCCTGCGTGGCTGCACGCCAGGAAATTGATGCCCAGGGCGACGAGATCGGGCTGGAATCCCTCTTGCCCCATTCTCTGGAACAAGTTCACGGCTTCTCCATGCTGACCACCAGCGGCAAGAGCAGCCATCATGGCCGTCCACGTGTACGTGTTCCAGTTTTCCCGGGCTGCGATCGTGCAGACGCTCCAGGCGTCGGCCACGTGTCCACATCTGCCGTACAGTGTGATGAGCGCCGTGGCCAGTTTGTGGACCGCCACGGAAATGGCCACTGCGTGCTCGTGAATGGTACGGCCTTCGTCCAGGGCTGAGCACAGGCGTCGAGAGCTATGAGAAGAGAGATGGAATTGGGCGAGATACCCTCCAAATCCATTTGCTTGAAAAGATCAAGGGCTCTTCTTTCTTTGCGATTGCTCAAAAACGCTGCCATCGGCGCGTTCCAAGACACCACATTGTCGATGCCGTGGTCGTGGTCGCCATCAAAGAACAAGAGCTCTGCAGTTTCTAGGCTGCCACATTCGCCACATTTGGCAATCAGCGCGTTCCGTAGCTTGAATCCCTTCTTCTGGAGGCCTTGGTTATCATCCAGTGCAGTGTGGAGGAGACGATCGAAGCTAGAGCAAGCTTCTGTAACGTTGATCAGCGTGATCTCGTCCGGTGGAATTCCTGCGAGATCCATGCTAGCAAACAGCCTCACCGCATCGGATTTGAGCTGTGATTGGCGGCTAAACGCCGAGATGATGGCCCAATTGTGGCAATCCCTGTAGCGCAGCAGCGATCAAAAATCCTCCTCGCCTCGGACAAGCACCCACATTTGCTGGACATGGCGATGAGCGCATTGTCAATGTGGCCGTCTCTTCGATTGATGGTGGCGTTGTCAATCAGCCTGTGAATCGCTTGCCCTTTCGCTAAATCCCCTTCATCTCCACAAGCGCCAAGAACACTCACGAACGCGATCCCATCAGCCTTGATTCCTTCCAAGCACGCTATTGCAAAAACCAGCAATGCCTCCCTTGGCGGCCGTGGGCTGTGATCATGCCCGTCCACGTCACGAGCCCTCGAGAAACGGACGGCATCGACTCGAACACATCCCTGGCGTTTCCCACGCAAACTTGGTGATGGCCCTTGAAAGATTCGCAACCAGATTCTTTGACGAACCTATACATCAAACCTGCCAGCTTGCCACACAGCGCGCATATCCACGTCACCTGCCCGCGAGCATGATGTTCCACGAGAAGGAATTCCTCTCGTGGATAGCCTCAAACGCTGCATGGGCGTCCTCCACGCATCCGCACTCCCCATACATTTGGACAAGAAGATTCTCTAGATACCTGTCGCCGCCATAGCCAGAGGTGTGGAGCTGGGCGTGGATCTCCCTGCCACGTTCGATCTCCCGCCGCCGCCCACATCCCCGCAGCTCGCTCGCAAACTGGACTGCCGCCAGTTCTATTACAGGAAGCTTGATGCTGAGCCACAGCTAATTAGAATGTGTAGATTTGAACTTTCCAGATTTCATAATTCCAAATGGAACTGCAATGGAATTGCCAATTGATGTGCGTACGGATCAGGTGGTGCGGGAGGCTCTTGCACGGATCTTATCGTCGAAAACCACGGCAATATTCAACGCACTGGTGACTATGTACAGCAAGTGTGGCGACCTCGTACGGGCACCATGGTAGAAGCGTATGCTCAGTTTGGGCATATGCCCAGCACTTTGGAAGCTCTTGAGGGAAACTGGAGCTTCTCCGACCACTGTGACTTTCACAAGTTCTCTAGTGGGTTATAGCTCGAGAGGATTCTTTGAAGGATCAAGGGAATTGCTCTCTTACGTGGTCCACCTTAAATGTTTTATGATTAACTCTAAATTAGGAACGTTAGATTTTAATTAGTAGATGTTGTTAACAGATATATTAATGACTATAATTTTATAATTAGCCAGTGACTGAACGGCTATAATTTATAAGTATATAACTTACATTTGGGTTTATGTTTTTCCTCTTTGTGTTTTATGTTTGTGCTCTTTATATTTTCTTTCTTATCTTATTCATTTTCTTTAGTATTATGGTTAGATTGGAATATATAAATCATATTTAAGACAGTATTATTTCCTTTTCCTAATCTTATTGAGAGAACGAATAATAAAGTAAATTCTTTTACTTTTTGTATTATGATTTGTCTTCTTCTAGAAGAGAGAGAATGTGAAAAATGTCATTGACCAATGAGATATCAATCTGATAATAAAAGCTGTAAAGAGGGTTTGAAGTGGAATTGTAAAAATTGCAATACCACAAGATTTTTTAAAACTAATATTTTTTTTGTAAATAATAATGTCACATTTGCTCAAATGTTTAAATTGATGTATTTTTAGTGCATTAAAATGCCATAAGGTAAAACTTATATTGAGTGTAATATTAAAAAACAGCACATGAGAACTTTTGTCGTGATAATTTTGAGGTAATTTAAGTATAACTTTGATATAATTGATTAAAATGGTGGAAGTTAACTTCCTCAGAATTTTTATTATGATAAGAAAGAAGTTTAAAATATCCCTTGAGGGATAAATTGCTTATGTCATGATATAGTGAGTCATTGTTAAATAATAAAATACTCATTTCTAATAAGTTTAAACTAAAATATATCAACATATAAAACATTGAAAAAATATTTTTTAGTAAGGCCAAAGGGACTAAATCCGTAAATAATGATGGATAGAATTTAAAATTTAAGTTTAAGAAAAGTTAAAGACAAAAGAAACCTTAATTATCTAAAGTGGATAAAGCTAAAACAATGCTGGCATTGCTAAATAATGGGGAGTGCCCATAAGTAATAATGTTAATCCCAATATGTGTGATTATAAGTTAAAAATATTTACTAAGGCACAATTAAGTGAAAAGCTTACCTCCTAGCATGAAGGATAATAAGTAAAATGAATGTATGAGGCCACAAGTTAAGAGTGAGAAACCAAGAATGAACTTGAGGGTTTATTAATTATAACTATGGTGCTATGAAGAGTTTAAAACATGGAGGCTTTAATATTAAATTGGGTGATGGATATAAACCTTATGAAAGCTCATAAAACTGAAAGTCTCCATACAAAGCTAGATAGTAGCCAAAAAGTTTATGAAACTAAAGGCATTAATAAACTGAAGGCTAGAGTCTTTTCAATGTTCTAAAAGAGTAAATTAATATTTAAGAAGTTAAGTATAAATGGTTCATAACATATGCAAAATCAGGATAGTGCAATAAAAGTATGGTTTTAAAACTTGCCAGAAGGTGATACTATTAACGTTGGGGAAGTAATTCCCGCATGTTTGAAAGGATGATTTTGAATGGAAGTTGGTATCATTTAGATAAACTAAATATCATGTTTAATTGTATACTAATTTCTTAATATCATCAAATGGAATTTTATCCAATATGAATAAATGGAATATAGTCCAATCTATATACCTAGAAGTGTCATTAGATAAAAGCCACTTCAAATATCAAATGTGGTGATTTGCCATTTATTTTACCTTCAAGTTAGGTCTCCTCTTACCTGTATCTATTTCAAAGTTCGTGTGTGACCACATACCATGGGACCTGTATGATATGGAGCCAGTTTTGTCCACAGTGCCACCTGGCACAAATAAGATTGTGTTTGACTTGCATGATGTTAAATTAGGCTTCAAAAGACAGTTGAGATTGCATGTGTCAACATTTGCATTTAAGCCAGCTACATCTGAGAGGATTGTCAAGACGAACAAGGCACTCTCCCTCTATTGTTGTTACAATCAGCCTTGCAAAACCATCCTCTAGACCATCATTGTAAGAGGGCACAAATCATCAAGTCAAAACTGACTTAACCGAATTAAGTAAGAAACAGTTTAACCACTTGATCATCCTAAGCTGGATGCCACCTGCACCTGTACTCACAAGCACACGCTTCTCCCTCAAAGTGAAGCTTGCAGTTGGCACAGTTCTCACAGGTTCTATTCTTTCCCCAACAGAACCTAGTAGCCTGCTTCTTTGACGGGATCTTTGGCTCTGTGAGCTTAATCTGGTCGAACCATTTCAGCGATTCGTCTATATCGCTTAGACTTTTGAAGCCTGCCACGTCACCTGCAAGCCTTCCAGCTTCACTGTATCAGGCATGGCATAGTAGTACAAGGACTCGACCGTGGCAGCTCCCAGTCCTTTTTTCCATTCCGGAAGGACCTCATCCTTCCACACTGTATGAGACCTTTTCTTCTCCTTTGCCTTCCACTGAGCAACTGTAATCTGAAGAGCTACCAATGCTTGAGGACCCATCAAGACACCCCCCCCCCCCCCCCCGCAAGTCCTGGAACCCTACATTGCGAAGAGCAGCTACTTCGTGCCCATGGGCATACGTCCTGTACCTCTTGAACGAATAAGCGTCATCAAACAGCCTCCCCTGTATCCGAATGACGCTGATCACTAGGCCTTCAATGTGCCAGCTGATGCGAGAGGGGTTCCTTTCTGCAAGCTCACTTTTACAGTCCACTTCTACTGCTTCTGTCCACAACTGTATGTCTGAAAGCAGCAGCTTCTTGTCCAGCTCCTTTCCCTTTCCTGTTAACAGGGTCTCTGCCTGGGTTCGAAAGTAAGGTGACAGAAGCCGAAATCTGCCATTAAGGTCTTTGCAGAAGCAGGTAAGCTTGATCTTCGGAGCTAGCCGCGGAGGTAGTTTTCCATCACCCACCACCATGTTGATAGCAGCGACCAGATCTTCCTTCGAGTCCAACTTTCCAACGAATTCCGTCCAGAGCTTATCCTCGTACTTGGCGTTTCAGCCACTGCTGCCTGTCGCCACCACATTCTTTGTAGAAGCGTAACAAGCGCGGTATTCCCCCCGTCAGATTATCCAGATCCAGCAGCGCAGAAGCTGGTAGATTTGCCTGCGCAATCCATGTATTCAGCTCCTCTTCCGTGTAGGGACCGTCAAACTCTTCAGTTAGCATATAGTCTTCAGCCTTGTCAAGTTTTGCACTTTCATATGGCTCGGGGCTGTCTATGGACAAGACTGTGATGCGAACACTGACTCCAGAGGCACGAACCAGGTGAGCTTTCAGGCGATGAAGCAGCTGTGGCTCCACCTTATCATTCGTCCTTGGATCAAGCTGTTCCCAGTCATCGATGATGAAAAGCAAACCTGTCCTGCCCTCGCACCACGCCACCAGGTCTTCTACACTGAGCAAATTCTGCAACTCCTCCCACACGGTCTTGCACTGGCCAAATGCAAGCAGCAAGGCCTCGAGCAGAACCTTGTCCGGCTCTGAGATGTAACGGGTTGCCGAGATATACACCACCTTTTTGCCGTTGGCGAGGAGGAAGCCGGCTTCGGTGCTCATGACAGTACTCTTGCCACTGCCTTTACCCCCAATGACCTGCAAGCGATTTGCATTGTGGAGCTTCAAAATGCTAGAATGGAGCTTCTCAGCGCCAGCACGACCAATGTAGTTGTACTTGTCGTCCATGTTTCCATGTTTGCATTAAGAGTTGGTAGAAGCAGCCCCAAGTAAACAGCTCCTCCATCCCACAGGAATGAGCAATCCTTGCCAGCGTACAATTCCTGCAGCGCCTTGTATCGCTGTTTAATAATCACGCCCCTGTCCTCCCGCTTTCTTCTCATCCTTCCTGTCGAGAAGCGGGTCACTGGCACACGAGAGGAAAGAAAGACGGAAGCACGTACCAGCAGGTGGCCACTAGCAAAGCATTGACTTGCTGAATGCGAGTTGGGAGTGCCGATTCGAGAGCCTTCTCGAGCCGCCCGACACCCTGAGCTCGGCGATAAGCGTTGGCATCCACGAACCCCGCCGCCGAAAGATTTTGGAAGTCGTCCGCTGTGAACAGCTCGAAATCGACGCCACTCACCAGTGAGCGCACCACGCCCTCCGCCGCCATAAGCAACCAACCGGGTTTAACACAAGAATATCCAGGTATATTGTGCCACTTTAGGGTATGACGATGTTTAACTGATGTCTGCCACTTTTAGACTTTAGACGATGTATCTTTGAGCTTTGAGCTATGGAGTTTTTTGCTTGCTTTTAGTGCGTTTGAGGGGAACCAAAGGTGCTGAGCTATGTGGATTAAATTTTTCTTTTAATTGTCTTCAAAAAAAATCCCCCACAAGCGCCAAGAACACTCACGAACGCGGTCCTCATTTGCTGTACATGGCGATGAGCGCATTGTCAATGTGGCCGTCTCTTCGATTGAGCACCACATCTCGCAAACATGGTGATGGCCGCGTTAGATACCTTGAAAGATTCGCAACCAGATTCTTTGACCAACCTATAGGCTTGGACTCCCTGCGCCAAGTGCCACACGCATCCAGCGCGCATACCCACGTCACCTCCGTGGCACCAATGCCTTCCTGCCACATGGCACGGAGCAGAGTGAGGACCTCGTTCTGCGAGTATGCCGCCAGCATGGCGTTCCACGTCACCACATTCTTCGCAGGTCAAACATCTCTTTGGTCTCTTGCAAATGCCCATTACGGGTATATGCCGCGAGCATGATGTTCCACGAGAAGGAATTCCTCTCGTAGATAGCCTCAAACGCTGCATGGGCGTCCTCCACGCATCCACACTCCCCATACATCTGGACGAGAAGATTCCCTAGATACCTGTCGCCGCCATAGCCAGAGGTGTGGAGCTGGGCGTGGATCTCCCTGCCACGTTCGATCTCCCGCCGCCGCCCACATCCCCTCAGCTCGCTCGCAAACCAGTCCTGGACTGCCGCCAGTTCTATTACAGGAAGCTTGATGCTGAGCCACAGCTAACTAGAATGTGTAGATTTGGATTCCATGATTCCAAGTCCTGAGGAATTGCAATGGAATTGTCGATCGATGCGTGTACGGATCAGGCGGTGGGGAGGCTCTTGCACGGAGTTTATCCTCGAAAGCCACGGCAATGCTCAACGCACTGGTGACTATGTACAGCAAGTGTGGCGACCTCGTACGGGCGGAGGGCGATCACGTGTCTATGGTAGATCCTATCCTGTGGAATACGATGATTGGAGCATATGCCCAGTTTGGGCATATGGCCGGTGCTTTGGAAGCTCTTGAGGGAAATTGGAGCTTCTCTGACCACTGTGACTTTCACGAGCTCTCTAGTGGGTTGTAGCTGGAGAGGATTCTTCGAAGAATCGAGGGAATTGTTTCTCGCAATGTAAGACTGTGGATTGGATCCCAATGGCGAGCACTTTGATCTCTTGTGTCGCGCGGGGAAGCTTCAGGAGGCTCGGGATTTTATCGTTAGAACTCCGTGCGTGGTCGGCTCTTGTGACTGCTTGTAGCGTTCATGGGGGCCTTATGTCTGTCTCTCCATTCCTCAGCGGGAATACAAGATGATGTTGCAGAGCAAGAAAGAATAGATCTTTTGCCTAAAACAAAGTAAAGCTTGAAGAGCTATCAAATTGCCATTTTAATGGTACCAAGTCCAAAGACTTCACTGTATACACAACTAGATCTAGCTCGTAAGAAATAGAGAGAACGTTTTCGTGGCAAATTTGCTCATCCAGATGCACGGTAAATGCAAGGATTTTTCCGAATGATGCCGGCAACTGTAATGGTTTTTGCAAGCTGCGATGGGCAATGACAGTGAGGCATGTGCCTTACAGGAGAGCTTATTGCAGGGATATGCGGAGAATTGTCTTCTAGACAAAAGAAAAAAACTACTTTGTGTGTTCAACTTTAGGGTTTTAAGGAATATTTTCATTTGTGAGGTCTAAATCTATAATTCCAATGTTATATATTATTATAAGTTTAGTAGGACTTTAACAACTGTTGGATTTGATTTTCTAGACCACTCACTTATAAATGGCTAATATGAATATGCACATTGGTTGAGAGAAGTGCATGGATATATAGTTTTTGTTTAGATTTAACTTTTGTATTGTTTAAATAGTTTTTATTTTTATAATTTTTTCTATTTCTTTTTCTTTTGTTTCTCCTCTTCTTTTCATCCATAGTTGAGTAATATATTCCTTTGTAACAACTTCCTCCCTTGTCTATGGAGCAGTAATTCATATAACTTATCAATATTATAAGAATGTAATTGAACAATCAAACTCATTGTCCTAAGAATGATAAATAACAATTATAGTGAAGAGATCAAATTTATGATATATGTAAACTTTAGAGTTCCCATGAAAGAAATCCAACTAAACCTAAGCAAAAGGAAAGAAAAATATATTATGTCTAATGTTTATGCAAGTTTTCCAATCATTTGCAAAGAATAGCATTGTACTGGTATAATAATTTGAGTACAGTAACTCATGTGGATTAAAGCTTTCTTTTAAATGTCTTCAAACAAATATTTGAACATATTAACAACTATAACAATGCCTTTGAGAAATTACATCATCTTTATCAAATGCCATCTAAATTGCAGATTAGTAAGAAAGAAACCCTCCCTAATAGAGTTGTTAAATGTTGAGAAGAGTGTGAAACACAAATCCCTAAATCTCATAAATGAATGAAAGTGTGTTAATGGCCAAAGCAAAAGTCTAACAAATGTAACATATTTAGATCAAAAGTTCTAATTTGAACAATCAAGAGTAAGTAGTATAAAAGGATTGTCTTCTAAACTTTAGGGGTCCATATAAGATTGTAAACGGAGTACTTTAGGGGAACTAATGTAATTAAGAAAGGCTATATCAGGTGGTGGGTGATGACATACAAAAAGAGTGAATATGACATTATGAACTTTTAAGTTGCAAAACTAATAAGTCTAATGCTTAGTGATTTAGTGGAGTTAAGGGATAGTTTCAAAAATTTATATTTGTGTTGTTGCAAAACTAATAAGTCTAATGCTTAGTGATTTAGTGGAGTTAAGGGATAGTTTCAAAAATTTATATTTGTGTTGAGTTTAGCCAAGGGCTAAAACAATCTTAAGATTCAAATATGAAAATAATGAGTACCTCATTAGTGGTTGAGAGTGCCATGTGTAAAACATGAAAAAATATTTAGAAAGGAAAATAATTTTTGAGGAAAGTTCTGTTTTAGCCATTATTAGATATTCTAGTCTTGGCAAAAGGCATGGAATATGTTATAAAGATAAACTCATAAAGCTGATAGTGTGGAGATATTAAATATTTCATTAAAATATACATTGAATGGGTGAAGATGGCCAGTTTATGAAGGAGTTTTGAAGGAAACAAAATTAACCCAGCCTAAGCTAAAAGGCTTGTGTTTTGATATAATGAGTTCTAGAACATCATAGCTTTAACTTTGAGGTAATTAAGCATAATTTTGATATAATTGATTAAAGTGGTGGAAGTTAACTTCCTTAAACTTTTTGTTGGGATACGAAACAAGTTTGAGATATCCCTTGAGGGATAAATTGCTTATGTATAATATAATGAGTCATTGTTGAATAAGAAAATGTTCATTTTTCTAAGAAGTCTATATTTAAATATATAAACATATAAAACATTGAAGAAATAGTTTTTAGTAAGGCCCATAAAGAATGATGGATAGAATCTAAAGTTTAAGTTTAAGAAAAGCTAAAGACAAAAGAAACCTTAATTATCTAAAGTGGATAAAGCTAAAATGATATTGCCATTTTTAAGTAATGGGGACTGCCCATAAGTAACAATGTTAATCCTAATATGTGTAATTATAAATTAAAAATACTTGCTAAAGCACAATTAAGTGAAAAATTTACCTCCTAGCATGAAGGAGAATAAGTAAAATGAATGTATAAGGCCGCAAATTAAGAGAGTGAGGAATCAAGAATGAGCTCAAGGGTTTATTAATTATAACTATGGTGCCATAAAGAGTTTAAAATATGAAAGTTTTAATGTTAAATTGGGTGATGGATATAAAATGTAAGTGACTAAATTTTCCATTTTACTTTAGTCCCTTAACCACACTTCAAACCACTTGGAAGAGTCTCACTCATAATCTCCATAAGTCTTCTTCTGGATTTGGGGCTTGTTCACCTTAAAAATGACATCCTTACCATTCAACTTTTGCATTTGGTCTAAATGCTCCACATGTCTAATCTCGTGACCGACACCCAAAGGTACCATTGACATATCAGCCCATTACGCTAAGGCCACGCCCATTCACCTTTGCCATACTAATGCTCTAACACCACCTACATCATAGTCCCATGTCTTAAAGACTAGGCCATCCGTCCATGAGTAGTCGTCCTAAATCCACTCTTTAGCATCCTTAAGATGCCTGCAGACATAGGGAATAACCTTCCTTAATATCCCTTTTATAGTCCTTATCAAGTTCCTTTTCTGTCCATGGCCATATTCACCAACACTTCCACTGGGACAAAGCCCACATGCCTGACTACTAAATCTTAATGTCCTGTAGGACTTCCTCATCACATAATTGTATCCTTGGTTAGTACACCAAAGGACTATTTCTCTTCCTTTCCATAGTCTGGGACTTTGGGACAACATTTCAAAACACCGTGGCCCTACACGAACCTCATGGGTACTCTCCCCACTTTTTGCTTTTGGGTGCTCTAGCCATGGGCTAAGAGAGAGGTTTCATTGAGCCACAGCAAGTATCTAAGTAGATAGTGCCACTGTAGCGCATGTGATCATGGGATGAGATTTAGATATACTGTCACCGTGGATCCTTGGAACCTTGGGGGATAAATAGGGATAAAATAGCCACTAAGGGCTTTCTCATCAAGCAATTGCCCCTTTTCCAGTTGGCTTAAGGGGAGAGAGATAAGGTGCGCTACAGTTGGTATCAGAGCAAATGGCACGGGTTCGATTCCCATTGATTAGTGGCTACTTAAAAGTATAATATACCCTTGAGTAAGGTATATTCCTACCCCTAAATTTGAAATCGTACGTATTGGGCATCCATGCGTACGTCCTTCCTCTTGTATACCCTTGAGTAAGGTATATTCCTACCCCTAAATTTGAAATCGTACGTATTGGGCATCCATGCGTACGTCCTTCCTCTTGTGTGGAGTATCCACGGACGAAGGTATCCACTGTGGGACTGCGGTACAGGTGGATGACTAGTTGCCTCACATGGAATAACTGGTCTACACAATGGAAGGATTGGTAGATTGAGTGCGGAAATGGAGGTGCTGGTTCCCCTTGGCTCAGTAGGGGTTGCTAGTCAATAGTCAATGAGGACATTGACATCTCTGAAGGGGGCAGTAGGGGTTGCTAGTCAATAGTCAATGAGGACATTGACATCTCTGAAGGGGGGGTGAGTGTAGCGTATGTGATCATGGGATGAGATTTAGATATACTGTCACCGTGGATCCTTGGAACCTTGGGGGATAAATGGGGATAAAATAGTCACTAAGGGCTCTCTCATCAAGCAATTGCCCCTTTTTCAGTTGGCTTAAGGATTGGTAGATTGAGTGCGGAAATGGAGGTGCTGGTTCCCCTTGGCTCAGTAGGGGTTGCTAGTCAATAGTCAATGAGGATATTGACATCTCTGAAGGGGGCAGTAGGGGTTGCTAGTCAATAGTCAATGAGGACATTGACATCTCTGAAGGGGGGGTGAGTGTAGCGCATGTGATCATGGGATGAGATTTAGATATACTGTCACCGTGGATCCTTGGAACCTTGGGGGATAAATGGGGATAAAATAGTCACTAAGGGCTCTCTCATCAAGCAATTGCCCCTTTTCCAGTTGGCTTAAGGGGAGAGAGATAAGGTGCGTTACAGCCACCCATGCTTGGACTGGGAACATCAACCATTTGATTTCCCAGGGGAACTAAAGCCAATTTTTGAACACTTCACCAAATTACCCCACTTGTCGGTCCATATTCATTCTAGCCTTGGACTTCCCAATGGTTATCTCATCACCCAACACCTGGGTATAGCTTTCTTGGGCCAAATTGGCCTTTCCTGACCAAACTAGCTCCACTAGGGTTGAACCCCCACACTCTCCCTACTATACTTTTGGAACCCTCTACAGCCCCCCTATTGGGGGATGATCACTTTGGGCTTTCACCCAACAGCTTGTATTAGTATTCGGACTCAGACTCGGACTTGGACTCGGACTCGGTCTCAGTCTTGGTCTCGATTCCATCTCAGACTCCATCTCGGACTCCATCTCAGACTCCATCTCGGGTCCATCTTGAACTCCATCTCAGACTCCATCTCGGGTCCATCTTGGGTCCATCTCGGACTCTATCTTGGGTCCATCTCAAACTCCATCTCGGACTTCATCTCAGGTCCATCTCGAACTCCATCTCAAACTTTATCTCGGGTCTATCTCGAACTCCATCTCAAACTCCACCACGTGTTATATGTTGGTCCTCTTGTGTCCCTTTTTTAGAGACTCACTTATTGCTTGTTTCATGCTTATTTTTGAGCACTTCGTTGGGAGTTGCACTCCCACTCTTGACTGTCTAAGTCAGAGTTTTTAGTCCAAACATGTTACTCTCGTTTGGCTTCCGCTTCAGCCACTACCACGTGGCACCCTTTCGGCTCCACTTTTGGGGCTTTGGGATTTGTGTCTCATATAAAGCCTATGAAAGCTCGTGAAACTAGAAGTATCCATACTAAGTTAAATGGTAGCCAAAACATTTGTGAAAGGAGAGGCATTAATAAACTAACAGATGGATTTTAGTAAATTGATATTAGGATGTCAAGTACAAATGGTTCATAAAATATGCAAAGTCAAAATAGTGTGGTAAAATGTGGTTTTGACGGTTGTTAGAAGGCAAGGTTACCAAAGTTTGGGAAGTAATTTCTGCACGTTCAAAAGGATGATTTTGAATGGAAGTTGATATCATTTAGATAAACTAAAAATCATGTCTAACTAAATGCTAATTCCTTGATATCATCAAATGGTAAATATAATACAATTGAGAACTAGTTATAATATGGAATTTTAGCAGTGTGAGAGTCCAATATGAATAAATGGAATATAAATCCACTAGTCGAGTCTATATACCTAGAAGTGTCATTAGACAAAAGCTACTTCAAATATCACAAGTGGTGACATGCCATTTATTCTACCTTCAAGCTAGGTCTCCTCTTACCTGTATCTATGACAACTAAGTTCGTGTGTGACCACATACCATGGGACCTGCATGATGTGGAGCCAACTTTTCCATAGTGCCACACAATTAAGATTGTGTTTGACTTTCATGATGTTGAGTTAGGCCTCCAAAGAAAGCTGAGATCTCATGTGTCCACATTTGCATTTAAGCCAGCTACACTGGAGAGGATTGTCAAGACAAACAAGGCACTATCTCCCTCTATTGTTGCCACAATCAGCCTTGCAAAACCATCCTCTAGACCATCAATGTAAATGGGCACACATCATCAGGTCAAAATTGACTTATACTGTTTTGTGTTAATGGGTTCTATTGGCAGAAGTACTTGCTGGGTTTTTACCTAAATGGTGTATTTTTTGCACACTTGCATGGCTCCTTTAATGTTGTTCCTCCCACCAAAAGCAACAGTCACAAGTTGGTCAAAAGGAACAAATTCAGCAGTAACAAGTTGGTCAAAAGGGGCAGATTCACCCTACTCACACAGGGGGACTTCAGGAGCTAGTAATGACTTGTGAGAATTGAAACAATAATTCAGGTTTAATGTGCAGAGGGTTTTTGAAACTCAAACTTTCTGAATTTTATACAAACTAGTAACTAGATATTCTCTAACATGATCAGACATATCATCAAAGCCGAGGTACTGTTTCTTGGTGTTCCAAGCTCTGAATAAGAAATGACATGAAAGCAAGTAGACTGAACTTATCACAAAAGTGCAAATACTAGACCTCAAGATTGAAAGGGCCCAAAGGTGGCAGCTTAAGTTGATTCTGACCATAAGTTAGCCAAAGAAGAAGGTATAAAACGCATGATGTTTAGTTTAAATCGAAATATAATTGTGCATTTCTAACATCCATTTTCATTGATTCAAGTAACTGTCTTTTGCAAAATGTACATCATCTTTATATAATGCAAATTTTCATTGAAGTGCAGTCCTAATACCAAGTGCCTTTTTCCAATGGTGAGGTCTTTAACAATGAATTTTGAGAGGAATCTTCAAAACATTTCTGAACTATTCAATTTTAAAATGGAAAATACTTTAAATTAATACTTTACCTGAGTTACGTTTGACTGTTTATTTGAATAGTGTTATTATAATATAGAATTTCTTACAATGCTGCAAAACTAAGTGGAAATTTCAAGTTTTGTTCCTATTACTTAAAATATATTTGGTTTCTGTTAGGATGTACTTGAATTCTAGCATATTCTAACAATTATAATGTGCCAACATTTCTAAAGAGGTGTTTAAAACGCTCACAAATATATTCCGAATTAAGTAAGAAACAGTTTAACCAGCAGCAGCTTCTTTGTCCAGCTCCTTTCCCTTTTTTGTTAACAGGGTCTCTGCCTGGGTTCGAAAGTAAGGTGACAGAACCCGAAATCTCTTATTAAGGTCTTTGCAGAAGCAGGTAAGCTTGATCTTCGGAGCTAGCCGCGGATGTAGTTTTCCATCACCCATCACCATGTTGATAGCAGCGACCAGATCTTCCTTCGAGTCCAGCTTTCCAACGAATTCCGTCCAGAGCTTATGCTCGTACTTCTCTTCAATATGTTTCAGCCACTTCTGCCTGTCGCCACCACATTCTCCGTAGAAGCGTAACAAGCGCGGTATTCCCCCCGTCAGATTATCCAGATCCAGCAGCGCAGAAGCTGGTAGATTTGCCTGCGCAATCCATGTATTCAGCTCCTCTTCCGTGTAGGGACCGTCAAACTCTTCAGTTAGCTCATAGTCTTCAGCCTCATATTGCCTGGGGCTGTCTATGGACAAGACTGTGATGCGAACACTGACTCCAGAGGCACGAACCAGGTGAGCTTTCAGGCGATGAAGCAGCTGTGGCTCCACCGTATCATTCGTTTTTGGATCAAGCTCTTCCCACTCATCGATGATAAAAAGCAAACCTGTCCTGCCCTCGCACCACACCACCAGGTCTTCTACACTGGGCAAATTCTGCAACTCCTCCCACACGGTCTTGCACTGGCCAAATGCAAGCAGCAAAGCCTCGAGCAGAACCCTGTCCGGCTCTGAGATGTAACGGCTTGCCGAGATATACACCACCTTTTTGCCGTTGGCGAGGAGGAAGCCGGCTTCGGTGCTCATGACAGTACTCTTGCCACTGCCTTTAGCCCCAATGACCTGCAATCGATTTGCATTGTGGAGCTTCAAAATGCTAGAATGGAGCTTCTCAGCGCCAGCACGACCAATGTAGTTGTACTTGTCGTCCAAGTTTTCAGGGGGATTAAGAGTTGGTCGAAGCAGCCCCGAGTAAACAGCTCCTCCATCCCACAGGAATGAGCAATCCTTGCCAGCGTACAATTCCTGCAGCTCCTTATATCGCTGTTCAATCATCACGGCCTTGTCCTCCCGCTTTCTTTTCATCCTTTCTGTCGAGAAGCGGGTCACTGGCACACGAGAGGAAAGAAAGACGACGTACCAGCAGGTGCGAAGGCCACTAGCAAAGCATTGACTTGCTGAATGCGAGTTGGGAGTGCCAATTCGAGAGACTTCTCGAGCCGCCCGACATCCTGAGCTCGGAGATAAGCGTTGGCATCCACGAACCCCGCCGCGGAAAGATTTTGGAAGTCGTCCGCTGTGAAGAGCTCGAAATCGACGCCACTCACCAGTGAGCGCACCACCTCCGCCGCCATAAGCAACCAATCCCTTAGGGTTTAACACAAGAATATCCAGGTATATCCTTGGTGTCTGCCACTTTTAGACTTTAGGGTCTTTGAGCTTTAAATTACTTGTTTTCCCGCCATTTTCAAAAAGCGAGAGCTGCCAGCTCAGCGCCACATCAGCCCAGTGGTACAAAGCGACTCTTCTACTCTCCGACCTAGGCTAGATAGATGAAGGGCACCAACGGCGACCATGGCGCTGCTGCCCCTGCTCCACGGATCATCAATCCATCGGTGCACGAGGCGCTCATCAAGCTCATTCCAATCCAGGCGCAGAAGATCCGCGAGAAAGGGGTCTCCAGGTTTGCTCCACAGAAAGAGAAGGACAAGGGCAAGGAGAAAGGCCTTTCGTCCAAGCAGCGATCCAAGCAGCAAGCCAAGCAGCAGCTCAAGCAGCAGCCGGCGGCGCCGCGAGCTGTGCGCTGGGAGGACGACGAGGACCCTGCCAAGCTCCAGCAGTCGGAAGAGTTTGACAAGATTTGGGAAAACGATTGCGAGACCCGCGCGCTAGCCTGCCAAGTAAGTTGATCTCTTTGTTTCCTTGGTTGATGATCAATCACTCCTTCTCAGATCTTGTGTTGCAGGACAAGCTCACAGATTTGCTGTGCCGCTACCAGTCCCGGCAACCGGATGCTGGGCGCCTCACTGCGTCCTTGGAAGTAAACATCGATTGATCGATCGTTCTCCAAAATATTTTATGAGGTGCCTAACTGGTTGTTCCTCAGGTGCTAAAGGAGGTTTGTCAAATGTGTGTACCATTCTCACACGTCTTGACGGACATTCTCCAAGAGCTCGAGCTCGCTCTTTACATCAGTGCCGAGGACAAGGAAAAACATGAGCTCCAGGTTTTTATTCCTTCGCAATGTTCCCAAGTAAGCGTTCTTGCCTGTCAAACAGGTTCCATATTTTGAGCTCGTTGGCAAGCTCGAGCATGATATCAAGTGGAAAGAAGATAGTCAGCAAGGCTGGCGGAGCTCTCTTACGGACTGCCAAGAGCGCATCGAGCGGATAGAAGAGACTATGACGGTAAGCTTTTATGCTTTTGATTGCTCGTGCTACTGGATTTCATACAGCTGATTAACAGACGTTGAGCACTCAAGTCAAGAATGCCGACTTCCTTAACAAGAATCTCCATGCCAGCTTGACTGCTGCCTCTGACTCTCTAAACTCCGCCAATGATCAAGTCCACAAGTCCAAGCAAAAGCTGGTAGAACTTAAGCAGGAGCTCAAGGATGCCAAGGCCGAAGTTCGGAGATCGAAATCCATGGAACTCCAACTCCAACACGTAACTTTTTCCCTTCCCTTTCTTCTAAGCTAACTTTCTTCATCGACTACCAGGAGAAAGATCTTGTGGAACAGGACCAGCTAAAAGCGGAGTACGCGCAGCTTGTTACCGAGCTACAACACTTCCAGACCTTCCTTGATGCTGCACGCAACCAAATCTCTGTGAGGTGCGTCGGTCATATCCAGTTACCTGGCTCCTTAATGTTTATTTTCTCTTGTTGCAGCGTTCCAAGACCTGAGTACATGGCCATGAAAGCTCAGATGCTGGAGCTGCAGAAACGTCTTGCTGATATCCAGGCCAAGTCCATCAAACTCACGTACCAGACAGCGCATTTAACTCCAAGGCCGTCCTGGACCGCAGCTCCAGTTGGAGAGAAAGATCCGACGCTGTCCACGCTTGAACAAGTTGCTCAGATTTGTAGAGAAAACGCGATTCTCTCCAACAAACTTGCCATGCTTCAAAGCGAATGGACCAACACAAATGTTGCTCTTGCCGAGGTAAACTTTTTGTTGGGCTACGAAGCGTGATGAAAAGCATTTCTCCCACCTTGCAGGCGAATGAAAAGTACCAGAAGGTTGAAGAAGAGAACAAGAAAAAGAAATAGAGAAGCTTCGTTCATTCGACCATAAGCTTGTAGGCCTGGATTTCCATGGGGCTCATCTCGACTATCCCGATCCCTGCTGCTGACGCTCCAGCGCCCTTCCGGCCGGGCAGCGTCTCGGCATGATCGTGCAAGAAATTGAGACTGGAAGGCGTGACTTTGCTCACCACCAAGTTGCTAAACGTCGAATGGAGGTCGACCTTCGCGCTGGTGGCCAGTGTGGAGCAGCTATCGGTTCCTCCTTTCCTGCAGTAAGACTCGTCCCATCCTCTTCTCTGGAGTAGAAGTCCATACTCGACGTCTTCCAGCTGCGAAGGCCGGAGTGCTTTGATCCCGACCAGGTGCAAGTCACAGGGAAATGCCGAAGCTAGAGACGACCACTGCGTGTCCATCGACGTCTCCTGGATTACGACCGAGCTCTCGACGATCTTTCCCAGGAACGCGTGCATGGGATAGTTCAACTGGGCTCCAACTCGGTGGGATAAGAGCGAGGGAACCGAGAGCTTCTGGTGGAAAGATGCCGAGCTCGTCACATTCTCTTCGAGAAGCAACTGGAAGACGATGTTGAGCGGCCTGTTGTCCATGACTCCCTGCCCGAGGCCTCGACCATCGTCTTGAGTGAGCCGTCTATCCAGCATCACTTCCAGCCAGCCGGTCTGTAAGCTGGCAACTCCGAGAGCCTGGCGGCTATGGACCGAGAAGCGCTTGCCCCGAGAGTCCTGGACGAAGGCCAGCGACGGCATTGGATAGTAGTTCCCTTGCAGCGGGATCTTGTCGTAAGTTTCTCGCCTGATGGTCTGGAAGCCGTTCAAGTCCGAGTGGAAAACTCTGCCACTGTCGATGCCGGTCTTGAAGCGCGCTATGATCTCCTTGTTGTTGAAGCGGTGATCTAGAAGAGCTACGTGATAGTTAATCTCCACGCTCAAGGCCTGGACGGATTTTCTTCCCGTGGCTCCGCTGTGATAAAGTCTGGCACTTCTCGAGAGCTCGCCGCCTCCAATGCTGGTCTTCAAGACCACATGAACTTCTTGCATCGCTCGGCCTTCTGTGACGAGCACCAGGCCTCCAGCTTGTACAAGAGACTTTGCTTCGCCGTCGGGCAAGAAGAGATAAGCACCGCTCCCGGCGCTCGAGTAGTAAGCAACGTCCTCCTCGACAGCAACCAAGGTTGACGGAGAGGCCGCCTTGGAGATCTGGATCGAGCGTAACATCCCGGTGGTGGAATCGAATCCCAGCGTCTGGAAGCCGTTGGTGATCTCGAGGGTCTCCACAGTCTCGAGCGAGCAGGAGTAGCCGTTGGGACAAGAGAACTTGTCGTCCGAGTTGAAAACTCTGATCCGGGCAGGCACTGCTCGCTTGCACGACGAACCATCTGCGACGCCTTCGGCCGAGCTGACGAAGAAAGTTGCGAGTCCCAAGGCAGGAACAAGAGCAGTCCAGTGCAAGCGATGCCTTCCGGTCGACAAGTTCGATCCTGTTTCATCCCATTCCGGAGAAATTTGGCTGTCAACCGAGGCCCAGCTTGGGCCGAACACACACACTGCCGGATCGTCGACCACCACCATCACCACATGCTCCACCGCTTCCTCGAGAGGATTGAAGAAGACCACTCGACGAGCTTGGCCGCTCGCGAGTCTGACGGATTTCTTCACCGCTAGCATGTTAAACTTGGAGCGAGATTCCTCCGGCTCGTACCACTGCCGGAAGTTCTCGCTCTTGCACTGCTGCTGGAGAAGTAGCGCTTCGACACTGGCAGCCATGAAGGCCTGGAGCTCCACCAGCGACGTGTGCATCCGCGTTCCATAATCTTCCACAACGTGATCCCTCGCGGTGCCCGTGACTCCGTCGTGGTGCTGAAAGAGCGCGAGGTTCTGGCTAGCGGAGACGATGGCGTTGCTGTACGACGCTGGAAACGAGGAGGTGTCCTTCGGCCGGCACTTCGCGTGAGTGAAAACGTACAGAATGTTGGCAGCTCGGAGTGTGTGCTCGAGGACACGATCCACGGCCTTGTAAAACGGTCTTGATACGTAATAGCCACTCCAGTAGTCGTGCATTCTATCAGCATACGTGAAGAAGTCCCCAGAGAGCGAAGGGAAGCCCGGAACTTCGTCTTCGTTGGCCCTCGAGCTCGACTTTGTGCTTCTGGCAACCTCGTCTCGGAGCGTAGAGAAGTAATCCTCCAGAGTTCCAAACTGGACGCTAGCCTTGAGCTCCGGGTGAGCGCTGATATAGTCGAAGATGACCTGGTAGTTCGTGAACTGGAGCTCGGCCTCCTGCGGGGTCACGTACCGGAAGTCGTCACCCAGCGGCACCAGCAAAGTGTTGCTTCGATACAGCGTCGACTTCTTCCTGTACTGATCGAGCAGCAGCATCGCTCGCTCCCTCACGTTTCCTTCGTTGATCTCTTCCGGATTGTATCCCCAGGGACACCGCTGTGCCTGTCCAACTCTCACAAGCCTCCAGTAGTCGAACTGGCAGCACACAGCCGGCTCCGGGCCGCAGGTGTGAGGAATGTCGTAAGAATAGAACGGCATCATGTGGCAAAAGATGGCGGTGGAGTTTGCGGAATCCCAGCCTTGTCTCCACATGAACTCGAGGCTTTGCCGCTGAGCGAGCTCCTTCTTTACCTCGTAGTGTGTTCGCTGGATAAGCATGTTGGCGAATCCCATTCTCCGCAAGAGATACGCCATGGTGGCCGAGTGACCGAATGGATCAATCGCCCAAGCGTTCCTTGGAGTGACCCCGATGGTATCACGAAGCCAGAGGTTCCCTGCGGTTATCTGGAAGCCATGACCGAGGTTACTACCGAGTGCCAAAAGTTTGGATGCTTGCTTGTACGTACCTGTTCGATGATCGCGAAATGGTGTGAGTTCGCCTGGAGAGCAAGTTCTTACAAGTTCTTAGATGATTTACGTTCTTAGTTCTTAGCTCTCGTACCTCGTCGTTCATCACCCAGCCTCCTCCCACAACTTCGAGCTGTCCACTCTTGACTAGGCGGATGAAATCCTGCTTCTCCGAGTCCGAGGCGTCTTGCCACCAGCGATGGAGGTAGGACATCTCCTCCCAGATGAACTTACGTCGAGGATCCTGAGCACGAGAGGAGACGATCAGGGAAGTTTTTCTAAAACTAAAAGTTTGATGCTCAAAGTTTGTCTAGGTAGAACTAAAAGTGTGAAGCTCGAGTACCTTGCGAAGAGCTCCAACCACAGTCGAAAGTATGTGTTTCGTGCGCTCCTGGTAGTACTCCTCCACCGTGCGAAGCCACCCTGGATCGTTGTGAGAGTGAGGCACCACAAACACCTTGAGCTTCTCGCGATTCCACTCGTCACCGCGGTACTTCACTGCCCATCCCTGCGTCCACGCGCCACCGTCCTTGTTCTCGAAGGCTATGGCGTCGTAGAGCTCCTTGGTGCTTATGTCCATCACCGCTTCCAATTGCACCCTCGAGGGACTGAGATCGCGGGCGCCGCGGCGAATCATCGGCATTCCCGGCATCGAGACGATTGGGTCGGCGCTCCAGCTGTAGATCGCCATACCTACAACCAGGAGCAGCAGCGCGAGCACGATCCCTCCACGAACCCCGCAATCCAAAATCTCGTAGACGAGCCTGTGCCGCCTCTGGATCACTCTCACCTTGCGGCGGCCGCTGCTCGATCCCGAGGAGGACGATGCCGCCATCGCGCCGGCGAGGGTGGACGAACTATCCACTTCTCTTCTCGCTCGCTTTTAGAACATCCTCTATAGTAAAATAAACAAAACAATGTAGGACACGCGGCCGTACGCCGTGCATCCGGGAGGGGTACGGAAAGGGGAATGGTTGGCTATGGTGGGTGACTGCGCAAGAACGAGGGTTTGATAGGGGAGGCGCTGTGGCCGCGGCGCTAGGGTGCGCGTATTGGGAACGCCGCGATGGCGATGGCGTAGCAGCAGCGCAGCAGCAGCGGCGCGGAATCATGCTTGTAAGGCGCTAGGGAGATCTCCTGTGGCCAGATTCTCCCCCAATCCAGTGAGCCATGGAGCGGCGTGTAGGGAACAAATTCAGGCTTGGCCGCAAGATTGGGAGCGGCTCATTCGGCGAGATTTACCACGGTGAGTGCTGTGGTTTGTGCTTGAGAGTTGCGAGTGATGATTTCTCCTTGCTCTGCAGGAGTGCACACACAGACGAATGAGGAGGTTGCTATCAAATTGGTGCGTTTCTCTCGTTGCTACTGCGAATGCGGGGCTCTAATGTGTTCTTGTGCTCCAGGAAAACGTGAAAACGAAGCACCCACAACTGCTGTATGAGTCGAAGCTGTACAGGATTCTACAAGGAGGAAGTAAGAGTTTTTCCTGAGAGGAAAGGGGAGGAGGGATTTTTCCAGGCTGATTTGCGTATGTGCTGTTGTTCCGGCAGCTGGAATACCCAACATTAGATGGTATGGAGTGGAGGGCGACTTCAACGTTATGGTGATTGAATTGCTCGGCCCCAGTCTCGAAGATCTCTTCAATTTTTGTGGCCGCAAGTTTTCTCTCAAGACGGTGCTCATGTTGGCCGATCAGCTGGTGAGAAGAACTCTTTCTCTTCGAAAGCTTACAAGCTGCTTCTTCGTTCAGGTCAATCGAGTTGAGTTAGTCCATGCCAAGAGTTTTATCCACAGAGACATCAAGCCAGATAACTTCTTGATGGGCCTTGGCCGAAGAGCAAACCAGGTTAGCTGATCATATTTCGGAGAAAACTGGTTGTAACCTGTTTAGAGCCGTCAGGTCTACATTATTGACTTCGGGCTGGCCAAAAAATACCGTGATCCGACGACTTACCAACACATCCCGTATAAGTAAGCTTTTCTCTTCTGGAACTGAAAGCAAGTGTTCTTTTGTGTTCTCGTGTCTCGCAGGGAAAATAAGAATCTGACAGGAACAGCTCGCTATGCTAGTATCAACACTCACCTTGGGATTGGTACGTACAGAGATTGATTTCCTTGTGTTCTGTGCTATGAAAGCTTACAAGTGCATCCCAGAACAAAGTCGAAGGGACGATTTGGAATCTCTTGGTTACGTTCTTATGTATTTCTTAAGAGGAAGGTGAGCATAGTGGCAACACTGATCGGATGATCGCTAACTCAATGTGCAGCCTACCTTGGCAAGGGCTGAAGGCAGCTACTAAGAAGCAAAAGTACGAGAAGATAAGCGAGAAGAAAATAGCGACGCCAATCGAGGTATGTGTTCTGTGTTGGAAGTTCCATGTATTCAAACTTTCTCTTTTGGTTTTGTGTGAAGACTCTTTGCAAGGGTTATCCGCCAGAGTTTGCATCTTACTTCCACTACTGCCGGTGTCTGCGTTTTGATGACAAGCCAGACTACTCGTATCTGAAACGAATTTTTCGCGACCTTTTTATCCGCGAAGGTAAATATATCTAAGCTAGCTTCTTGGAAACTCACTTTTTTCAACTGTGTCTAGGATTCCAATTCGATTACGTTTTTGACTGGACACTCTTGAAATATCAGCAGTCGCAAATGCGAGCATTGGTAAATAGAATACAGCATCTGGATGGAAAACTCTCGTTCCTAACCAGCTTTCCTTGTAGCAGCCTAACCTCGGAGGAACAAGTGGCTCCGGTGCTAGTCCATACGCAGGTATCTACTTCATTGGAACGACCTCTCAGCTTGTGGCCCCTATGTTTGCAGGTGCTCAGGAGCGGAACGACTCAAACGAGGCCGCACGACGCCGGTTGTCTGGGCTTAGCGGTGGTGCTGTAGAAACACCCAAGCAGAGGAGCGACGTAGCGGTGAGCATTTTCCGTAGTTTGTGACAGCAAAAACATCTTTGTTTTCAGGTTGTGCAGGGAGACTTGGGAGACGTCGACCGCACACACTCGTCCTCTTTCGTTCGAGGCGGGAGCACGTCGAGAAGAGCCGTGGTCACAAGCTCGACCCCAAACCCGAGGCCGAGCGTGCCGGGCGGCGAAGTGGTGGACGGGTCCCGGATCATGTCCTCCAACAAGATGGCCCCGGGCGCTCTCGTCCGGGCGGCCCTGCGGAGCTCCCAGGTCGGCCTCCCGGGGGCGCTGGAGCCCAAGAGAACGCTCGCGAATCGCACCCCAACATCTAACACCAAGAACTACGAGGCAGCACTCAAGGGAGTGGAATGCCTGTCCTTCGAGATGGAGCACAACAACAGCAGGCAGTAGCATCGAGTAAGTTTTCCCCCCGCCACCTTGTTTCATTTCCTCCATGGCTTTGGCTTTCTCACGCGAGACAAAAGCAAGCTTCCGCCGCCGCTGCTGCTACCGTCGTGATTCTTTCATTAACAGGAGTCCATGCTTACGTACGTAATGTGACTCGTCTCATCGGGAAGCTTGAGCTCTTGTCTCGACGCGTTCACTTTGTTCCGGGATTAACTTATCAGTGGTTTTGCGAAAGAGAGATGGATCATCGCAGCGCCGAGAGGGAGCGCGTCAAACTTCGTGCTGTGGCCATCGGAGCACCGTCCGGGACGCCAGTTGCAAGGGATGGAGGAGGAGGAGGGCAGCGTTCGAGCTCCTCATTTCTCGCGGTGCCTGGGAAGCGCGGTGGGATTCCGGACGAGGTGTGGAGACCCGGTAGTGATCGTCTTCGTGGCCCGCAAAGTCCATGCGAAATGGTTGTCGCAGGATCAAGGTCCTCTCGATCGTTTGGATCGATCCTCGCTCGCATTCTTGCTTGCTCGTCTAGGATCAATCCTTCTTCCAGGATTGATGCTTATGGTGCGATGATGTGGTAAGCGTATGGAACGCTCACTGCTCGAGTAAGATTGGAGAGGGTTTCTCACAAACCGGCACGTCGTGGACATGAGCTTGCCCAGCCAGAAGCTCTACCACCCGAGCTTGGGGCCGGGCTTTACCTCCGCTCGGTGGAGAGGGCCGCGTCCTTCGTGCCCGGGGATCAATCTACGCCAGCACCAGTAACGTAGTTCTTCTCTTGCGATCTAGAGGCATTCGTGAGAGCCGATCGTTCCATTCGTGGGCATCTTCGATTGGAGCCAGCTGAGCACCGAGAGCGGAGGCCATGGAGGTGAATCTCGAGATCGGCGTGGAGAGCTGGGGAGGACCTCCGGCGTCACGCACGGTCATGGCCTACATCCTCATCGTCGGCGATGGTAACATCCAGGAGCTCCCCTTCGACATCGATGGCGATATGTGCGACGAATGCCATGGGGACGATATGGGGCGGCACGGCCAACGGGCGGGGTGGATCTGCGGCGGCTGCTCGAGCTCCTCCACCTGAAGATCAGCGCTTCCCAAGGAAGAACCCTAATTCTGTCTAAGAGTTTTGTATATTTAGGGCAAAGAAGGAGCTATGGCTGCGATGGCGCAGCAAGCGGGAGGAGGTGATGGAGCCGGCACTGGTGGTGGCGGCGGTGGCGGCGGCGGTGGCGGTGCCGGGCCACGGAAGACGAGCGTCTCGTTCGGATCGCTCATGCCATTCCTCCAGACGCTTGTGGCGCCGGAGCAAAATCTCCAGCTCGTGGCGCTCTATGCGAAGATGAAGGTGTGTTCTTTCGCCGCTTTCTAGCTCCACTTGTCTTGATCGCCCTCCACCACACCACAGGAGGAGAAGATCTCCCGCGAGGATTTCGTGAGGGGAGCTCGCGTCGTCGCGGGAGAGAAGGTGATTCTGGAAGCTCTCAGTCGGATGAACTCGAGGGTATGGTGCACGAGAATTTCTACTCGATCGACCCGCGAATTTTTTCATTTTTGTGTCGCCAATGTAGCCTCCACAGGCGCTACACCCAGAACAACCCCCAGCGCTTGGTGATGGATCATCACAGCAGCCACCATTTACTCCACCAGAACGAAAGCAGCTCGTGAGGAAAGCTTCTGATATGGCCATGACGTCGGGCGGACAAGCCAGGTTCCAAATTTGTTTTCTTCCCTCCTTTTGCTCGATCTCACGAGCTTTTGCAGTAAGAAACAAAAGGCTGATCCGGTCCAAAGCCTTGAGCAGATCAACGATGTAACTGCTGTTGGTGGCGTCAACTTGAAAGTAGAGTTTCTTTTCTTGCTCGCGTTTCGGTTTTCTTACTCTTTTGATTTCAGGAAGAAGAAGAGCGCTTGCTCACTGCTCCGAGAGAAGAAAGCCGGACTACACCTGAGATGCGAAGGAAGTTTATGGAGGAGGAAGGCCGATTTTTCTTGGAGAAAGGTCCACTACATACTAAAGTACAAGAAATTGGTATAAAGATTTTGGAGCCATATCGGTGATGCCATTGGTGCCTCTACTTGCAGCCGCGAAACATGGACTCAAAAGCATCAGTGAGGACGTGGAGCGTTGCTTGTCGATGGTAAGCGTCCCCGTCGTGAAAATTGAGCTTATAGTTTGTGATCCAGAGTGCGGAGGAATTGTTGTGGGGCTTTCTTCTCAAAACCATCAAAGTGTCCAAGCAGGTACCAGTTTTGCAAACTTCATTTTCAAGTCTCACTGCCCCGCTTCCAGAGATGCGACGTTGAAAAGGAACGGCACAGGGTTATGGCGACGCTAGATTTTCAGAAGCAAATCACGGCCATGAGGAAAGAGCAACGGGAATTTCGGCAAAGAAAGCAAGCCGAAGAAGCCGAGAGATTACGCAAGCTCAACGAGGTTAATGCATCACTCTTTTGAGTGATCCAAGCCCCAAGTTAACTTGTGTCGTGCAGGAGAAAGGACCACAAGCAACTGAAGAATCAACTCCAAAATCTCAAAAGGTGAGCACGCTCATGTATGCTTATTTATTTTTTCCTGATGCTTCCAGTGTGTGCCAGGCACAACAACAAAACGATGACAAGTTGAGAACCACGGCGGCAAACATTGCAGCTCGCAAGGCTGTGGGAGCCGACGACGTGCTCTCCAAGTGGATGCTAATGGCCGAACAGAGACAGCAAAAGCAAGCAGCTGCTGGTAAGCTCTTGCAAGTTTGGAAAGCGGAAAAGAATACTTCGTGAGCTTGTAGATGGCTGGGGAAACGCAGGAACACCAGTTGCCGGCAAGCAGCAGTTCGGTGGTAAGCTCGTTTCCGAGCGATGATGCGTTCCTGACAAACTTTCTTGATAGCTGCGACGCCTCGAGTGAATGCCCGGCGCTCTGCTCTACCTCAAGCCACCAGAGCTCGGTCGATCATACTCCGGGACCTGGTGGCCTGCCTGGAGAGGGAGCCGGGCATGTCGACGTCCCCTCTCCTGTACAGATTCTACGAGCGATTGTCGAGCGAGGAGGTGAATTACTAGAGGAGCACACATTCTAACACTTGCGAGAGATCGAGAGCGTCATTTCTCTCCAGGAAAATGGGCCAAGCCTGCGTTTTTGCGGTGTTCGTGGCAGGCAAACAAGAGATCTTCAATGTTGACTTGAGGATAGGTCCCGGGATCGATACCCGGCAAGAGAGGAATTTGGCCCGCCGCATGTCATGTCATGTCATAACAGACCTCGTAACGCCACCTAATCACACGAACGACCAAAAAAGAAAATCCCCCCAATTTATTTCTCGAAAACAAATAACCCCAAAATAGGCCCCCGGCGCCGCCGCCGTCCGATGCGGGCGGCGATCCGACGGCCCGGACCCCAGGCACCGCCATTCAATCTGGTTTGCGCAAAGAAAGAAAGAAGAAGAAAAGAAAAAACTCACGCCGAGAAACACACCACGCCGGTGGTGGTGTTTGTGTAGTACCATATCATATCGTTAATGCCTGGCATTTGTTCCTTGTTGCGAGATCATCACATAAGCAAGAACATCCCAAAAAAAAAAGGAAAAAATTTACCAAGGGTACGTTCTCCTCCTCCTCCTTGTTCTTCATCTTTGTTTAGCTCTCTCTCATTCTCAATCAATCAAGCATGCTTATAGCTCTAGCTCCAGCTCTTCCAGCTACATTGGGCGAGCTCGGCTATGGTGCTGCCTGGTTTGCATTTGCATGCAGCATCATTTGCTAGGCTTGCATGTATCTTGCTCGCCGTCGCCTTGTCTCACCTAGACTGGAATTTTCGACTGTTCCAGGTGTTGGGCTGCTGAGTGTGGCGGCTGCCGGTCTTGGGTTGCCCTCTTTTCCGGGGGCAAGGCTCCCCCTTTCTTTATTCTTGTTGGTCTCCTCTTCTCGGGAAAAGAGAAGATGCCCGATGATCACCAGAGCTCCGGGCTTGCTGACGCTGCCGCCACCACCGCCACCACCGCCGCCAGCGAACACCACCACTCGCCGCAAACTCCTCCTCCTCCTCCGCTCACTTCTCCATCGCCAGAGCACAGCAACAACAACAACGGTGGTCATGCACAAGCTCCCACAAGCTCGGAAGTCCACCACGCGCTCCTAGCCGCGGCCGCCGCCAGCGCCACCGCGCCGCCTCGCTCCTCGGAGATGCTCAATCTCCCCCGAGACTTCCTGTCCCTCCGCCCGCAAGAGCCGCCACCCCTCTCACACTCGCGGCTTGTTCCAAAGTTCGAGACCAAAGACGCGCCTTTGATCACGGTACAAATGGCGTCTCCTCCCCACAACTACAAATGCACCTCGATCACCACCACCACTAGCACGACTAGCACTGCCACTCCAGTCTTCTCGGCCGGTTACCCGCGAGCTCTAGCTTCTCACGAGGAGGTCTTGCGAGACAAGGAGCTCTTCCTCGACACGCTCCGGAGGCTCCACGGGAGCATGGGATTCAAGTCATTGACGTACGTAAGTAGACACTATGGTTGTCTCTCCCGCTCTCTTTTTGGTTTCTCTTTGGTTTCTCGATCGATCGATTGAACTCCTTTGACCGTTTGATGGATGGATGGGAACTTTTTCTTCAGGATACCAACAATTGGAGGAACTCAGCTGGATTTGCACCTCTTGTACAGGGAAGTCACGGCCCGCGGAGGATTGCACCAGGTTGGTGGAGCGAAATTCTTGTTTCTTTGGCACAGGCACTCACTTCGCTCGTTGCTCGCAGGTGATCAAGGATAGGATCTGGAAGGAAATAAAAGCGGTGTTCCATTTCCCACCGACGACCACCAATGCGTCGTATGTTCTTCGGAAGTATTACTCGAGCCTTCTCCACCACTACGAGCAGGTCTACTTCTTCCGGAATCAGGGAGCTGTCGTATCTGCGCCCGGTTAGCTTTCTCTATCCGGAATTCATTCATTCCTTTTGCCTCGTTTTCTTCTTTTCTTTTCCTTCCTTTGACTGACTTGGAGTCAGGTCTTGTCTCTCCAGGCGATGCAGATGCTGCTGCTGATCCAGGTAGAAGAAAGGCAAAACAAAAACTTTACTCACAATACTTTGGTTGCTCTAAACAAAGTTATCTTTTTTTGTTCCTCGCAGGGAATGCCACCACGAACTGTATCGGTCAGACCGTGACAGGATCAATCGTTGGCAAGTTCGAGCATGGCTACCTCGTCAGTGTCACCGTCGGCAGCGAGGCGCTCAAAGGCGTCCTGTACAACGTCCCACCCGGCGAGTACGTGCCACAGTTCACGACCACGTCCAAGCTCCCGACTTCCAACGGAGCTCAGCTGTCCGAGTGCGTGAATGCTGATGGAGAGCTCCGGCGCAAGAGGAGGAGGAGGCTGGGATTGAGAAAAAAGGATCCCAACGCTCCAAAGCTCAACCGGAGTGCCTACAACTTCTTCTTTGCGGAGCAGAGAGCACGGATAAGGCTGTTGCAGCCCAACCGGGAGATCAGCAGGATGATTGGAGATTCGTGGAGCAAACTAACTGACGAGCAGCGACTGGTAACAGCACAAAGTTCTCTTCTCTCTCGTTTTTTTTCTTGGTTTTCACATCAGTGACACCCTCTGGCAGCCTTACAAAGAGCGTGGACTCGTGGACAAGGAGCGGTATCGGAAAGAGATAAAGCAGTACCGGGAGAAGATGCGGGGATTGAAGGACGTGGACATGGAAGGCACGACTGAAGAAGCTCACGAGGAGGAGGACGTAAGCGATGATCCAGAGCAGGAGGTGGAGACGGAAGACAATGGCGTTCCGGCTGACGAAGAGCAGCGTGAGACTCTCGAGTTTAAGTCCATCCTCTCGGCTCAGGCCTCCTAACTCTTTAGCTCGTCACTCACTCACTCACCTCTTTAGTGTTGATGATCATGTACATTGCCTCACATCTCTCACAATTGTTGTCTAACATGGATAGATCGATTCGCAGCTCCTTTTTCTACTTGCAGCGTAGTAAATCTTAATCTTTGGTGTATGCCATGATCGTAAATCCAGAAGATCCGCCAGGAAGATGATGGGAAAAGAGGGGCGACGGGGACAAATTGTTTTCTTCTTCTTATTTCTGTGTCTAAAAAGCAGTGTTTTCTGGCAAGCCAGGACGATATCCGATGGTTTCCAAGCTTTACAGAGAAACAAACCATCCAACCCAGCAGATTTCTAGTCTCCATCTCATCAACCTTATCACCAAACTGAATCAAGTCTTGTTAGAGACGAACAAAACAAATCCATGGCCGGTGTGGGGAGCTGTTTTCCTGCAACACGGCACTGCCATCTTCGAGGGACCACGCCAATAATATCTCGGACTTTAAAATGTTTGAAGCTCGATCGCAATGTAGCTATAGTTGTGTTTGTATCAAGTCGAGTGAGGAAGCATGGCGCCCCCAGCTGCGAGCCTCGATGGTCTGCCAACTTCCACGCTTGCTCATCCCTTGCTCCAAGGAGGCCGCCCTCCTTATGCCCACAAGTTCTCCAAGGCGCAACTGGAAGCACTCGAGGCCCTGTGCTCTACATTCGTTCCGCAGGTTTCGTCCCCCGATGGCAGCCACAGAGAGTTTTACGAGCTCTCTGGGGAGGCAGACGCAGAGATGGTGAGCAGGCCGAGCTAGAAAAGCAAAAAAGATGGCTTTGCTTGCGTTTGTTTGTAGGTGGCGGGGAGGATGACACAGTTTATCCATCCCAAGCTTTTGAGGAGAGCCGAGGAGGTGCTGGGCATGCTCTCCACGCCCAAGTCCACTCCGCAGTACCCCTACGACAAGAAGTTCAGTGAGGTGCCGCTCGAGGAGCGAGAGAAACTTATGTACCAGTGGGCCAACAGCGACGACGACGATTCCCGTCTCAACTTCAAGATCTTCAAGACGTTCATCCTCAACACTGTCTATAGCAAGGTGCCATGGTTTAAAAAGACGCTCTCTATATCAAGACATTGTACCTCTTGGCTTGCAGGTGGATGCTAAGGGCTACAACCCGACCTGGGAAGCCATCGGCTATGCGGGACCGGATCCAAACTCCATGAAAGCAACGTTGCCTCCAAAGCCGTCAGCTCTCAAGTCCGCCGTCTTCGACGTCAGAGAGCACCCCGACCTGCGAGGAGTCCTCAAGCACACGGGTTACACTCTACTGGATGACATATCTCACCTCAAGCCGGCGCTCCTGCCTTCCAACAAGCTCGAGGACGGAGAGGACGTGATTGGCATCAAATGCGACGTGATCATTGTTGGAGCTGGCAGCGGAGGAAGCGTTCCAGCTCAGGTCCTGTCCACTGCCGGCCTCAAAGTTTTGCTGCTGGAAAAAGGCCGCTACTTTGCGAGAGAAGATCTGTCCCTGCTCGAGCAACCGACTTTCAGCGAGCTCTACGAAGAAGGCGGATTTCTGGCAACTGACGACGTTGCTTACTCGCTCATGTCCGCTGCGGTGGTGGGAGGCGGAACTTGCATCAACTGGGCGGCATCCTTCCAGACTCCGCCTCACGTCCGCCAGGAATGGGCCGAGGAGTGTGGACTTCCCATGTTTACCAGCGAAAAGTACCAGCAAGCTCTGGATCTCATCTGCAAGAAGATCGGTGTTCAGCCCAATGCAACAGTGGAAAGCTTCCAGAATGCAGTCCTGCGCAAGGGATGCGTGGAGCTTGGCCTCCACAGCGCAAATATACCGAGAAACGCGAGCCCGGAACACTATTGCGGCTGCTGTAACATGGGATGCCGACGGGGTATGAAGCAAGCGACCACCGAGACTTGGCTGGTGGAAGCAGCGGCAGCGGGAGCGACCATCCTCACGGGAACAAAAGGCTTGCAAGTGCTATTCACGGACGGGACCAAGAAGGAGAAGAAAGCCATCGGTGTGTTGGCCACCACCTTGGGTGACCAGCCAAAGAAGTTGATCATCGAGGCCAAAGCGACCATCGTGTCCACCGGCTCTATCATGACACCACCGCTGCTCATCAGGAGTGGACTCACGAATCCAAACATTGGGAAACACTTCCACATCCATCCGGTGCTGGGAGTGTGGGGATACTTCCCGGACGAGGAGAAGAACCCGGGAGCTAGCTTCGAAGGAGGGATCATGACGGCCTTTAGCGCGGTGAGCGCACGCTGGGACACAGTCGGCTATGGTCCGGTGCTCATGACACCGAGCTTCCACCCCGGACAGTACGCTTCGGTGGTAACTTGGAAATCTGGAGCTCAGCACAAGGAGGCAATGCGGAGGTTCAGACGAGTCTCTCAGGTGGTGCTCTTCACTCGTGACAAAGGAGCTGGGAGTATCGGAGTGGACAAGAAGACGGACGAGATCACGATCGAGTATACTCTAGATCCATACGACGAGGAGGTTTGCCTGGAGGGAGCGGAGAAAGGACTTCGCGTGCTCAAGGCAGCGGGGGCAGTGGAAGTCGGGACGCACCACCACGACGCTGAAAGCTTCACGTTTGGCAAGTCGACAAGCTGGAAAGAAGAGAAGAAGCGATTCGAGGAGTACCTTGCGAGCGTGAGAAGCAAAGGGCTCAAGCCCAACCGGCTGCCAATGGTATCGTATCACTTGCTGGGATCGTGCCGGATGGGATCCAGCCCCGAGAACTCGGTGATTGATGCCAAAGGCGAGACTTGGGATGCTGAAGGCCTCTTCCTCACGGACGCCAGCGTCTTTCCCACACCCACTGGTCTCAACCCCATGGTCACTATCCAGTCCATCGCCTACTGCACTGCACAGAACGTTGTGGAGCATGTCAAGTCGTCCAAGTGAAAGAGCAGAGCTCTAAGCTCTAAGCAAAATCATACCAGAGTTTGTATTGTTTGTGAAGTACTGTGATGGAATAAGAACAGCGACGTATGCCTGTTTTACGAGAGGAGAAAGAAGATTTAGATTCTTCGTCCCAGCAAGAGACAAACAGCTGCCAAGGAAAGATCAGCCACAAAACTGGCTTTGTCAATATTGCTCTAGAGACAAACAACTCCACCAAGAGAAAAAGAAATGCGTCCTAGTTGGATAGAGATGTCAGAGACTTACTTGGATAAGGCATCAGGACTGCAGCATCGTCCACAAAGCCAGTCTTTTGAGGACAAAATAAGTATTGCCCCACACTGGAAAACCAAGAAGGAAGCAGATCCCTGCTGGAAGGACAGGGACATCGAGAGAAAATGTGAGGTAGCCGGAGGTCGCTTTCCATCCACCCTAATAAAATCCCAAGAACCCTAAAAAGCAGCTATTTGCAAATTAGTGTAGACTTTACAATAAGTAAATGATTTTAACTCCAACACAAAAAGAAGTATAAAATTTGAGCTAAAAGAAATTCCCTAGGGGTAAATATCAGATTTTCAATCATGTGGAAAATGGGGCAAAATGTTTCTAGACAGTAGACAGGGCCCCATAGCTAACTGTTTATGAGTAAAGATCCCTGGGCCGTGGATTCCTTTAGCACGTTCTCCCTCCTGGAAATTATAATGTTCCTTTAAATCTTTTTGAGTATGGTTCCCCAAGAACCCTAAAAGCAAGGAGTTTTAGGGTTCTATGGCGATGGCAATGCGGAGGAGCGGCTGCTCGGCCAGGATAAGGTGGGTGATGCCGCATTTCACTCCCTCGAGCTTCTGTAGCAGCAGCGCATCGTCATCGTCCGGAGAAATCGCCGCAAGCAGCAGCACGGAGATCGCAAGCGATGGAGAAACCGGGATTACTCCAAAGGCAAGGAGGAGGAGAAGGAGGTCCAAATCCAAGGCCGACGACAGCTGCGCTGCCAAGCTCACCATCAACATCAAGACCGCGATGCGTGAGTTTCGGCTGGGAGACATCCCCAACGCCAAGGTGTGTGGGCTGCCCACGGAGAGGTCGCTCTTCACCGTCATCCAGGGGCCTCACATCGACAAGAAATCGCGCGAGCAGTTTGATATCCAGACGCGGAAGTGGCGCGTCACCATCGATACGGAGACGAGTAAGTTGCGAGAGAAGCTCGAGTTTCTCAAGGAGCACAGGATTCCTGGAGTGGAGATCAAGGCCCGGTTCCAGTACAAGACGAGGATGGCTTGGCCGCTCAAGCCTACCCGGCTGTCCGATCAGGAGAAATGGAAGCTCTTGACGCTGCGCAAGAAAGATCCAAAGCTCTACACCGCTGCGAAGCTTGCCGAGGAGTTTAAGATCGAAGAAGAACAAGTGTATGACGTGCTCAGGTCCATGGAGGAGCGGCAAAAACACGTCGATTTGTTTGGAGGAGAGTGAAGAAACGCTCCAACGCTCAACTTTCTTTCTTCCGTCTTCTTAAAGCAGCTCCATCGGCATTTGGATGACTGTGAATAAGAAAGAGTGCCCGGCTCCTTCTCCTACTTGTGCTACTCTATCCGTGTTACTGGCACCACCATCGCTACGATCAACCGGTGATAGTGCTGCTTCCTCGGCATAGTCGCCTGCTCTAATTGCTGGAGCCGCCACAAAGCTGCTCTTTTTTGCCTTCTCCGGGGCCACTACCACTGTCTCTGCCTGTTGCTTCCCCGTCTCTAGCAATCTCCACGAGATCCTATAGTTGCTCAAGTCGTACATTCCCGGCGCTAGCACTCCGACGCATAGCGGCACTCTGGTGGAAGCTCCGGGTGCCAGTTCCAGCGATGTCACGGATTTGGAGCAGCACCATACGTAAGGTCCGGATGATGCAAGCTTCCTGTCACTCCTTGCTGAGGATTCTGTTCCTGACAAAGCGAGAGCCTCTAAAGTTGGTGGAGGCGAGGCACTTCGCCACCCAGCTTTGGCACCACCATCGCCTGTGTCATTCCAGTCACAAGTCTCCACTTTCACGGATGCTGTCAGCTGCGAGCAGTTTCTAAGAGCCAAGAAGACCGGGACTTCGCATAGACCTTGGGTAGCGAAGTCGTGGGCTAAACACCTCGGTCCCTCCATAGCCCAAACTAATGGTTGAGAGCCTTCCACCCTGCAAAGTTGAAGCTCGTAAGACCATAGGAAAATGGAGACAAATCGAACAAAACCTGCAATGACAGACGTGATGGCTTGCAATACGAAAATCCCGGTGACTACCCGCGGCTTTCTCGGTTATCATGTCGTCTTGTTGCCCAGTGATCAAAACTATATCGACAGTTTGATATCTAGCGTGCTGCTAGTGAAAACAGTAGTTGGAGAAATTAACAAAACATTCAAACGAAACCAAACCTGAGAAGTTTTT
The DNA here is from genome assembly GCF_000143415.4 of Selaginella moellendorffii. NCBI lineage: Eukaryota > Viridiplantae > Streptophyta > Lycopodiopsida > Selaginellales > Selaginellaceae > Selaginella > Selaginella moellendorffii. The sequence goes on from NW_003314308.1 coordinate 1,416,329, forward strand.
ATCTGTACAATCTTCTCTTGCTGGTGAAAATAAGAAAGTGGACCTGAACTAATGTTGATTAGAGGCTCTTCGCTACTAGGAGGACCAAGTCTTACGGTACCACCTCCATGCTTTGTCTCCACATCCCTCTGCACAGTCACTACGACTTAAACAGCCAGATACGCAAAACGGAGCTTACCCGGAGTTGGAAGAAAAAGGAGGATGATTGCGTAGCAGGCAGCAACTGAGATGGAGAGACGGAAGATGACAGGAATGCAGCCTTGAGTGTTTCATCATTATCTGCTTGCTCCAACACCTGCGGCTGAACGGCAGAGAAGCACCAATCATCTCCGATACTCGATGCCTGTCGCAACCAGAAACTGTCGGAAGGATGTACATTTGCTACGTCCATTCGTAAAAGGTACTGGTCCAGCTTCACTGGGCAGGACGATATTCCCACGGAGACTTGTAGCGACGGAATCACCTAAAAGCAAAGCGGTAAACAAAAGAAGTCTAAATAACAAGAAGTCAGCTTTACCTGAACACTATGGACCATTCGCAAAGTCCGATACTTAAGGCTGGTAGTGTCTTCACACGGCTCAAAGTAGAGTACTGTCTTGAATGACACCTTTCCATCGTGGCTTGCATGCAACCATAACGGCCATAGGAATGTTGACACTCCTTCTAACAAAGTTTTCTGAGACCAATAACGACGGTCAGGAGCTTAACTTCGTAGTTACGAGAGCACCAAACCTCCGGAAAGTGAAAAATGGAGCTACCGTGTTCACATTGGATGTCTTTTGGCTGCCCATCATTTCGCACTTCCAAACAATTTGGAAATTCAAGGTCCAAATCTCCTTGTTCGCCAAACATTAAAAACGCAGGATGGCTGGTTTTAAGTTTGATATTCTACAAGAACAACTCAAAGGTTACACGAGTAATGCAAAGGAGAGAATGCAGACCTTAATAGAGGCCTGAGACGGATTTTGAATCTCTAATACAACACGCCGAACTTCTCCTCTGTTAATCTTTGGTGGTAGCTCATGCATTGATATCTCCAGCCTTGGCATGTGCTGCCCACAGTAAATCAGGAAAAGAAAATGATACTCGAAATATTACGTACCGCCACTACGTTGAACTTCAACCGCTTATGGAATGGTACATCTATTTTAGACTTTCTTGGCTTTGATGATTTTGATTTCCCTTGCACTGGAAAGTCATAACGACATTGCACGATTCCACAAAGGCCCCATTTAACTCCCACTACCTGCAGCAAACCTTCTTCGATAGGCTTCGTCTTCAAGCAAACCTGCACCCGGGCATGAAAAACAGAAAAAAATAAAAAAATAAAAATGTGACTAGCAAGTCTTACCTCCACCTCTTCTCCACCCTTGAGAGAAAATGATTCGTTTGAGAGAATCAACGAGGAGTTTTCACTGCAAAGTGCACACCTTGAAGAAAAATTCAAAGGAAAACGGCAACATACGGTTTTGAGCTCGTCATCTCTTCTGGTCCTACAGAGTCGGTAAGTAACACTAAAAGTTGATTCAGGAAATATCACCTCTCTTTTTTGGTTGAAACTCGCAAATAAGCTCCATAAGAAAGACTTCAATGGAGATTTGCAACGGATTGCTAACCTTAAGAAAGACACAAACATCCTCTGTCAAAAAGAAAATGTAAATAAATGTGAAATTCAATACAACCACAAGACTTACCTCCTGAAACGCACACGTTAAAATCCTGGATTTTCTTGTTAGATTTCCCTGCATCCAACCAAGTCGTAATTGGTGCTCCTGAGGACGGTGGAACAAGCTCCTCCTCTAAAAGGGCCCATTCCGCTTCCGGTACACTGGCCTGCAGAAACCTGCTTACAATATTCTGACATGAGAAATAGTTATCTTACAGCCATGGCGGAAGCATAGGTCCTGTGATCTTCAAAGCGTACATACACGTCATCGGAGCTTATTGCAGGCAACCTTACTCGTAACACCTCATCTTTCGTTTCCAAATTCTACCAAATCACGGTGTTTAACGATGCAAATTAAAAGATAAACTTAAAATACCTGGACTGCATTGAGAAATTCTTTCAAGAACTGGGCTTGTGTCGGAGCAGACTGGTGACTGCAAGCCATGATGTTCATAAAATGTTGAACAGCAGCATCCACCTTCCCAAGAAGCAAGGATATCCTGAAAGCAATAATAGCCAGTTCAGTAAACTCATTAAAGCCTTTCACGTACCGGCCAAGGTAGACATTAACGTGATCACCAATAAAATTCCAGCCTTGCCCATCGTATACAGCTGAGGCTCTCGAATAGGCACGTAGCGCGTGTTTTCTCTAGAGTAGTTGAAGGATAAGTCAAAGCCAAAATGCTGTTGCAATTTACCTGGCTACTCATATGGTACCGGATACCTGCTAAAACAAGATGAAAACCGTACTTCCGCAGCATAGGTGGGACACAACGCAAGAAACAGTATGCTGACTGCTCTAACAATACTCCTGCTCGCAAAGTAGCATCCTTGTCCATCTAATTGGAAGTTTTAAAGCTTGTAAGCACGCGATCAAAACCAAACCTCTGTGCCCGCTCGAAAGAGGACGGATGCAGCTTCGGAATATTGAGCTCTCGTTTTATGCACTTCAGCCCACCACAAAGCTGTGCGCGTTGCGTACCTTATGGAGGGAGGGCCACAAGTCTAGAAAGGTAAAACAGCTCAGAATATCAAATAAGACGCACAAAGCTCGTTACTTGATATGTTATGTAGGCTGTCTCTAAGGAGTTATCAGCTTCTTTTCTTGATTGGTCCAACAGGCATAAACAAATTCCAAGCATCTCCTGTGTGCATAATACATGTCAAGAATGAAATCACACAAAACTTTCAACTCACCATGACGCCGGCATATCTTTTCAGCGCTCTATCAGCTTTGTAATCGCTCGAGAGCAAGCGATAGTTTGATACCGCCAGATCGTAATCTTGCAACATAAAAGAGTAATCCGCAAGAACACGAATTTGTGATTCCACCGAATTGTAAGTATATCTGCCAATACACAAAAAAAAAAAAAAAAAGAGAGAGAGAGAGAGAAGGATGAGAGCGCTATTTATGTTTCGTCTTACACATTCCCTGAAGGAGTATCCGGGTATTCGGAGTCTTTTTTCCGCCACCAAAGATTTTTTAATTGATTCTTTAAGCCTCGTCGTGTAGCTGCCACCTGCAACCACAATCTGTTCAGTAGCAGCAAATTTTGCAGCAAAAACTTACCTGCTGATTCAAGTAACGAACTTTCTGTTCCATATACGGTATAATGTGCTTCTGGCACAAATCGATCACAAACCTTTGAATCTGAAACAAGAAATAGCCTCAGGAGAAATGTGGATGGCTTTCAGACAAGTACCTCATCGACATCGTTAATTTGAAGACAGCATCCAGTTTTAAGATTGTCTGATATCTGCATGTCTCAAGTTATAGCCCAGAGAAGCATAAGCACAAAACATTTGCATACCTTATAATGCGGCATGCTAGAACTCCAGATATCTTCCACAGGGGAACCATTATCCAGTGGAGAAGAATTTATCCGGATTAAGCTGCAGTCGTTAACATCTAGTGTACCAGCAAAATTCTGAAGCATCTCATTTGCGCTGCCAGATACCAGACAACGCAAAAAATTACAAGATGAAGGTAAATAATTGCTTGAGACTTACCGATCAGAAGGCCCATCCTGGTTGTCGTGCAATACAACGTAGTGCCTGAGGATTCTTGGATCCATGGCACCATCCTTGAGCAACGATGGCAGATTGGTAACGTCTGACAGGCTAGCAAAGACGTCGAGGGGGTTCTCGTCGTTTGAAGAAACAACAAGCAGACCTGCAAGTCACACACTCGCCATGAGTCAGCTTACGTGATCGAGAATATCTAGGACTATACAAGCTACAGGGTGATCAAAAGCTTCGTGTTCAGAGAATGCTAGAGTCCGGGCAAACGCGGTACTGTACTTTTGGAACCAAGACAGTGTCGACTCCGACTGCATCGCTAGCAGAAACAAGCAGCACAGAATAAGGAACTCAAAGAGAGAACAACTGGAACACAGCAAACCTCTGTGGACGGATTCAATACTGCTCTGAGCACGAAGATCGTCACCTTGGATCTCGTCCAGAGCAGCCTCATTCACCACATCAAGTAATTGCTGCTCGGCTAGCTAAGCAACGCAGAAAAGAAAAAGCATACATCATTCTTCACATGAAGAATGAATGAAAAGCTACCTCAATTGGCGTAGCTCGAATCTCCGAAGCGTAGAAGAGGCGGAGTCGAAACTCTTGCAGCCGGTATGGCGTCTCGCTCGCTGTCCGCACGGGTACTGATGGAATAATCACGGAGGAGAGATCGGATTCATTCACATTCCACGAAAACAAGCACACTCACCATTGACGCGGTCGAGAAAACAGAAGGGGCGCAGGAGATCCACGAATCCGAGATTGTTCTTCCGGCATGCCGCCTCCGCGCGGGGCGACGCAAGCACCATGACCACCGGCGACACGCTCTGGAGCAGGATCTGGGACAGCAGCGACGCAGCGCCATTGCCAGGAGCTGCCGGAGCGGGAGGACTCTCCATCGAGAACCCTAAACCCGGTCCGATAGATCTCAAATTAAAATGTGGAGTGAAAGGAAAAATTCACTTTAACCATACTTTAACCATGGTACAATGCTAGCGAGAGAGAAGATGATCCTCGCTCGATCTCTAGAGATGATCTAATCGGTCATGGAGTGTAGGATGATAAACACTGGTGTGGCGGTCTGGAGGAGAGCTTGCCAGCATTGAGAGGGCATGCCGATTGCGATGGCGGCGTGAGGCAATTGTATTGGAGGCAGAGGAGCGCGGCGGCGGGTAGCGCGGCGTCCGGCGGCGATAGATCGAAGCCCGTCAGGAAGTTGTGCTGGAGATAGAGATTGCGAAGATTTGCTGAGAGGAGGCCATCCGCGAATTCCTTTGGGACGGAGCCCGTGAAGTGATTGTTGTTGAGGAAGACGTTCTCCGAGAAGGCTAGCATCGGTGGAATGGCGCCCGAGAGATTGTTGTAGCTCAAATCCACGCGGCTCATCCTCGCGGGAGATTCGATCGCCACAGGCCCTGACAAGTGATTGCGCTGGAGCTGCACAGACACGAGATTTGGATTGCTGCTCCACAGCAACGATGGAATGGCCCCGGTCAATTCGTTGGAGCTTAAGTCAAGCGTGGTCAATGCGCGGAGGGACGCCAGCGATGGAGCCATGGAGCCCGATAGCCGGTTGTTCTTGAGGGAGAGATAGGTGAGCGAGGCGGGGAGCGAGCGGGGTATCTCACCCGAGAGCTCGTTCCAGCCTAGATCGAAATGGGTCATGGAGGCGGAGGTGAATCGATCAGGGATTGGCCCCGAGAGCTTGTTGTGGGAGAGCTCCAGGGCGACGAGACTGGGCAGCAGAGCAATCTCGTGTGGAATGGCGCAGGCGAGAGAATTGGAGCTGAGGTCCAGCACCAGCAATCGTGTGAGGCTGGCAAAGCTGGCGGGGATGCATCCGGAGAGCTGGTTGTGGCTGATTCCCAGGAACTGGAGGCTGCTGCCCAGATTCTCGCCAATGCTGGATGGGAGCTCTCCTCGTACGCTGCCCGCCGTGAGCGTGAGTTGCTGGAGCAGGCGGAGGTCTCCAATGCGCGGGCTGAGCGTGCCAGTGAGGCCTGGCGATCCGGCGTAGCCGTCGCCCAGGTTGAGCATCACGACGTGGCTGCTGGCGCCGATGATAGTGCAAACGATCCCGGAGAAGCCGCTGCAAGGCTCGCGTTCGAAATCCCAGCTGGACAGGAAGGAGGAGCCCGGCAGATCCTTGAGCTGCTTCTTGATGTCGAGCAATGCATCGCGCTCATCCGGATGGAGCTGTTGCGCCATTGCCATGTAATGCATCGCAGCGAGCATCAAAGCTCCCAATCCCAAGCGAAGAATCGAAACCTCTCTCACCATCTCTACAGTCGCGATTGGATTCTTCTTCTATGCTATCTTCTCTTTCTCTGAGCGACAGCGTTGCTACAAACTAGGCTGGGGCGAGATAGGCGCGTAAGCTTGCGCTTGTCTGGATGCTATTTACAATCTCTCCCAGCGACAGGACAGGGAAGAGATTTAACGGCTCCATGGCGTCCCAACGGATATCATATGAGCCCATTGAAGATGGGAATATTCGTGAGGCAGCAAGAGGCACGGATGCTCTTAAACCCTAACTTACGAGCAAGAGATGGGAAACAAGGACGCCGTGCACAACGAGATCCTCAGGCTCAAGAGGATCCTCTTTGAAAAGGTGAGCTTTTTCTCAGCTTCGCAGCTACCAGGCTACCATTTCTTTTCCAATCCGAATCGTCCCAGCTCACGGAGAGCACTGCCAATGCGGGAATCGGGCTCACCAATGTGTCCTTGACGCCGGCGCAAGAGCTGGGCCAGAAGATGCTCGTCGATGGAATGCCAAAGGCTTTTGTTGGTAAGCAAAGTGGTGATAGATTGATCTTTCTCTTGAGTTCTAACACGATTTTAATTCAAGAGTTTTTCGAGCTCACCACCACCTTGGAGCCCGAGCCGACCAACAAAGAGGACGAGGAAGCTGGCATCAGGTTCCCCATCGCCGAAGCTCAGAGAACGGTAGAATCGATCGAGCACCACCATTTTTATCAAAACACTCGTGCTTATCTTCTTGCAGTTTAAGAAGAAGGAAGTCCAGAGCGTTTTGTGCGGCCATCTTGTAGCAGCAGAGCGAGCTGCAAGAACAGGTAAGTCAAGAAATCACATCGCCAAAGTATGAGCTAGAGAAATCTCTAAGCAGGGAACAATGAGAAGCTGTTCGTGGCACTGTCCGGCGTTGGAGCTCTGTTTGACAAGACGTGCTACTTCTCCACTGCGGTGGCCTACTTCGTGCGAGCTCTCGCCGCGGCCAGCAATGTGACGAGCACACGGAACACCTTTCACGTAGCACAGGTAAGCTTCTCCTCCTGTGACAACCACCTGATTGATCATCCGGATTGTTCACATGTTCTACAGCAATGTTTAGGCAAAATACAACCTTGGCAAGATCTACTGGAAGGTGCGAAACAGTGGCGACGCCATCAGCTGCTTTGAGGATTGCTTGGGCCTCGCAAGCTTCATAAACCACGGCCAGCTCGTCGTCATGGCTGCAACTGAGCTCCTCGAGGTGACGCTTTCTTTCTCTACCTTGGTAGCTTAGCTCGTCTTAAATCCAGGAAGAAAACAGCATGGAAAAGCTTGCAGGTCTACTGGCATTGCGCCGAGGAGTGCCGACAAGAAGGCAACTACAGACAGAGCATTTGCTACTTTGAAAAGGCAAGCCAGGAAAAACTATAGAAAAACTTTGGAGATGTGTGAATTTTTCGTCGTGATCACAGTGCGTGCGAGCTGCTGTGGCATGTAGTAATCCTGTTCAGGGAGGTGAAGCCAAGTACAACATTGGACTCGAATATGGGATGCTCAGGGAGACGCAAAACGCTGTGAAATACCACAACGAGTACATCGATTTCTCAAGGAAGATCAGGAACAAGGTACGCACGCGCGAGCCATGCGTTAAGATTGTCTTCGAGATTTTTCTTCTCGCTCTCTCAGGCAGGAGAGTGCAAAGCTCACGCAGCTATGTCGGAAACTTATGAAGCCGCTGGCAATATATCTGCAGCTGTGCACCATCTCAAGGCTTACTTGCAAGCAGCGGCATTTCTAGATCCCGTCACTCTGGTATTCCATTCGTGCAAGCAATCCATGAGAGATTTGGCTAGAAATCCTTGTTTTTCGTGTCTTACTTGCAGGCCGTGGGACACTGTTTGCTCGGCTCGCTCTACAAGAGACAAGAGAATCGCGAGGAGTCACTGGAGCAATTCGGGAAGTATTTTGCGATTGCTCGGCAGCTCAAGGATCCAGATTTGCTGGACGTGAGTCGCGTCAACATTGGAATCGCTCGGGAGCTCAAGCCCAAGAGGGCGTCCATTAGCCAGTTCATGCTGGGCGAGTGTTCCACATACTGGAGCCTCCTCTAGTAGCGGGGAGGGGAATATACGCTACCTACGGTGGAAGGGATATTCTCCGGCATTATTCCATTCGTTGTGCCAATGGGGTTGGCTATGGCGGACGCGGAGCTACGAATGATCCGGGATTTCTCACCACTCTCATGGTAAAGCCATGGCATAAATGCGGCAGCGCGCGTAGCTGCTTGGCGCTCGAGGGTTTGAATTGGAGCAGCGGGAGCTGGAGCGTCCAGGACGAAATTCCGGCAATGCAGATGATGATCCGACTCCACGGCCAATTCTGAGCGAGGATCGAGGTGGGCGGAGCTGCTGAGCTGAGCTGCTGGAGATGATCGAGGTCGATTGCTCTTCCTTCCCGGATCATGGGGTTATGGCTAATCATCCCTTGCAAGGTAACTCTAGAGCTTTTTTTTGTAGTTCTAGTCGCTCTATGGAAGCTCGAATTGATCATACGCTTGGGTGCATTGTAGAGGGTGATCAAGCTCTTGGTCCTGGAAGTAGCAATGGAGGATTTGCTCGAGTTGCGCTACGCGGGGCCAAGCGCGTGGAGCTGCCCGTCCAGCACTGGCGCATCAACTTAATCGACTTGAAATCCAAGCTTTCCAAGATCTTGGGTCCCAGCAAGGAGAAAGAGTACTGCAACATCTTTAGCAGCTTTCTAAGCCACCGATTGAGCAAAGCCGAGCTCGACAAGAGGCTGCTCCAGACGCTGGGCAGCAAGGACAGCATCGTGCTCCACAACCAAATCGTCCGAGCAGTCCTTTCCAACGCAAGGTGTGGACAGCCGCCACCCCGCGGAAGACCATCTTCCGGACTACTAGCAAGCGATGATCCGCGCAAGAACAAATCGGACTACCACGCATTGCCTGCTGCCAAGCGGTTCAAGCAAAGCTCCGGCATGGCAGTGCTTAAAGCTATGGAGGACGAGAAGGAAGAACTGGACGAGGATGGCGAAGATAATGACGAAGAAGAGGAAGAAGTGCAAGCACCACTTGGCGTGCCTCTTTGTCGCCAGAGCGTGGGTGGCGCGTCGCAAAGATCATCCTCGCCTGTGTCGATGGTGAGCAGCGCCGAGATGATGATCATGGAGGCGAGTGAATTGCCCGACGCTAGCAGCATGCAAACGCGAATGACGCGATTTGCAGCGGGGCTCGAGGTGGAGCACGAGTGCGCCAATCTCGTCAACCATGCGCTGGACATCCACTTGAAGCGATTGATCAAGGCTTGTATCCAAACGGGAAGAAGAAGATCGAGCAATCACCGGATCTCGGCTCTCGACTTCCGGGTAGCCATGGAGAATAGCAGGCAGCTCCTGGGAGGGAACTGGCCAATCCATCTCGAGACACTCTCGCTGCTCGATCACCATTACTAAGAGATCTTTACTACAGGCTTTTTGTTTTCCATACCATTTTTTTTACAACTTTTTCCACCTCGGTAGAGTTGGGTGCTGAGAGGTAAATTTACAAGAACTCGTCGAGCTCGCTATAAGTCAAGCACGACGAAGCAAACGATGAGAAAGAGGAACGAAAGGAAAGAACACCAACAAAAAGAGAGATGAGAGATCATGGTTTTTCTATGGATCGATCGTTCTTCGCCTACCGGGGCTGCTGGATCCGGGTCGACAGCGAGCCCTTCCTCATCTGCGCCGCCGCCAGCTTGGGAGGAACCTTGACAAGCTTGTTGCGGGGGTCTCGAGGAGCGTAGATCTTGGCGGCCGCCGGTGGCGGTGAAACCAGATCTATCACCTTGACGGCCCGCGGCGCGGGGCACAGATTCACATCTACAAACCCATCGCATGAATCGATCAAAACCAGCGACAAGAAAGAAATCTCGTTACCTTGTTCTTTGAGGGTGTCCGCCTCGTCGAGCGCCCTCACATCCTCAAGATCCACGTCCTCGAATGACACATCCTCCTCGTCTTCCTCGGCGTAGTCGTCGAGCGTGGCGGACGCTTCCGAGACAACGCTCTCCCACTTCTCGCGGATCCAGTAATCACGGAAGGCGGGCGTGCTCTTCACCAGATTCCACCACTCGGACGAGAAATCCTCGACGCTCTCGAAGAAGGAGGGGACGAAGTGGGGAGCGTCGGGGTTGAGCGAAGAAGAAACGCAAGGCGCCTTGACAGCCATGGCCACGAGCAATCTGACAAGCCCTACCTCGGGACAGAAGAAAACCAAAGACGATAAGCTCGACGGCTAGCAAATACAAGCTGCCCACGTGTGCCATTGTCCGCCGTCGATTGTGGGAGTGCAAGGGCTCGAATCCTGCGGCCTCGCGTAGAGCTACGCAAATGCAAAGCTTGCTAATGCACGGATCAAGAAACAAAATGCTTTGCTTGCTTGCTTGTTCCATGCTTGTTCTTGCTCGAGCACTCTGGAGAGCATGGAAGAAGCTCGTCTCCGCCATCACCACCACCGCGTCGCCCTCATGATCGTGCTAGTACTGTCAATCCACCACGCTCACTGCACCACTGTAGAGACGATTGTGTCTAGCGTCGTGAGCTATGGAGCCCGTGGAGATGGACAAACAGACGACACAAAGGTTCTCTCTTTCATAGAATGTGACGCGCCACGAACTTATATTTTTGGGAGTTTTGCAACTGACAGGCTCTGCTAGATGCATGGAATGCTGCTTGTAGCGGTGGTGGAGCGAGCAGGCGGTATGGATCCAGCAGCTATGCGTCCATGGTTCTTGTCCCCGGCGGCAGAACTTTTGTGATCTCGCCGGTGCAGCTCAAAGGTCCTTGCAAATCACTTATCACCCTCCAAGTAAATCCTTGTCAATCTCAGTCGCTAGCAATTCCAACTTTGCTCGAGTTACATGTCTATAGGTGGCTGGAAACCTGGTCGCAAGCACTAGATTTCTCACGAGCGACGAGACAACTCGCGATTGGATTGTGATTCGGAAAGTTTCGGGACTGACGATCCAGGGCGGGGGCGTTTTGGACGGGAGAGGAAAACAATGGTGGCCCAAATCATGCAAATTCGACTCGACCCAAGTAAGTTACATCACAACTTCTACTTTCCATTCATCACTCGCCATCTTGACAAGTTCTTGCAACTTGATCGATCGCATTTGCACGGCGAACTCGCGGAAAATTTAAATGTGGCCACGCGCGGCAGCCCTGTCACAGAGCTCCTACGGTACCGTATAATAACCTCTCTTCCATGATCCAATTTATAACTTGGGTGCTATGTACGTGTGTACAAACAGTCGCTCGTCCTTCACGACTCGGAAAGGGTCCTTGTCGACGGCTTGACCCTTGTCAACAGCCAACAGATCCATTTCAGTATCTTTCACAGCAGCAACGTGACCGCCACCAATTTGATCGTGTCTGCCGCAAGAAAGAGCCCTAACACCGATGGCGTTCACGTCCAGGGCTCCAAGTTCGTCAACCTTGGCACCATCACCATAGACACAGGCATGCCAGCAAGCTTTTCTTTCTTTCTTTCTTTCTTTCCCTTTCTCACTTTGTTTGCTTTGCTTGATGGTACGAATTATATCCAGGGGACGATTGCATCTCCATTGGAGCCAACACATCTCACGTCTCCATGCGTGACATTACGTGTGGAGCCGGACATGGAATCAGGTACAATTTCGATCGATGATTTTGCGCAAGATTTCAATTGTGATGTGATTGAAGCATCGGAAGCTTGGGAAATTACAAGAGCGCGGCATTTGTGTCCAACATCTCACTGGACGGGGCCCTCCTCGCCAATACAACCAATGGCCTCCGGATTAAGACATGGCCGGCAAGTGTATAGCATAGCTCAATTACCTGGACATTTACGTAGCCTCCATGCAGGGTGGCGTTGGCCTCGCTACAGGCATTAGCTTTCGAAATGTGCAGATGGACAACGTCAAGAACCCTATAATCATTGACCAGTTCTACTGCGACATGGAATCATCTCCACAGGGATGCGTGAGTACTCGACTTTAGAAAGTCTGGCCGATTTTTTTTTTTATCTTCCTCTTTTGGTCGCAGGGAGAGGATCATGGAAGCGGCGTGGAGGTGCGAGACGTGGTGTATGAAAACATCAGCGGGAGCTCTGCCACCCCGGTGGGGGTCAAGCTCAACTGTAACCATCCTTGCACAGAGATCGTCATGAGCAATATCCGGCTGATTCAAACGAGGGATGGCTCGCCCTGCACTGCCCAGTGTAGTCACGTCTATGGAAGGGCCTACAATGCCACACCTCCTCCCTGCTTGCTTGTTTGAGTTTGATCAATCTTGGTGGAGCTCATTGAAACTCTTGTGCTCATTATATGAAACGTGAAAGGATCGGGTCTTGCCCGGTGAATCTTATGACCCGCATCGACGGTCTTTGTTCGAAATGCCCGAAGAGAAAACACCAAACTTGGCTGCCATGGTTTGCAAAACGAATGATTGCTCCTTCCACAAGCCTGAGCTGCCATAGAGCTTGACCATGAGCATGTAACCAGCCGAGTCCCTGGAGCCAAAGTCCGACTCCACGAAGCGATCAAACACGGCCTTTCCCACCGCCACATTGTTCCACTTGCAACAGGCGGCCAGCAGCGTCGACCATGTCACTCCACTGGCGGTGAAAGGCATGCTTTCCACCAGCACCATTGCCTCCTCCAGACGGTTGGCTCGTCCCAGCGTGTCGATCATGCAGTGGTAGTGCTCAGCAACGGGCTCCACTGTGCTTTCACCGCCGGCACCGCGTACCAGCGCCTCGAAGTGTGACTTGGCCATCTCAACCAGTCCCGTGTGGCTGCACGCCGAGAGGATGGAGACGAGAGTGATAGCGTCGGGTTTCAAGCCTTCGTCTTTCATACTCTGGAGAGCACCAAGAACTCGATCGCTCTCTCCTCGAGCACAGTAGCCTGTCATGAGTGCGTTCCAAGTGATGACACAGAACGACTGCTGTGTGCTGTCGAAAACTTGCTGCGCGTCCAACGCAAGCCCGGACTTTGCATAGGCGTCCACCATGCAAGAGACGAGCACCGCGTCACCGATGTCGAGCAGACCATCTCTGCACAGCACGGCATGGATGGACTTGGCTAAGGTGGCCGCGCTGCAAGCACTGCACGCCTTGAGAGCAGCGGCATAAGTCCGTGCGTCACACACCTCCCGGTGATGATGCTGCAAGTGTGCAAACAGTCCGAGAGCCACCTCGCTCTCCCCGTTGCCAGCGTAGCCCAGTAGCAGCGAGTTCCAAGACACGATGCTGGAGCACGGCATTGTGTCAAACACCCTGCGAGCGTCCACAAGGCTCCCACACTTTGCGTACATATCCAGAACGCTGTTTGCCACCTCGTATCCACGCCTGGAAGCTCCGCAATGCAGTTCCATCCCTTTCTCCAGCGACCTCAGCTTCACACTCGTCCCGTCCTCAATCTGCGTCGCTTCTTCTCCGGATGAAAGGCTCGCGCAGGCTTTGAGAGCTGCCGTGTATGTTACATGGTCTGGTGTTCCAGCGGCAGCAAACACCTCCAAGGCCAGTTTTTCCTCCCCGTTTTCGGCATAAGCTTGAACTAGAGAGTTCCACGACACCATACTGTGTCTTGGCATGCTGTCGAAGACCATACGGCTGTCCAGAATGCTTCCACACTTTGCATACAGATCCACCAGAGCGTTTGCAACAAATGTGTCACCGTCACAGCCAAATCTTCGAGCCCGAGTATGAATAGCCATGCTTCTCTCGAGAACTTCCAGCTTGGAAAGTTTGGATCCGGCTGCCAGGCTCGAGCAGGCTTTCAGAGCCGCAACAAACATTGGAGGATCTGGCGTAATATGGTTCTCCGATTCAGCCAGGAGGTCTAGAGCCGCCTCCGCTTTCCCGCTCTCGACATATCCCAGAAGGAGCACTGTCCAAGAGATAGCATCCCGGCGTTTCATCTTCTCGAACACCCTCACCGCGTCCTCGACGCTCCCACACTTGCAATAAGTATCCAGCAGAGAGTTCGCCACGAAAGCCTCCCGATCACAGCCGCGGCTTGCAGCTTTCCTGTGGACTGAACTGGCTCTCTGCAAGCACCCTGACTTGACCATCCTGCCATCGACTAGCGCTCCCTTTTCAGTAGCTGCTAAGCTCGAGCATGCCTTGAAAGCAGCAACAAAAGTTCTTGCATCTGGTGTATATCCCCTGTGTTGCATGGCCTCAAAGAGCTCCAAGGCAACCTCTTCCTGGGCATCTTCTACGTATCCCAATATCATGACGTTCCAAGACACCACAGTCGGGCAATTCATTCTGTCAAACACCTTCCTGGCCTCGGTGACACTTCCACACTTTGAGTACATGTCGATCAAGCTGCTTGTCACGTAAGGATCGGTGTCTAGTCCCTGGCTTGCCATCTGCGAGTGGATGGCCATTCCCAGCTGCAAGGACTTCCATTTTACGACCTTCCTATCGTTGAGAGAGTCCAGAAAGCTGACAGTGCCTTCCTCTTCCCCAGCAATGCTGCCACAAGCCTGGAGCGCTGCCACGAACGCTCGAGCGTCCGGAACACACGAGCCTTGCGCTTGCATGCACGAGAAAAGCTCCAGAGCAAGCTCGCCGTCTCCATTGTCGACATGGCCCAGGATCAAAGCTGTCCACGACACCAAGTCGTGGTTCTTCATCCGGTCGAACACCCTGCGAGCGTCCGCCATGCTTCCACACCTGCCATACAAATCCATGAGTGAGCTCGCCACGAAAACATCCAACTCACAAGTTCCTTTGGCGCTAGAGTGGAGAGTCATGGCATCGTCCAATCCCCGGAGTTTGATGCCTAGACTGTCTCCAGTTTCCTTTGCTGCTCGCAAAGTGATGGCCTTGACCGCTGCCAGCAACGTCCTCGCATCTGGAGTAGCACCTTGTGATCGCATGAAATCGAAGAGCTGGAGAGCTTTCTCTTCTTCCCCATTCTCCACGTAGCCCAGCATCAAAACATTCCAGGCGACCATCACATTGGCGGAACCGTGTGCCAGTCTCATGCTGTGGAAGGCATCGCTCGCAGCAGCCAAGCTTCCACACCGAACATACATCTTGACGAGAATGCCGGAGAAGTAAATGCTGCTGCTCCATGCCTCACACTGGCTCCCATCGGCGTGGATCTTACTCCCCAAATCCACGTCTCTGGAATCGCCAGCCGCTTCCAGCGCCGCCAATGCGATGCCTAGGCTATTCACATTACCAGTGCTGCTGTGCTCTGGCAATCGACGCTTCAGGCAGCCCGCGATCCAGAAGCGCCGCGCAACCGGGGATCCACGCATTCATTTTTTTTAGGGTTCTTGGGGAGTAGACCACTGCCTTTATTATAACCAAGCAAAAAGCACACTTCCAGCAAGAATGTGCACTATAGCGTTTGTTCAATTTTTCCGCGACAAGGTAGTAGCGAACTGCTCTTTGCAAGCTCTGGGAACAAGTAGATGAACAATTGCCACGACAAATTCCAGAGCGAAGACTTGAAGGAGAAACGAGGCTGAAAATGAAACGACGGGAGTAAGCCCATGCATTGTCTGTCCTTTTTGATTACGAATGCCAATCTGGCTCCTTAGCTACAATAGAAAATGCAAGCTCTCCTTCGTGAGAGCATTCACTTTTCATTACCGCCACTGCCTTCACTATGCAATTTCGCAGTTTGTTGTTTCCAACATAGCTAAACATCATCTCTGGCTTTCATCCTCTAACTTCCTCATCCCTGAAGTGGAATTCAGAGACATATCGACCAAGCGTTACTGGCTCCCTGGATGAACCTGAAAAAGCAAGTTTAACCGTGGATCCTGTCAATATAACACAAAACTCTGCTGGAGATTGTGATCCAGTCGAGCAAAAATATCGTTTCCATGCCTCAAGCATCTGTGAACAATACGACAAGCGATGAACAATGGTTCCTGCTCCTGGACAAGGTTCCTTTCTCCTTCACCCACAGCTCAACACCTTTGCAACCTGGATGTACTTCGTTTGAGTGCCGAAACATTTTCAGGCATTTTCTTTAGTAATGCTTCTTTTACCACATTCCCACTTCTGACAGTATTGAAGCAGCAGCATTAGACCTGTGTTTAGGGTGAACAGCTATGTTGCAAAGTGATTTATTTGCTTTACTACTGGTCAATGCCATGACGGGGTCGCGGCCGGGTTGAAAATCTTTGCCGCGGGGAAAAGAGTCCTGGGCGCAAATGCAGGCTGTGACTGTGCTTGTGCACATCCGGCCCTTGATCGGAGAGGAGCGATCGCAAGGAAACGATTGCGTGTCTGTTGTTCCTGGAGAGCCGCAGGTAAAATCTTGTTTAGGAAGTTTCGATCGATGTCTTTCTTTGTTTGATCAGGTCCTTACTGGGGAGCATCGTTTCACGTTTGATCGAGTCTATGGAGGCGGTGGAACTGCGCCGCCGTTTATCTTTGATCAATGCGTTCTACCGCTCGTGGAGGGATTGTTCCAAGGTTACAACGCCACCGTCTTTGCCTATGGTCAGGTGAGTGCTCCTTTCTTCTTCTTTTGTGAGCTCGTTTTTCTTTGTGTTTTTCTCTAGACTGGATCTGGAAAGACATATACAATGGGGACAGGATACGGCAGCAAGGAGGGCGTTATCCCTCGAGTCATGGACACGCTCTTCCAGAAGATCGACGCTTTGAAGCACAAGGCGGACTTTCAAGTCCGGGTTTCTTTTATCGAGGTGAGGGGATTGCTGTTTTCTCTTTCCAACATTCTTCAGCTTCTCAAAGAACAGATTTTCAAGGAGAACGTGAGAGACCTCCTCTCTTCAAGCTCTTCTGAGTCTCATATAAAGATTCGAGAGACTGGGAGTGCAGGTGTTTTTCTCACTGGCGTCACCGAAGTGGACGTGAAAAGCTCGCAGGAAATGACTGCTTGCTTGGACAAAGGCTCGCGGTGTCGAGCGACAGGCAGCACAAGCATGAATTTGCATTCAAGGTCTCGTTGGCCGTAGAATGTTTCTTATAACACCTCACGCTGTGCATGCGCAGCCGATCCCATGCGATTTTCACCTTAAACGTCGAGCAGCGTCCAAAACTGAGTGGTGATGCGTCACGAGCTACAGTCGATATTCTCCGTGCGAAGTTCCACCTGGTCGATCTTGCCGGCTCCGAGCGAGTAAAGAAAACAAGAGCTGACGGGGATCGTTTCAGTGAAGGTAAACGTTCTTTCTTCGCATAACACAAATCAAGTTTGATGTGATGCAGGTGTACATATAAACCGTGGCCTTTTGGCGCTTGGCAACGTGATCAGTGCTTTAGGAGCTGACAAGAAACGAGGCCATGTCCCGTACAGGGATAGCAAACTTACACGCCTCCTACAGGTAAGATTTGAGAAGCATGACGTTGTGGTGATCGATTGTTTTTGGATGCAGGATTCACTGGGTGGGAACAGCCACACTACCATGATAGGTGAGTGAGTGGAACCTCACTTTTTCGTTCTCCTTACTCGATGTTCAGCTTGCATTAGTCCGGCCGCTTCAAATGCGGAGGAAACTCTGAACACGTTGAAGTATGCCAATCGTGCACGCAACATCCAGAACAAGCCGGTGGTATGTCTTCTCATGTTGTATATTACATCTTTTATCCACTCCTGACGTTTTTACTGTGACAGGTTAATCGTGTAGTTGCTGAGATCCAAAAAATGCGACAAGAAGTAGAGCTGTTAAAAGGAGCAAATCAGGTAATGTCTTCTTTGGTTTCTTTGGTTGCTGACTGGGTGTGGCGTTGCTACAAGCTTAGGCTCTTGAGCAAAAGGTTGACCTCCAAGCAAAGGAGCTGGACTTTCAGGCAATGGAACTGGACGAGGCAGCAAAGCGAGAAAATGTAAGCTTTTTCCTCATAGTGGTGTAACTCTTGACAAACTAATTTGTGTTTAGATTCTGGAGAAGAAATTGAGCTTTCTAGAGCAAGAGCTGCAAGACATCAAGGAAAGCAAAGCATTCCGCGTGCCAGAGAATCAGCAGAGTGTAAGTCGTATTTGTATCTCTGCCAACTTTGAAGGTGATTTTTGGTATCGTAGGCTGGTCAAGAAGTGGTGGAAGTGATCGTGAAGTGGGAATTAAATGGAGAGCTTATCGCCATCATCAGTATTGGAAAGAGAGCCAAGCTTTCGGAGCTACGAGCCCAGGTCACTCCAAGAGTTCCTCGTCTGAAGCGGGGTTTTACTTTCATTTTGTGTGAGGGACCTGTCGGCCAAGATCTGGAAGATCAAATCCGTGTGGTGTCGTTCAAGAACGACACTGGCGCTTTCGTTGTGGTGGTTCGTCCCCCAGCAACGCGAAGTTTTGCAAGCTTGAAACGAACCCCGCTCGTAGAAGTGACCAAGAATGACGAGCCGGTGAAGCTTGTGAAGACGAGCGCTCCGAGAAGAGAGAAAATATCGCTGGCCCAGAGAGCCAAGATGAGCGTCGTTGATGATATACTAGCTAAGCTTCACTAGGTGATTATAACTTTGATGTTCTGCCATGCTCCAAGTGGACTACTGGTCACTGCAGATCTCGAAGAAGATCGTCTTCGCATTTCAAGTCCAACCACAGGCTCAAAGGATTGGTATGCGTCTCGGCTGAGAAGTTGTCACGGGTTAGACGAAGGTAGAAGCATCCATGCCAGCATTCGTTCCAGCGGCCATGGTGGAAGCCGTTTCCTGGGGAATCTCCTGGTCCAGATGTATGGTAAGCATGGTAACTTCGATCTCGCGCTTGAAACGTTCGGCCACATTCAAGAGCCAAACGTTTTCTCTTGGACCATCTTGATTGCAGCATTTGCCCGGAATGGCCATTACCAGCGGGCATTTGAGCTCCTGTGCAGAATGCAAAACGAGGGAGTGAGATTCAACGCGGTGACAATCTCGAGCGTGTTGACGGCTTGC
Source organism: Selaginella moellendorffii (assembly GCF_000143415.4). Classification (NCBI taxonomy): domain Eukaryota; kingdom Viridiplantae; phylum Streptophyta; class Lycopodiopsida; order Selaginellales; family Selaginellaceae; genus Selaginella; species Selaginella moellendorffii. Next base: position 1,435,157 of record NW_003314308.1, read on the forward strand.
AGGGACATCAAACAGGCTCGAGAACTGGAAAGGCTGGCAGCAGTGGCTGGTTTTGGGGGCGAGGAGAGGATACTTCGCAGCCTCATCCATGCGTATGGAGAATGTGGTAGTGTGGACGACGCTCGGGAGGTTTTTGACGCCATGGAAGCTGCTGGAGACCTTGTCTCTTGCACGGCTTTGATGGGAGCGTATGCTCGAAACGGGTATAGCGTGGAAGCTCTGAGGCTGTTCCAGAAGATGAGCTTGGAAGGCGTCAGGCTCGACAAGATCAGCTTTGTGAGCGTCATAAACGCATGTGCCTGTGCTAGAGACTTGCGGCGAGGTAAGCTCTGTCACGAGCTCTTGACACAAACTGGTTTGGACACTGATTTGACTTTGCAGAACACTCTCCTGAGCATGTATGGGAAGTGTGGAATGCTCGACGAGCTGCACGATATGTTCTGCATTATACAAGCTCCAGACACTGTTTCCTACAACTCGATCATCTCGGCTCTTGCTCACAACTCCCAGCCTAGGCAAGCTCTCTTTTTATTTCGATGTATGCTGCTTGACGGCAGTCTACCAAGTCTAGTCACATTCATCTCTGTCGCTCACGCTTGCGGGTGCATAGGTGATTCTAGGCCAGCTGCGGTTATCTGTTCGCTGATTCGAGAGTGTTGTGGAGTTACCACCAGCAATTCGGTTTTGAGATCGGCTATAGTTGTGATGCATGGAAGGTGTGGAGACGTGGAAGCAGCAAGGGAGGCTTATGAATCTTACGCAAAGGACGAGCTAGGCTGCACGTCAATGGTTGCTGCATACGTTCAAAACCACAAATTTGGTCGAGCTCTGGGCTTGTTCCGACGCATGCACCTCGAAGGCATTAAGCCCAACAAGGTAACCTTTCTCAGCGCTCTCGATGCATGCAGCAACACTGGAGATTCTTCTCAAGCGAAAACTGTCCATGGTTGTGTTATTGACGCAGGATACGAGACGGACCACGAGATTGGGAACGCGAGAATCAGCATGTACGGGAAATGTGGGAGTTTGGAGCAAGCCAGAAAACTCTTCGACATGAAAACGTACAAGGACGTGCTCACTTGGACAGGAATGGCGGGAGCTTATGCACGTAACAAGGAAGAAACTCAAGGTCTGAAGCTCTTTAAGGAGATGCAACTCAACGGGATCAAGCCGAACAAGGTAGCGTTTGTGGTGGCATTGGATGCCTGTGCTAACTCGGGCAGCAGCTTCGTTCTGTCGCAAGGGAGGAGACTTCACGAACAGGTTAGCGAGAGCGCGCTTGAAAGGGACACTGCAGTGGGAAACTGCCTTATAAACATGTACGTCAGCTGCGGGAGCTTGGAAGACGCAAGGACGCAGCTAGAGAAGATGGAGAACCAGAGGAACTTGACTTCGTGGAACACTATGGTGTGTGGACTCGCCAGGAGCAGCGGGCACGAGGAGCAGGCTCTGGACCTGATTTCCCTCATGGACTTGGAGGGAGTAGCACCCGATGTCATCACCTTTTCCAGCGCTCTTGAGGCTTGTGCTAGCACCGCAGCTCTAGCTCGCGGCCAAATGATCCATGCTCGGATTGTCGAGAGTGGTGATGCGCTCGATCTTCACACGAATTTGGTTCTGGGGACTTGCCTCGTCAACTTATACGGCAAGTGCGGCAGTCCAGAGAGAGCAAGACAGGTGTTTGAGGAAATTCGTAGTAGCGGCGACACCGTCTTGTGGAATGCAATGATCGGAGCTTATACTCGGCACGGGCGTGTCGGGGAGGCAGTGGAGCTGTTCCAGGCTTTAGTTGTCGAGGGCGTTGCTCCAGACAAGGTGACCTTCGTCTCCATCCTGGCTGGCTTTTGCCATGGCTGCCATCAGCAGGAGGAAGCTGCGGCCGCGGAGCATTTTCTTCTTATGGACGAGTTCATGATTAACCCGGGAGTCGAGCACTTCACTTGCTTGATGGATCTTTTGGCGAGGAAAGGGCGGCTTCTTGAGGCCGAGGAACTGCTCAAGGCAATGCCGTTTCAACCCCAAGGAATCAACCTGGTGTCGCTCTTGGCCGCGTGCAAGCGCTACCAGGAGGTCGAACGAGCCGAGTCAACCGCCGAGTTTATCATGAAGCTTGATCCCACACAAGCACCGGCTTACGTGCTCTTGTCCGATGTGTATGCTGCTGCAGCCTAGAGAAACCATGGTGAGGTCTAAGGTGTCTGACCAAGTTACAATCGAATATTCAGGGAAAAGATGCCACTGGGTTCCAGACATCGCATAGAGGAATAAAAGGCAGCCATGGAAAGGAAGAACCTCTTCCTCCAGCTGCTTTGAAGCAACCTGGAATCCAGGATTTCAAGGATGAACACTGGCACATAGTAGATCATCTAGTAGATTGAGAAGTCCATTTTGAAAATATTACGGTTGATAGCTTGGTACATGATTCTTGTTCAGCCTTGCTTTTACGAATCAGCTGAAAAGAGTTCTTCAGGGCGACGCTCTGTTTGTTTGGAAAATAATCATCGATTATCAGATCGAAGACCGGATTTGTTGGCGAAGGCAGAATAGCGATTGAAGTGACATGCTACAGAATGAAGATTTGCCACAACATGGTCATTGAAAGATTGCATCCTTGCTGAATATCAGAAGCCTTTGCCGCTGAGCAATTAGGTGTTCAAGGTGTCTTTGGTCTAGAATTTCCTTCTTATGGGGCGTGTTCAAACCGACTGCCTGTTTATCATTCAGCCTCAGGCACCGCCTTACGTGCTCTTGTCCGATGTGTAATCTGAGCTTCCTTCTAGAATCATGGTGGCCAAAAGCGAGACCATGTATAGATTAAAAACTTCACCCCTCCGTTTGCATGCACGCTACTATTATAAGAGGCCAGTTTTCAAACTTTCATACCGTTAGCTTGCTGGGAAAAAGAAGAACACAAAGGCTGGTACAAGTTTCAAAAGGCGCCCCTGGATACATTATTGATTGACTTGCAAACAACGGGAGACCGGAATGTCGAATCGAATTCAAATAGACAAAAGAATTCGGGCTTTGCAGCTGGTAGATTAGAGAAACGGTGGAAATTGAGAGAGGAAGACCAGGGAGATAGACAAGAATGTAAATCGGTCGTCATGCATGCAACGCTGCTCAGGCTGCTGCTCTGCTGACAAATTGAAAACATAATCAGTAAGGTTTTTAGTGTGTGGGTTGTCCCGAGCGTCGTGTTTTAAAACGCGTATGGTTCGGATGAAATATATCATCAGGGCTGCTGCTGATGTTGGTGTAGAGGAGAAGGATTGAGCACCGAAGCTGGATCGGAGAGAAGATGGTGGTGGTGGTGGTGGTGCTGCATATCATGAGGCGGCGGAGGAGGCGGAGCAGCAGCGCCACCAGCAGCACCGCTACCTGGACCGGGTGGAACGTTGGCACCACCAATAGATGAGGAGGAGGGACTGCCGAGAGACGACCTCTTTCCAAACGTATGCTTGTTGTTGTGCATCCACACCTTGAGGACGTGCCGCTTGACCCCGACCTCGGCACAAAAGTGCTGCACCGCCGCCTCGTCATGCTTCTGGATCCTCCACCCCACCTTCTCCGCAAACATGTACATCTTCTCCTTCTGGTCCATGCTGAACTTGGTCCGGAACCGCTTCTTCATACTCAGTGGCGACATGTCGTGGTGATCGCCCTCGCCCCGGCTGCTCAGCGCCAACAGGCTCATGGGGGCGTTGCCTGTTCGTGGCCCCAGCGACGCCGCCGAGGATGCTGCAAGCGGCAAGGCGGAAGCAGTAGCAGCAGCAGTATTGCAAGTGGTCTGTAGTGCGCTTGGAGTGTGGCCACCACCTTGCTGCTGCTGCTGTTGCTGCTGCTGCTGCTGCTGGAGAACACCAGCAGCGATGGCGGCGGCCTTGCGGTTGCGTTCTCTCCTGTTCATGTGGCAAATGTCGCAGACGAGGGGCTCGCCTTCCACCTCGCGCTTGTGGAAGTTGCGGTGGCAGTCGCAAGCGGCGCACTTGAGAGCCTCCATGGTGCCTTCCTCGCCGCAGGGCATGAATTCGCCGCACCCGTCCAGCGAATGGCCGCCGATGCTGGCCGCGTGGTTCTTGAGACACTCGCGGTAGTGTACCGTCTTGGATTTGGCGCCGCCGGCGCCGCCGCTGCTCTTCCCAGGCGGCACCATCACCAAGCTGCCGATTTGCTGCTTGCCATCGTCTCCTTCTCCTCCTGGCATCCCGTTTGTGGGAGTGCTTGCGAGCCTTCCCACCAGCTTGTCGTGGAGAGGTGGAGGAGGAGGCTGTGGTTCCTGACCTGGCGGCGCTGCTGCAAATGCAAGAGCGTCACCTCCAGACTCGGCCTTGAAACTGTCGGGCTGCATCGATGCTAGTATCCGCGAGCCACCCAGGAGCATGAACACTGCTCGAGAGAGAAAGAGCGAGCGTTGTTGTGGCCGCGCGGCCCGTGGCGAAGCTAGTTAGGAGCGCTTACTCCTCCCTCGGACTGGAAGCAGCATATATAGCGCATCTGTGTGTGGTTGTGTGTAGAATTCCGCACCGCTATTATATTCAGCTGCCGCTACCGCATTTACCCGGTGACGAGCCCTGCCTCTTGTTCTTGCAGCCGCCACCACGACGTTGGAGATCTGCTTGGTTCATCACCACCACCCTCTCGGATCCGGATTGGCGGCTGCTGCTGCTGAAACACCACGATTCCTCCGTCGCCGCTGCTGCTGCTCCAACACCGCACTGGATGCCTGCTCCATAAAAACCCCATTCATGAATCAGTTAGTGCCCGGCTTTCTAAAGAAATCTCCCTCTCTCTTCCTCGAGCCCTCTAGAGCTCTCCCTCTCTTCTCTTCTAGCGCGTTGATCCTCTTGACACATTCTTATACTTGGAGGAAAAGGAAGGAAAACTACAACAGGAAACTGTGGCCGGGGTAAAAGGAAGAACCTTTTGCTTCTACCTAAGCTAATGAACATATTGATCGATCATCATCATCAAGAGATTCATGGGAAGCGTGATCAAGGAGAAGTTACCGACCTAGTAGCAATGCAGCAGCCGTAGCAGCAACAGCGGTCGAGAGGAAGATAGAGAGCGAGAAAGAGATGGATGAAGCAGCTGCTTCGAGAGAAAGAGAGAGAGATGGGGAGGATGATTTCAAGAGAGATTAGAGCTGGAGATGAGAGGCGAAGAGGAAAAGAAGTGATTTGAGGATGAAGACAGCCTGCTGCTGGCCATGGGCTGCTGCTGATGCAACAACAACAATGACCACTCCTCGTTGTTTCGTCGGAGCACAAATCCAAAAGATGCTTCTTTTGTTCCCGTGTGTCAAAGATAAAAAGGAAAAAGAAAGAAAACATAAACCAAGCTTTTTTACCGCGCCATGTGTACATTCATCGGACAGCCGAGTTGCTCGCTTCAAGCATTGCCATGAGAGAGAGAGAAAAAAAAAGGAAAAGAAAGCAAGCAGACGAAATGATCCCTCCTCCTGACTCACGGGAGAGAGAAACACTGGTAGTAGTACCACAGACATTTAAACAAGGTTACTTAGCTGCGTCAAAACCATAATTGGTCGCCATGATAAAGCCATGGCAAGCAAGCTCCATACCATGGGTGTCCGGAGCTCGATTCCAACTCGCCGCCCCACCAAAAAATACCGTTAGCATGGAAATCACTCCCCACATTTTCTATACAGTTTGGCATTATTGTTCTGGCTTCATGTCGAGCTCGTTTAGTTGCAACATAACGTACTCAAACCGCAAAAACAACCCTTGGCTAGCTTGGTGTGTGAGGCCAGTCAAAGATTAAAGACCCAAGGCAAGGTCTGTAGAGTCAACTCCTGGAGATGGTATACAGAGTATGTAACGCGTCGAGCTCTTTGATTTTTTGTTGTAAAAGAAGAAACTTGTGGAAGAATTACATGTAGTTGTAGTAGTAAGAGAAAGGAGTTGGGCTTTTAGTCCGTCCGTGGGCGCGCGTACAACGTTCCTCTCGTGGGTCCCGGGCGCCCCGTGAGCTTCTGCCAAGCCAAAGCCACCCCACCACCAGCTTTGCATTTGCATTTACATTTACATTTGTCAAAGAGCAAAACAAGCGCAAAATCACAACACTGATCAATCATGGCATTCATGAATGGAACTTCGCTCTTTTGCTGTTATAAAAAGTTGGTGGCCTATTTAATGAGGGGCTTGACATGCCATGGCATGGTATATACAAGATACAGAGCATGGATTCCAGCAGCTAGTGGTCCATTCCATTCCAGAAAGGGCGAAGAAAGGATCACAGGGTCTCCCCTCCTCTCAACTTGTGCTGAACATTTTCTTAAATGCTGGGTGAGTAAGCCTGTGAGTAAGTGAGTGATCTGCACGATTCAGGAGGCAGCAGCAGCAGCAAGCAGGGCAGCAGCAGCACTTTTGCTTCTTTGCTGATTTGATTTGAAATGATGATGATGGAGTGACACCATATATATATATGTATATATATATGTATACTAGTAGCCATGGAGGAAGTGCTTGTTTGTGGACCCCTCTTCCTGAATCACTGCCCGTCCCGTTTCTATCATCACTCGTTGGAAGCAAAAGCATTTGAATTGAAGCGAGAGTCTATGTGTATGTGTGTGTCATTCCACTGAGAGCAGCTGCCCTTTATAAGTTTTTGGGGAGACTTGCTGGGGACTTGCTTTCTGCTGCTGCTGCTGCTGCTGCTGTTGCTGGGCTGCTGAGCACTGCTGATGCTGTGTTGGCGGTGTCGGTGTCTGTATGTGTGCTGTGCGGTGTGGTTTGTTGTTGCTATGCTTTCATAAATCACGGGTAAGAAAACAAACAAGCAATCCGCCCTGCAACAACTGCTGCAACAGCAACAGCTGCTCCTCTATGTAAAGTGCACCTCTATTACAGCTCCTCTTTACATTCCAACCAAAGAGTGGAGAAAAGAGTGTATAATTGTATGCATGGCACTGCATGGCAGGCATCACACCATACAAACAAACAAACCATCGATTTATCTCATCACGGGGTCCTCTCGCCTAGTAATTATCCATGATCCACTACAAACAACGACACAAACAAGAGCAAGATATCATCTTATAAGCCAAGCTTTAAATTAATTTAGTCCACCTTCGTCTGTCTTCTCTCTCTCCGATTGTTTGACCGCATTTACTAGTGTTCCTAGTGTCTGTGAGCTAGTGTCTGCGAGCGACTTCACTTTATAAATTTTTTTCTAGAACCCAGCAAGGTACATAGAATATTCTGGCCCTTGAGGCCAGTGCCAAGGATGGATCATGGATGGATGGAGGGAGCTCTTAGAAACTGTACCGCAACCAAGTAGCCGAGAAGGAATGATATGATGACCCGCAAGAACTCAAGCGTGGTGTGTTGGCCACTGGCTAGCTAGCTAGGCTAGCTAACTTATTCTTTAAACTTGAAAGTGGAAATGGATCGATCGAGATGGATGCATGGATGAGTGGATGGATGGATGAATGGATCGAGAGAGATCGATGGCTGCAAGATCCAAGCAAGTGAGCTATACATAAGCTACGCGTACAAACAAACCACCAAAAACGATCAAAGCGTATTGCACGCGACCTGGTGTTATGACAGAGGTGGTGGTACCGTCAGGACGCCGTATGGCTCGACCGATAAGTACCGGACGGACGGAGGAGACTGAGCAAGCACAGGCAGCCCCCGGCGCGTGAGGCCGGACGGACTACGACACTCGTCGATTCGGTCCGTGAGACAAGCTCCCTCCCAAAAAGCATTTGTATTTACCTTTCTTTCCTTGGTGAGCATGGCGCACTAGGATCATTGCTATTGCCTCCGTGACCGCCGGTCGTATGGATCGATCCAGCATTTGTCGTCCTTCACAGCTGCCGTCCACCTCTTCTTGAACAGCCTCATTTCAGCCTGGGCACGCCTTCTTATCTGAAACAAGCAAACGCCCCGAGTAAGTGGCGGAAAGGTAGGCAAGACAAGATTTTTCTTGCACTGCTGCACAGACTCACCTCCTTTCTTGCGTCAACTCCCGACCCAGCAGCCGGCTGCACGACGAAGTACCACGGTCAGCCACAAAAGCAGCGGCGATTCTAAAAGGGAGCGGGCGGGCGACTTACCGGAGGAGTATGGTCGTCGGCGGAGTTCTGCATGAACCAGGTGAGGTTAGACAGACTTTAATACCAGATTCTGACCTTGTTTATGGGGATGACTCCACCACCGAGCGATGGAATGCCGCGGTGTATGAGATACTGAGTGTCGACAACGCCAACATTCCTAGTTGGATCGCCCTGGAAAACGCTCTTGAGAATCACAAACAACCACATTTACTGCGACAGACCTCCGCACAGTAGCCGAGCTTCATATCCATGCCCCATCCATGAACGAGGTCGTTCTAGAGGAGCACAACATTTTCGGAATCAAAATTACTCTCTGGTCCCCCACGAAATTAAATGGCCAGCTGAGGTACCTGAATGAGATGCCAGGCACATCGCCATGCAGAACGACTAAACACGGGAGCCATCATCTCCACCCACCTACATAAACAGCGGACGAATAAAGAAAGTTTATACCAGCAGCTCTCTTACAACGACAGTACCCTGTACATGGAGGTTGTGTACTGTTGTTGCCACAATACTCTCTTCCTCGATTCATGTAGATCCTCCTGGAAACAAGTGAGAAGGCGTGAGTTTTCCACACACCAAGTTCCTGTCCAAATACTCACCGGTGGACCCTCGTCTTCTTGTTCCGGATAGTGATTCGATGATGGACTTCGGACGAAAGGGATGGATCCAAGGCCGGTTGCGATATCTGCAGCCCTTCTTTCCTCACGATTTCGAGGTATCTGGAAGCAAACAAACTCATCACTTGTCTTGAAATCCAAAAGCAAATAATAATCTAGCGAGAAACCTGTCTGCTCGGAAGTGATCCACTCCAAGGTCTTCATCCCACACAAAAATAAACTCGTACGCCGAAACAACATCTGGATGCATGAACCGTTTGGCAAACCACCTGAGCCAAGCAGCACACAAAAACATATTCAAAACAAGAAAGAGTGACTGTGAGCGACAATTGCAAACGAACCACTTTGTCTGGTTGATGGCCACAATATGGATGGCACTGCCGAACCAGGGAAGATCGCTCCAACGATCTACGACACCGTCGTAATGGAACAGCATTATCGTGAAGTTCGTCACCGGAAACTAGAATTCCAAAATAAAAGGTATGGTTCGCTTTGAGCATAAGAAGCCAAGGAACGTACTTTTCGAACGATTTGATCCACGCCTCGTTTCTGCTGGATTCCAGCTGCGATTGCTAACAAGCTTTTTTGCAAGGCCTAGGCAGTCACAAAAAAGAAAGGTACAGTGTTTCATAAAGCAATAGCTTGCTACCTTTTTCTTGGACGATCTCCACAGTGGTTTTAGTTCCATGTCCGACGCTGCCTCTACAATTCCGCGTGGTAGCGCCTCGCTCCCTCGCGGACATCTCTTGCTCTGTAAGGTAAGGCACGCTCCAGCGGGCTGAGAATAAAGGAAAATATTTGATACGTACTCGGCATGCGATCGAGCTGGAGACAAACATGAGCGTGGAGCCATCCCAAATGCCATTGATCTGTAGCCAAAAAGATAAGCAAAAACGCGATTTGGTCGACGATCAGAGCTTTGCTTACGTTGGTGTATTGGTCGCTGACGAGCAAACTACAGAGAAAGAGTGTGATCATGACGAAGGAAACAGTGACCAAGACCGTTCTCGGCTTCCAGACTCTGGCGATGGACTTGGCGCAAGCATCCGGCTCGACCTTCTGGCGATCGATCAATCCAAATGCGAGCACATCAGCGATCCGCTAAGAAAAGAAAAAAGAAAGAAAGTATAGGTCTTGCCATTGCCGCGCCTGGATCGCTCCCCGGATGGATGTAGCAGCAAGAATCCAACGATTAGGGGTCGCGCGAGAGGAGCACACAGCACTGTTGCTGGGCGGTGACCTATCAAGAAGAAAGAAGAAAGAGGAATAAAAGAAAAGAAGCTCCGCCTACTTCAAGACCACCCTCTCACGGCACTTGATCGTCCGTGTCACACACACATACACACATTTTTGCTTTCTTTCTCTCTTCTCTCTCCTTTCTGCTGGCCCGCCCTGCCACGCTGGACGCCAGCTCGGACGCCTAATTTGGGCGCGCTGACTGGATCGCGATCTAGCTCAAGTGGAGTGAGAGATGGGCAATGTCGTGTGATTCGTGGGCGAGCCGCGATGGAAGGCAGCGGCGACAGTGGCAGATCTTGGATGGTGCGGGGTTTGCTGGTATTGGGAGGGGTGGCGGCGGCAGCTATGGCGTGGCGGCGAGGAATGTGGTGGCGGAGCCGGTCGCGCGTCGTTGGGATCATTCCCGCGCGCTATGCTTCCTCGCGCTTCCAAGGCAAGCCCTTGGCTCTCATACTTGGCAAGCCCATGATCCAGGTGAGAGCCTTTAGTTAGATGGATTTGATCTCATGATGCGTGAGGTGATAGAGGACCTGGGAACAAGCCAGGCTCGCGAAGACTCTCGACGCTCTAGGTAGGCAGAAGAGAAACAATGCTTGCAATGCAATTTACTTCTCCTCTCGTGTCCATAGTTGTGGCCACCGACGACGAAAGGATTCGACAATGCTGCGAGGAATTTGGCGCGGAGGTTGTCATGACGTCGGAGAAGTGTCCCAACGGTAGGCCGAGGTCTCTCTTTTGGGTTTGAGGCGATTGAGCAGTGAAACCTTAGGAACCGAGCGCTGCAACGAGGCTGTCAAGAAGCTCAAGCGCAAGTTCGACATCGTCGTCAACATCCAAGGCGATGAGCCGCTTATCGATCCGGATATCATCGACGGGGTGGTGATGGCGTTAAAGGTAGACGCAAAAGAGATGCTTTGCTTTGAATTCATGGCATTCAGCAGGCTTCGCCGGATGCCATGTGTAGCACCGCAGTCACGTCGTTAAAGCCTCAGGATGCCTCGGACACGAACAGGGTCAAGTGCATTGTGGACAAGCAAGGCTATGCCATATATTTCTCCCGAGGTTTGCTACCTTTCAACAAGTATGGAAGAGAAGCAAGGATCCTGTACGTCGTCCTGACCTTTTCGTCTTCTCTGTTTCACAGGAAAGGAGTGGCCAACGACAAGTTTCCTTACTTACTACACCTTGGCATCCAGGTAGCTCTCTCGGTGATGCTGTACTTCCGCGATCTGAATTTCTGTCTGTCTTGCATGGCAGTGCTATGACGCACACTTTTTGTCCATGTATCCCCTGATTGCGCCAACCGCTCTTCAGCTGGAAGAGGATTTGGAGCAGCTCAAAGTCATTGAGAATGGCTATAAAATCAAGGTTCGTTTGCTTCCTGTTCTTGTCTCTAGCGGCGCTTCTGTTTCCTTCCTGCAGGTGATCAAGGTGGATCACGATGCACACGGTGTGGATTCCCCTGGCGACATCGCCAGCATTGAGTCTCTAATGCGGGGGAGGAACATCGCCTAAAGAGAAGCGATAAAGATTTAGATGACAAACAAAGGTAGCTATCTCCTTTCCCTGTCCTTTAGGAATACTCCCCACAGAAATCTCTGCTCGTGCGTAATATTGTCTCGCAGGGCAGCCAGCCACCGCCATCCAGGTCAAGCGTGAAAATGACACCAAACGCTTGTGTGCTTGGACAAGACAAGTTATTGCAGAGCCAGCCAGCCAGCAAAAGTCGTTTGTCCGGCCAGGATAATCGCAGCAGCAGCATTGCAAGTCGGCGCGCAGGGGAAGAGAAAAGAAAAGAATGATCTGATCCCTGCGTCAGACGATTCATAAGCCCTCTTTGTACTTGCGCAGGCAGCCGCGCAATCCTCTCTTGCTATTCTCCACGGCTCGCTGCGACTTTGTGGTGACATGAACCTTTGGCGACGCGCCAGCCAGGCAGCGGCCAGCATACAGGCACACAGTGATAGCAAAGCAGCATGCAGGGATTTTATTCGTCCTCCGCTTTCTCGTCGCTCCCTCCATCTTCTCAGATGATGCAGCGCCACTGGCCATGGACGACGAATGTACCGCAAAGACTCTTGAATGCAATGGAGCAGTGGCCCGTGAGGTGATGAGGTGTTGATGGCGATTTATCTGAGCGAGGCGGCCAGCAGCACTCGCTCGCATTTTACGAGCATTTTTATCTCTCGGACTTCCCTGTGACTTGTGGCTGGCTGGCTGGCTGTGGCTGGCTGCCTCAAACTGGTAGTCAGATAAGATTTTGATCTGTGAGTGAGTGACAGCCAGCTATGTCTGTCTACAAACACGGTGATGCGTGTTGATCCAATCACTTCTCCCATTCATTTCTCTTTCTCCTTGTCCGGTAGTTGTCTAGCAACAAGCACTAGCGAGCAAAGCATCTGCATTTGCTACTGGGCGGACCGGACGCCACAACTCACGGGTGAGTAGGGCTAGCGGCGAGCTTGGCAAAGGAACTAGAACACAGGAATGCTGGCCGGGACGAAGAACAAGAGTCGCGAGAGGAAGATGGTGGCACTGGGCTTAGTTCTAGAATCGGTGATGTTGCTCAGCATCGCCACGTCGTGCGCCGCCAAGACAGCCGCAGTGGACATCCAAGCGCTGCAGCAGATCAAGTCGTCCATCGACCCATCCACGCTGCATTCCTCGTCGTGCCTGGGCAGCTGGGACTTCTCGCACGATCCCTGCGACGCTACCTCATCCACATCCTTCGTCTGCGGCATCCGCTGCGACGAGGAACTGCAAGAGGAGGGCGCCTCGACCCGGCCTCCAAGGCGAGTGACGAGCATCGTGCTCGACGGCTATGGCTACCGCGGCTTCCTCTCGCCCTTCGTCGGCAACCTCTCTGCATTGCAGGCGCTGGACGTGTCCGGGAATGCTCTATCCGGGGCGCTGCCGGCGTCGCTGGGGAAGCTGGCACGCCTCCGCCGCCTGGACGTGAGCGGCAACGCCTTCTCGGGTGGCATCCCGGAGTCACTGGGCGAGCTACGCTCCCTCGAGCACCTGGGCCTGGCGCGCAATGCGCTGTCCGGCACCATCCCGGCCTCGCTTTCCCGCCTCTCGTCCCTGCGCCGTCTCGACCTCTACTCCAATCTCCTGTCGGGCGAGCTCCCCATCGCCATGCCCGCCATGTCCAGCCTCTTGTACCTCGACGCCAGCAGCAACAGGATCACAGGGTCGTTCCCGGGCCGCTTGCCGCCATCGCTCGTCCGCCTCTCCCTCCGCGACAACCGCCTGTCGGGACAGCTGCCCTCCAACTTGGGCGACATGGCGGCCCTCGAGGTGCTGGACGTGAGCCGCAACGGGCTGTGGGGCGCCCTCCCCGACTCCATCTTCCTCCATCCCTCGCTCCAGCAGGTGAATGTGGCGGGCAACGCGTTCCAGTGGATCCAGACGCCCGGCCTGGCGGCGATGCCGCTGGTGGTGCTGGGCAGCAAGATGGTGGCGCTGGATGCCAGCCACAACAGGCTGCGCGGGCCGCTGCCGCCATTTCTGGCGGAGCTGCCGCGCCTGTCGTCGCTATCGCTCACTGGCAACATGCTGGGCGGTACCATCCCGCTCCAGTACGCGATCAAGGCGGTGGAGTCGGCGGTGGGCATCCAGCCACTGCGGCGGCTCTTCCTGGATGGGAATTTGCTGGTGGGGGCACTCCCGTTTCCCTTCCTCACCTGGTCGCCCTCCGCCACCCTCATTTCTGCAAGCTTTGCTAACAATTGTCTCCATAGCTGCCCACCAAGCCTCCCCTTCTGTGGAGCTCAAAGGCCGGCCACCCAATGTAGCTAGAGCTACCTAGTAGTATACTTTTTTACTTCTTCCAAGTTACCACCACCACCACCACCACCCGGCCGCCACCACTGCGCCACCACCGTCGCCACCGTGGATGTTGTAATTTTTCTAACAGGAATCGAACACCTCTCCTGTGTCGCGGCTACCTACGATATAGTGTAGTCTTGTCGGTGGTGGACGTCCGTCGCGCGCGGAGAGATCCATTCATGGCGCTTGCATCACCTGCATTGGCGCTTCCCCTGCTGCTGCTCGCTTCTTCGTTGGCGCTGCTGAGAGTTCGCTCGGACGGTAAGTTCTTCCTGTCAAGCTCTAGATCTGCTCGCTACTTCTTGCAATACGCCCTCTTTCTACCGCTAGAAGAGCTCAAACTTGGGTGTTTTGGTCTCATGCCTCCTGGATGATATGGATGATCGCGTAATGCGCAGATGCGGTGGAGAGCCAGCTTCTCAACGACATCAACATGTACCGGAGCAACTTGGGGGCGCCTCTCCTGTCGCCCAACCCGGGAGCTTCGTGTCTGGCGGACAAGTTGGCTGACCACTTCCAGCACACGCCATGCGACAACGTAACCGAGGCACAGACATCCCCGGGCCTCACGCCCGATTTCCCCGACTACCCCTCCATGCTCGCTGACTGCCGCCTCGACCTCGCCAACACCACCGGAGGCCAGGTCCTCGTCGACTGCATCCCCGCCTCCTCTGACGCTGCCGGCACGGCCTTCCAAAACTTCACGCGCTCGCAAGAGTACCAGAGGTTCATCAACTCGTCCGAGTTTTCCTCCATTGGAATCGCCAACGAAGACGCCTGGTTCGTTCTAGTTCTGGGAACCAAGGCTAGCAACGCCAATTTCAACCAGTCATCGGCGGCCGCAGCAGGAGCACAGCTACTGTCGATCGTGCCGATTATTGCCGTGGTTGGGGCAGCTCTCCTGTCTCTCTCGTGATTGGAATACACTCGTCCAATCTTGTTATTGTAATCTAAGCTATAGAGCGAGCGTAGAAGACGGTTAGTGATTCTGGTGATGACGAAAGAACGAACCTGTTTAGCTTTTAGTGTTGTTTGGTGATCCATCGCCACCTTTCTCAGGGTGGTGGAACATCTTGCCGTGTGTTTGTTTATACCTGCCGGAATAGACCGATGTATCAGCTGCCAGAGACGCTGATGTGGTTGTTGCTGTTGTCTTTGCTGCTGCTGGTGCTAGATTTGATCTTCTTGTGGGGCACTCCAAGCCCTGTAGTAGCTGTGGCTGATGGCGGAGTCGTCGCACAAGCAGCAATGGCCAGAGCTGTCTCAACCGCGCTCATGTTGTTGCTGTTGGTGTTGGTGGCGGTGTAGCTTTGTCTTTGTCGTTGGTGATGATCCTCCGCCACCATCAACTTGGACCGGGTGCCATAGAAGCTCTCGAGTAGATCAATCAGCCGGGTGTCAAACAGGGCGGGCAGCTTGTTTTGCTTCTTCTGCTCCTTGGTGAGGCATGTGTAGGGAGTTGCCTTGACGCTGCGGTGCCATTCTTTGATCGTCTTGAAGTCGGACAGCAGATTGTCCCACTTCCCCCTGCACTGGTCCAGGTCCCGGTCCATGATCCCATTTTCCCGCAGAAACTCCACCACCTTGACCCATTTGTCCACCGCGCTCTCGAACTTGCTGCTCTTGCTGCTCTCGGTCCTCTCCCACTCGTCCTTTTTGGCTTGCACCAGCAGCAGCACCTCGTGAATGTTCCAGTTCCTCGATCGCTTGCGCTTCTCGGCTGCTGCAAACAACGGTGTAAGCACCACAAGCCAAATCCTCAACAGCTCACCTCCACAACTTATTTACGTGTTCATGAGTGACTAGGGAGAGAGTTTCACTACTTAGCGCTACTAAAATGTTGCCAGTCTAGCAGTGGTAGAATTTCTAGCAAGTATATTAGAGCCGCTGCAAGCAGCAAGCCCAAAGCAAGAGCTGTCAAGACCTTGCCAATGTACTCACTTGAGAATTCTGGCCTGGAGCCTCGGGGAACTTTGCCTCCGGGATAAAACTCGGCAATCAAGTCGTGCATCTGTTGGTAGCAGCTTAAGTGCGCAAGTTAAGAAGCCAAAGGGAAAACGAAGAAGAAGTTTGGACTTACTTTGGCATGTTGCGGGACAGGATTGTCATCGAGTGCGCTTTTAGTGTCTTGAGCGGCATCTATCTCCTTGTGCCCTGGATCTATTCGAGCTTGTTAGTTTTGTCAAGGAAGGAGCGGTAACTGACCTTGGACAAGTTTTAGTTTCCAGTTATCGCCATAGACGACGAGCTCCGCGTCGGGGCCAAACTCCACGGGCTCTTCGTTCTCCTTGAACGCCGCAATGCAAAGGATGTGGTGCGCAGCTTCGCCTAGCTTGCTTCGAATTCGCCGCACGGCAAATCCCGCCTTGGTCCCAGCAGCAAATCGCCATGTCTGCCCGTTTGACCCAAACACCTCGACGTACTGCCAATGCCAAGCAAACGGCGATGACTTGATGAATATAGAGAGATGATTACCGCCGGCGATCCTCCTCCGGATGAAGTGGTGGTGTGCTCGGGCATCCCTTGGTGTTCTAAGACGGAACCCAAAAATTTGCTACCTAGTTGGGGGCCCTAAAAAGGAGTAAAAGGAGTTAGACGAATATTCTAGCCTTTAACCGCGCTGATATTCAACCATGAATGGCCTGCGTTACCGTGAAGTCTGCCGATGGTAGGGTTCTGGGCGAGGAAAGATTCAATCCGCAAGAGCCAAGGAAGGTGGTGCTCCAGGTCTATGGGTCTGGATGTCTTACGGGCATGCATTTCTGGACGAGAGTGTGGAGGCCGGCAAATACATCTACGAACTAGGTGAATGTGAAAGCATCGATTTTGCGTGGCTATGGCGTTGCACTGACTATTTGTTTCTGTGACAGTGCCTCCTCTAACAACACTTCATGCTGTAGCATGTAGGCCCTTTTTTGAACGAATTTCTGGTAGGTGCTATGATCTTATCTTATCCTTCGAGTGTTTGCGTGGCCTGTGTGTATAGCTCGTCGGTGTGTTTATGATGCGGCTGGTTTTTGTTGATAAGTGTACGAAGGGAATTTCGTTGGTTAATGTTTTTACTCTAAATTGTTCTCAATGTTGTGACTGCTGATACGTCAGTTGGGTTCACAAAGTGTACTTGTTTTAGTATTTTATTGGGGGCCATGGTTTTTCACATGATAAGTGTGCACCTGTTTCTGCAGTTGCTACCGCTGCTGCTCCTGTTGTCCCTGCTGGCAAGTATCTTGTCTTGCTCCTAAGGACGTTCGTCATTTAGTTGCCTGGGTGGGTTAATTTCTAAGCGTTGTTGCTGTGGGAATGCAGATGCTATTCGACAATTGACTGAGTTTTGGAGAAAGTGTCAGACAAGTAGGCCGGAGCCTGGTGGACATGTGGTGAGTTTTGAACAAGATGAGCATTGGAGCGCCATGCTGGAATGGTATCTATGTGCGTAAGTGCTTTAAGGCCTTCCGGGAAAGAGCGCTGGCTGCATGGGAGGGCTCACATGTTCACGTAACTGGGCCACCATGGATAGGCAAGTCGATGTTCCTGTGGTACATGATCATGGAGGCTGCTGCTGGAAACCTCCCCTAACACATGCACGCCCAGGAGCAGCTACACTCACGACTGAAAGCCAGGTTCAAACGGCTACTAGTTTATTTTCTCTATTCTAGGCATATACTGGCGGTTAGAACCGCCAACAGGAGAGTGGTTTTGAGAGACCCCAGCGCAGCTAGGGTTCCCCATCTCCTTTCCCATTCCATTGTACTTCAAGACTCCTGAATCGCATCCCCTATTTGCATTATCTTTGACTTGAGTCTCTCTCCCCGCCGATCCACCACTTCTTTCACCCCTCCTCAGCTGGCGACCTCTGGAGATCAGGCGCCAGTTCTCAGATCGAGTTCTAGCAGTAGCAGCATTCTCATCCATCTCACATTTTCCCATTGAACATTTGGCGACCACGGTGGGATGGATCGCTGAGAGAGATCAAGGAACGAGAACCCGGTAACTATTTGCATTTTTCGAAATTTTCTTGTTTGCAGAGATTCAAGAACTTCAAGAACCACTCTTTCTCTCCACATCGAGTATGCCACCACCAACATGGGTACCCGGAACACGCCTTGCTGCAGCGACCACTAGAGGAAGAAAACTACACCAGCAAATTTTCGAAGAAATTAAAGATCTTTCAACGAGACCTCCTAGCGCTCTATCCGAACGAGGAGAAGAAGACCTTTGCGATCAACCCCAACATCAGCACCGAACTCTTCACCGGCCAGCACCGAGGAACCGACAGCAAGCCCGAGCATCTCCTCCGAGATCTTCTCCGACCAGCAATCTGAGAGCCCAACTCCGAATTCGAGCAGAAGAACACCGGCTGCAAGCCAGAGAACTCGCCGGCAGAGCCTCCGAACTCTTCTCCGACAACAACTCTGCTTTACCGACCAGACAACAGAACAGCAAGAATTCCGGCAACAGATCTTCCCGACCAACGCTTCTTCCACACATCAGCCGCACGTTTTCCTACGACGAGCCTCCGACACTCTATCCCGGCATCGCCCAAGTCACCGAAGGAAAGCTCCCGAATGCACCAACAATCTTCCGACAGACTCTCCGACTGAGCGCCCAAACCAGCACCGAAGACATCATCCGACGACGACACGACGCTAATCTCCACGCTGCCAAGACTCTGTTCGACCACGCCATCGAGTACGCTGGCCTAGAGACCATTGACGACGAAATTGGGTCTGATCACCCCAACCAGTCCGACTATCCGAAACTCTTCGTCGAGCTTCATCTCGGCACCGGCACCTGGAAGACCAGCCTGCACTCAGCACCTCGTCACGACAAATCGATTGGAAACTCCACCAACAAGCCCAAGCCGAAGAAAGAAACGAAGAAGAAACTCCTGGAGTACGACTGCTACCCACTTCTGGACGAGTTTTCCTCTGAGTGCCCGAACACCAGCCCGGACAACATCCAGACAACTTCTTCGACCGACCTGCATGACAGCTCTCCAATCACTGCTACACCGAATCAGTCAACTCCCCGACGAGCTCCAAGAAATCATCCGGCAGAAGACTCGCGACCTTCTTCCGGCAACACACTTTGTTCAATTGACTGATGGCATCCTCCTACTAGCATAGTAACCCTTAGAAGATTCTACAATAGAAGACTAGCTTCGAAGCTGCAGGCCCGAAGATATTTCCGGAGCCTTGAGATTATCGTCGACACCGATTCGACATTCAGCCAGATACCCGACAACATCACCGACAACCAAGTTAAGAGTTTGATGAAGACCTTCATCCCCGAGATACCAACATCCAAGATAATTTTAGTGTACAAGAACCCACGGCCGTAGAGAGCCGCATGAACAAACCGAGGAAAGCAGCCAGCAAACAACAAGAAGACACCGAAAGACTTCAACGATACCTCCAGCGAGAGTTGAAGAGACTAGAGAAAGAGAGAAAAGAAAAAGCCACCCAGTGGTCCCACTTTGTACAAGTTTCTGAAAGAGAAAGGTACATTACTGATGAATTGTTTCCCAAAATTGCAGCCGGCGAAGATGCCGGAAGGGTTTTAGAAGGCTACCAGAATTTTAGGACACCACCTGCTTCTCCGACTGCAGCACCGGAGAACCCGCCAGAAACCCAGCCAGAAGTTCAGCACACTCCCCAGCACAGCTTCCACAATCCACTCTTCCAAGGACAGACCGACCCAAGAACTTATTTCTCCTGGACTGTACCGACAGCTTCACCAGCAGTCCTCGGCACATTGTTTTCGACACCAGTATCAGCTTCTACCTCGACCACACCGTTCGCCTCCGCACCGGACTTCTATAATTTCCAGCAACAACCAGACTCCCCGAAGCTCAACTCAGTCGAATACGGCCTCCGACCTATATACATTGTCGACCCAGACGATCGACCAGCACATCACCAGCAATACGAGTTCGGCCAATCCTCCGAATACACACTCAACCAACTTTTTGACCAGGCGTTCAGCAGACCCCACCAACAACCAGAACCAGACATCAATCTTCAGCAACCAGACTTACAGGTAATACTCCGACAATCCTCTCCGGAGACCTTGCTGCAGCCTGCCGAAGAACCTCTGCTACCATCAACATCAACACTGCCACCACAAAACACTCCAACAACTGCTCCGTCAAACGTCCCGCCAAACGCTCCACCGAACACTCTGCCACACAGTCTACCAGACATTCCCCCAGACATCATCACCATGACAATGGTACTCCCCAACACGGTCATCGGCAAGCTTGTCACCTACCCACAATTCAAAGGGAAGAAGACCGAAGATCCAGAAAAGCACGTCATTCGCTTCAAGGAGGCTGCCCGAGTCAACGGCCAGCAAGACAACCTCGCATTCCTCTTTGGCTGCACCCTCAAAGGACGCGCCGGAGAATGGCTCCAGACGACCGACTCGAAACTCACCTTCGACGAGCTTACCAAAGCCTTCACCGACCACTTTAAGTCAGCACTCAGCCAATCAGAGAAGCTTCAGAAGATACAGAACATCAAGATGCGTACTGGTGAAACTCTCGAAGAATACACCGAACGCTTCACCAAACACGCCAACCGCTGCAAGAGCTCTTCTACTGACATACTTTTATACCAATGGTACATGCAGGGACTAGCTTCACACTTGAAGAAAGCTGCCACCAAAATCGACACCAGCGATTACAAGACTCTTTCCAAAGACTTGAAAGAAGTTCAAATCCGCCGACAAACTGCCCGAGTTGATGAACCGGAAGACTTCGACTCCGAGGAAGATGAGGACGACCTCCTCGACAGCCTCACCGGCAAGTCAAAGGACAAAGTCGGCATCCGAAAGATCCAGAAGCTCCTCACCAAATTCACTGCATCCAGCGACAAATCCGATGTCCGAACCGGCGTCTGGTGCACAAAATGCAAGAATGAAGGACACTCAGCCACCGACTGCAAACTCCAGCTCGTTAAGTGTCAAATCTGCGGGAAAGACAACCATGACGCCAAGACATGCAGATTCCGTAGCCAACCTGAAGTCCGACAAATCTCCAATTTCCCCCGGAGACCTCCCCGACAGCCTGAGTATTCGACCCAATATCCGGCCGCACCTCCAAACAACTGGAGACCGCCCCGGAACAACTACCTGCCGCGACAATGGAACGCACCACCGAGATTCAACAACAACTACAACAACCGACCCTACTACAATGACCGATACCAACAACCCGACAACCGGCCATACCAACAATACCGACAAAACCAGATGGACTACAACAACAGCCAAGCCTATCCACGCTACCAGAATCAAGGGTATCAAGGCTACAACCGATATCAAGGCTATCAAGACCAGAGATATCAAGGCAACTACAACAGCCGCCCATGGCAACCCCGAATCCCAGACCAGCCCGGCCCTCCAAGACTCGGACCACCGCCGCCTAGACAGCCAGACCAACAGCAACAGCAACCACCGGCAACCAGACTCATCGAAGCCGACGAACTCCCATTTCCCGAAGAAGACCCAGAACCACAAGTTCTGGCAGTCCAGACTCGAGCACAACTTCGAGCACAGCACCAACAACAACCGGATAAAGACTCAAACACCGAAGATGACACGAGCTCAGAGCGCTCGAAACAAACCCCGGAGTGGAAGAAACGCCGACAGCTAGCTGCCAAAGTACAAAAGCACCTTACTCAACAGCCACCCGAACTAGTCATCCTCGACTCCGAAGACGAAGAACAGCCCGAGTCAAGCACACAGCAACCGAGAAACCAGCCGACAGCTTCACCGGCACAACTTTTGGCCAACTCGATTGGAGATACAACTGTCGCTGAATCCATCCTCACCCAGAACATCCAGATCACTGTTGGCCAACTTCTGAAGATCGCTCCATATCTCGTCAACCAACTGGTAAGTCTGACTAATCCTCTGGACACACCTCCAATGGACGCCCCAGCACTGAATACCAGTAAGGACACTGTTGACGCCTTTCAAGCTGAGATACAACCCGGAGACTGCGACAATGAAGTTCCAACCATCGACCTCCGAATCGGCCGACACCAAGTCCGAGGAGCCATGCTTGATGGCGGCTATGGCGTCAACATCATCGAAGAGAGTCTTGTCCGACAAATCAACCTCGGTCCAGTTGAGCCAGCACCGTTTAACGTCCGAATGGCCGACCACCGATCAGTCCGACCCCGAGGAATTATCCGGAATGTCATCACCAATATCAGAGGCATCAGAGTTCCAGTCAACTATGTCATCCTCAAGCTTCCGAAGAACTCCGACGGCTATGCAGTCCTCCTCGGACGCCCGTGGCTCAAACACGCTCGAGCAATGCACAACTGGTCGACCAACCAGATCTTTCTCCAAGGCCCGCAAGGTCCAGTAACAGTCTCGACAAACTCGTCGAAACACCTTCCGACGAACATACGACCGGTCGACCTCGAAGACTATGACCTCGAAACCGGCCTCGACGACTATGAAGAACAGCAAATACTCCAAGCCTACCCCGACCTCGAACCCCTCGCCGAAATCGACATCTTTAGAGTAGCAGCCGACTTCAGCCGAGAGCGACCCCAGCTTACCGAAGCATTGAAGAACCCGACAACCAGAGACACCACCATCGCCACTCAGCCAGCATTCATTGTCGACTCCGACCAGAAAGTCGCCTATGTCCCGACAATACCGACCAACCAACCTCTCGAGAAGATCAACCTTGCCACCGACCAGAATCAGCATCACATCATCCTCGCCAAAGACATCTCTGAGAGTTTCCGGAACAAAGGCCTGAGACTCCTCCAGAAGAAAAAGCACTTGTTTGCTTGGAGCTACAAAGACCTGAAAGGAGTCTCACCGGACTTATGTCTCCACACCATCACCCTCCTCCCGGATGCCCGGCCGAAGCGACAGGCACCTTACCGGATGAACCCAAACCTCATGGAGCAAGTCAAGAAGGAGCTCGACAAACTCCTCGAAGTCGAATACATCTACCCGATCCAGAATCCGATCTGGTTGTCTCCTCTGGTCGTTGTGCCGAAGAAAAACGGCAAGCTCCGAATCTGCGTCAACTACAAGCAGCTCAACGACGTCACCAACAAAGATATCTTCCCGATACCCTTCACCGACGAAGTTCTTGACGCAGTCGCCGGACACGAAATGTACTCCTTCCTCGACGGATTTTCCGGCTACAATCAGATCACCATCGCCCAAGAAGACCAGCACAAGACAGCATTCATCAGCCCATGGGGAGCATACGCCTACCGAAGAATGCCTTTCGGCCTCTGCAATGCACCCTTTACTTTCCAACGACTCGTCACCAACACCTTCCGAGACTACCTCACCGACTTCATGCGAGTCTTCATGGACGACTTCAGTGTCTTCAGCTCCGAAGACTGCCATCTCGAATGCCTCGAGAAATGCCTCGAGAAGTGCGAAGAAAACAACATCGCCCTCAACCCCGAGAAATGTGCCTTCTTCGTCAAGTCCGGAGTACTTCTCGGCCACATTGTCTGCAAAGATGGCATACTCATCGACAAAGACAAAGTCGAAGTCATACTTCAGCTCGACCCACCAAAGAACCAGAAGGACCTTCGAAGATTTCTCGGCAAGATCGGATACCACCGAAGATTCATCCACAAGTACGCTGACATCGCCAAACCTCTCACCGATGGCCTCCGGCTCGACGCCCAGTGGATCTGGTCGGACACTCAGCAGACAGCATTTGACAACCTCAAGCTCAAGCTCACTACCGCACCAATACTCGCCAAACCAGATTGGACCAAAGAGTTCCATATCCATGTCGACACCTCTGACATCGGCACCGGCACAGTGCTTAGCCAAGCCCAGAGAGACAACCGAGACCAGCCGATTTACTACGCAAGCAGACTACTCACCTCGACAGAACGCAACTACACCACCACCGAGAAAGAAGCCCTCGGCATGGTATACGCCCTCCAGAAGTTTCGGCACTACATTCTTTCGAGCAAAGTCATCATCTTCGTTGACCACAAGGCCCTCCTTTACCTCATCAACAAGCCCATACTCTCCGGCCGAATTTCCAGATGGTTCCTTCTACTCCAAGAGTACAACTTTGAAATCGTCCACAAGCCCGGCCGACAGCATGAACAGGCCGACTTCCTCAGCCGCATCACCACAGGAGAATCGCCCGATCGACTCGCCGACGATTTGCCCGACTCCAACCTTTTCCGAATTTCAGTACCAGCAACATGGCTCGACGACATCTTCGCCTACCTCAGCTCAGCAAAAGTCCCAGCTCAACATACAACACCAGACCAGAGAAAAACTTTTGTCTCGAAAACCCGCCGGTACTCCATCATCGGCGGCAGCCTTTACAAACTCGGCATCGACAACATACTTAGACGATGCATCAAAGTTCCAGAGACCCTCCGGATTATAAACGAAGCACATTCTGGACCGTCCGGCGGCCACTTCGCCTCCGACACAACCGTCCGGAAGATTCTCCAGTCAGGACTCTGGTGGCCGACAATGTGGCGAGACACCGAAGACTTCTGCCGGAAATGTGACACCTGCCAGAGGAATCGACTTCCGCCGAAAACTCAGAGTCAACCGCTCAACCCAACCTTCCCGGTCGCGCCTTTCCAGAGATGGGGGCTCGACTTCGTCGGACCCCAAATCACCACAGCCCGGAAGAACCAGTACATCATTGTCGCCACCGACTATGCCACCAAATGGGCCGAAGCAGCTCCCCTCAAGCAAGCAACCGCCAAGGCAACAGCCAAGTTCATCTACGAGAACATCATCACCCGCTTTGGAACACCACTCGAACTCGTCACCGACCGCGGCAGCCACTTCATCAACGAAACCATCACACACCTTACCGAAGAGTTCCAGATCCGACACAAAACATCAACGCCCTACTACCCGCAAGGCAATGGCCAAGCCGAAGCCACCAACAAGACGCTCAAGACAATTCTCAAGAAAGTCATCAGCGATTCTGGCAAAGATTGGGACGAGAAACTCGGAGACGTTCTCTGGGCCTACCGGACAGCATACAAGATCACCACCGACATGACACCGTTCAAGCTCGCCTTTGGAATAGAAGCCATAACACCAATCGAGTTCATCATTCCTAGCATGCGTGTCGCGGTGAAGTACGACCTGGATCCCCGGCACATCTTCCGGCAACGACTGCTCGAACTCGAGAAACTCGACGAGCTCCGACTCAACGCCTTGTGGACCCTCCACACCATCCAGAAGCAAAGAAAAGCCCGGCACGACCGAAGACTCGCTCGAAACAAGACTCCGAAGTACTCTCCCGGCGATCATGTACTCTGGTATCGAGGACCAATCACTCAGCTCGGCAACAAGCTCAAAACCAAGTGGCAAGGACCTTTCATCATCACCGAACTCTACCCCAACTCGACAGCGAACGTCGCCACCCTCGCTGGAGACTTCACCGAAACTGTCAACCTCAACAAGCTCCGACCATACTACGTAGACCTCTGCAACATCCAGACCACATTTCAGCAACACTTCCGACCGCAACTCATCACCGGAACCGAGAGATTCCCCGAACACTCTCCCGGCCACTCGAACCGAACACTCGACACCAGCCGTCCGTATCGAGAAGCAACACCAGATGATACCACAATGAGCATCATCGACAATCAGCAAGCCTTGTGGCATCAACAATGGCCAACACGCTACTCAGAAACCATCACCACCAACTTCTCCTGGACAACCCTTCAGTTGCCACTCAATTTGGCACAAAACGCTGAGTCCCAAGCTACCGTCCGATCAACTCCACGAGATCAGATCTGCACCGTCCAACAGCGCTCAATCTCAGCCGCCAGATCATCATCTCCACAACAGATCACAGCCCTCAGATCTTGCCACGCAATCGCCACCGTTCAAACTAAACCCCACCAAGTTTCACAGGACACAAACCTAAGTCGCCAACAGCAGCTCGCCAGCACCCTTTCCAGCGCGCCACCAGCTCCAACAACGATGCCCAAGCGCAAGATGAGAGCCATTCCCCCAAGACGCCTCAGGTATGTCCGCCACAGCTTGCCCAAGCTTCCGACCGAGGCAGTCACGGCATGGCTGGTCGAGCAGGGGTTCGGCCAGCTCCTCGAGATCTTCAAAACCCCATTTGATCACCACCTCGCCCGCAAGCTTGCCAAGAAGTATGACGAGAGCCGCAACACGATCTCGGATGACGTCAACACCATCGCCATCACGCCGGCCCTGCTCAGCAAAGTTTTCAAGATCCCTCGAAAAGGACTCGACAAGTTCCCCAAAGAGGTTCCCAAGGTCATCCTCAAGCCAGGTGCATCCCCAACCACAGAAGGGCCCAAGTGGGAGGATGTTCTTTCTGAACACCAGGAGAAGCTGCGTGCCCTGCTCCTCCTCTACGACCTCCGCCCCACTGACAAATCTATCAGCAAGCTTACCACCCAAGCCTATCACGCCATGGACCGAGGAGAGCGAGTCAATGTCGCCAGCCACTTGAACACTATGCTGGCAAAGCAACTGAAGAAAATCAATGAGAAACCTACGAGAGGCCAAACCATCTCCACCGTGATCTTCCCGATGCTCATCGCTTTGCACGCCGCCCACCCCAACAAGCAGCCCTGGTCTACCAGCTCCTCAACTGAACACAGCCACACTGACGACGACGACTCAGCATCGACCGAGACCCTGCCCTCACCACCGCACAAGAAGAAAGCCCAACCCTCCTCATCGAAGCATCATACGCCACCCAGCCCCACCCCCAGCAAGACCAGCAGCGAAGAAACCTCATCCGACGAAGAATCTCCACCACCTCGCCGCCACAAGCTTCGTCAACCTCCTCAACGTAAGAACTGCCACCGCAGCACGGAGTACGTCGTCCTCACCAGCAGGGACACCACAAACACCACACAACCCCGCCAGCACCAGCACCAATCAATTCCAAGCCAACCCCGAGCTCGTTCACCTTCTCCAACACCAATCTTCAACAACTCACAAGCTTTCACTGACGACCAGCACCACGACAACAATGATTCCCATCACCCAGACAATATCACCGCCAGCAACAGCAAGATTTCCAGCGGGCACGTCAACTCCGGCAACGTTAAACCTCTCCATCCATCAGCAGCACATCCGACTCTCAACACCACACAAGATGCCCCGTTGAACTTCAACAAAAATCCGAGCTCTTCATCAAATATTACAGCGCCTCATCTCGACCATCCATCTTCAACGACCATAATTAAATTTGCGCCATGTCAAATCTTAACAAACTTGACAAATCAGCGCAGTCCATCTGCATCCGCTCAGCCTCAGCCACCTCAGCAGCAATCAACGCCCCAAATCACGCCGGCCGACCCCATCAAGAACCCAGCTCCCGACTCAGTTTCAGCGCCCTACGGCTCGCCTTTCGCGCCTTCTCCACCAGTCCAAGCATCTCAGCCGCACCAGCAATCCACCATGCCTCCACTCCAATCCCAGGTACGCAAAGACAGAGCCTCCTTCGACCACGAAATCCGCCAAGAACACGAAGACAAGATGCAAGATCCCGGATACCTCCATCGCAAGCTCTTCGAGGCTCTGGAGCGCCGCGCCAGTCATGACATCAGCCAGGCCATCCGAGGCCGCGTCCCCCAGGCTCAGGACATCGCCCAGCACCTCTCCCGCGATGGTGCCTTCATCAACACCAGGAACGCAGTCCGCGCTGAGTTCTACGAGCCGCTCGTCGCGGAGATTGGCAACCTCCACAACACCATTCACCACCTCCAGGGCGACATCCAGAGCATCAAGACAACGGCCGCCAGCTCTTCTCGCGCCAACAACAACCCCACTGGCCAACAGAACTACTGGCGAGACAAGTACCACCACGGAGTCACCGTCATCCAGGAGCACCAGCAGCGCATTGACCATCTTGAAGCGCTCCTTGCCGAGTATGAGGATGATGATGGCTCAGACCCGCCCGACAGTGAGCCCAACGATAACCTAACCCTCCCCCAGCAGCGCCGCCGACTGCGACGCCTGCAGCGAGCTCCGGAAGCGAACCAACTCCACCACCAAGCAATGGACACTGATCATGGCCCCGAGGACGGAGCCTAGATCAAGCAGGGGGCAGTGGAAACCTCCCCTAACACATGCACGCCCAGGAGCAGCTACACTCACGACTGAAAGCCAGGTTCAAACGGCTACTAGTTTATTTTCTCTATTCTAGGCATATACTGGCGGTTAGAACCGCCAACAGGAGAGTGGTTTTGAGAGACCCCAGCGCAGCTAGGGTTCCCCATCTCCTTTCCCATTCCATTGTACTTCAAGACTCCTGAATCGCATCCCCTATTTGCATTATCTTTGACTTGAGTCTCTCTCCCCGCCGATCCACCACTTCTTTCACCCCTCCTCAGCTGGCGACCTCTGGAGATCAGGCGCCAGTTCTTAGATCGAGTTCTAGC
>NW_003314309.1:0-15205 GCF_000143415.4 Selaginella moellendorffii
CGGTTATCTCTCGGGGTTTTTCCTGCCACCTGGGCCGAGCTTCCATCGCTGGCTCGCCTGGACCTCTCGCAAAACGGCCTCTCCTCGCTGGAAGTCCCTTGCAAAAATACGCAGCTCAACCTCCTCAACTTGAGCTCCAATTCCCTGCAAGAGTTCCCCGGAAATCTCTCCAACCTCAAGAGTTTGGAAAGCCTGGACCTCAGTGGGAACTTCTTAACAGTGGCCGGACTCCCAAAGTTTAGCTTGACGCTGCGATCGCTCAACCTGTCCATCAACAACTTAACTGGGAGCTTTTCCATTGGTGGTAACCTGGGACTGGAGGCACTGGAACTCTCGCAGAACGGACTCAGCGGCTCCATTCCAGAAACTTTCGGGGAGATGACGAACTTGAAGCGCCTGGACATATCGTATAACAGGTTTAGAGGAGATCTACCCGATATTTGGAGCAAGAACTTGGAGCTCAGGTACATGCGTATCTCCAACAATTCGCTCCATGGTGGTTTGCCACCGAGCTTGAGAAGGCTACGCAAGCTCTCTGTTTTACGCGCTGCATACAACTCTCTCTCCGGGCCACTGGAGCTGGAAGATGGCAACTTTGCAAGCATCGAGGTTTTGAACCTCGGGCTAAACGGGTTTAGCGGAACGATCCCGGCTACGCTGGGAAGCTTGAGGAACTTGAAGATCCTGGTTCTCACGGGGAATCATTTTAGTGGCGCCATACCACTGGAGCTTGGAAACTGGTCGAACATCAGAGAGATATGGCTTGACAGCAATAACTTGACTGGA
The DNA here is from genome assembly GCF_000143415.4 of Selaginella moellendorffii. Taxonomy (NCBI): domain Eukaryota; kingdom Viridiplantae; phylum Streptophyta; class Lycopodiopsida; order Selaginellales; family Selaginellaceae; genus Selaginella; species Selaginella moellendorffii. The sequence goes on from NW_003314309.1 coordinate 787, forward strand.
ACAATCCCAGGCGAGCTCTCGAAGCTCTCGCATCTCCAGAGGGTGGTTCTCACGGGGAATCGTTTTAGTGGCGCCATACCGTCGGAGCTTGGAAACTGGTCGAACATCAGGGAGATATGGCTCAACAACAATAACTTGACTGGAACAATCCCAGGCGAGCTCTCGAAGCTCTCGCATCTCCAGAAGCTGGTTCTCACGGGGAATCGTTTTAGTGGCGCCATACCTCCAGAGCTTGGAAACTGGTCGAACATCAAAGAGATATGGCTCGATAGCAATAACTTGACTGGAACAATCCCAGGCGAGCTCTCGAAGCTCTCGCATCTCCAGCAGCTGGTTCTCACGGGGAATCGTTTTAGTGGCGCCATCCCAGGCGAGCTCTCGAAGCTCTCGCATCTCCAAAGGGTGGTTCTCATGGGGAATCGTTTTAGTGGCGCCATACCTCCGGAGCTTGGAAACTGGTCAAACATCAGGGAGATATGGCTCAACGGCAATGATTTGACTGGAACAATCCCAGGCGAGCTCTCGAAGCTCTCACATCTCCAGCAGCTAGTTCTCAGCAGTAACGACATCGGTGGGGAGCTCCCTTCTGGACTCTCCAACTGCACTGAGCTCGTCGTTCTCTGGCTGGGGCAGAACAAGTTCTCTGGAAATCTCCCTGACAGCTTCGGGAATTTGAGCCGCCTGCTCCTTCTGTCGCTTTCCAGCAACGATCTTGTCGGTTCAATCCCGGCCATATTGCAAAACATGTCGTCTCTGCAGTTCCTCTTCCTCTCAAACAACAGCTTCAGCGGCTCCATACCGGACTGGCTTCCCAGGCTCACGAACTTACGAGCCATGGACTTCTCGGTTAACAGGTTCTCTGGGGAGATGCCAGAAAGCATTGGCCGACTGTTTGCCAACGTCCAGCTTTACAACAAGAACAAACGGTCTGTGATGATTCAAACCACGCGAGGACTCCTCTACAACGGCTTCGCCTTCCCGACCTCCATAGACTTCTCCTTCAACCAGCTGACTGGAAGCATTCCAGCTGCCATTGGCGACCTCTACAAGCTCCAGGTGCTGCACCTGAGCCACAACCAGCTAACAGGTCCCATTCCCGAGTCCCTGGGGAAGGCAAGGAATCTCTCCTGGGTGGAGCTTGCGAGCAATCGTCTCAATGGCTCCATACCATCGTCCGTGGCGGACCTCTCGTTTCTCACCATCTTCGACGTCTCCAACAACAGCCTGGTGGGACGGATACCTGACAGCCCGCAACTCTCGTCCATGGACGCGGCTCTCTTCGCTGGGAATCACCTCTGTGGCTTGCCACTGACCAACACCTGTTCGAGCACTGCTATGCCGCCACATAAGCTTAGAACAGAGGGACAAGGTGGTAGCGAACAGGACCAAAGAGAGGTGATAACACTTGTCAGCGTTGCCATCTTCGTGGCAGCCTTCTTCAACGCGTTCTTCTGGACCTACTTTGCGGCAAACCGCAGAGCTCATTCCCAGCTCTGTGGATGCTGGCAATCAAATCTCTAGCTCGTCCACCATGTTGCTGCCGTCCTTTCTACCTTCCAGTTTGTAATCCATCACGACTGCTTGATGAAGTGAACTCTTCTTATCCGCTTTCAAGGCCGCCTCCTGTATAGTCTTGAGCTTATCATGATCCTCCCACAGCCCCGCGCTCCGGTAGATGCTCGCCAGCAGAACGTACGCAGCCGAGTCATTCTCGTCGATCTTCGTCAGTGCCTCAAACGCACTTCCACTTACAGCAGGCCCCGAGGACGCTCCTCCAAACCACAGCATCCGCTCTCAAAGGCATGCTCTCGAGGACTTTCAAGGCCTCTTCCAGTCGGTTACGAGATCCACCAAGCTGCTGTAGTGATGAATCCCGCAAACAATGCCAGAGTCCGGGTCCATTGCCTGGAAAAACTCCCTGCCTCGTTCAACTAGGCCGCCGTGGCTGCAAGCAATGATGACCGAGACAAACGTGATTGCGTTTGCTCGCACGCCATCTTCTCGCATCTCGCGAAAGGCTTCGAACACGCGCGACGTGTCACCCTGTTGGCCGAATCCCGTGATCAGTGCATTCCAGGCGACGATATCTCGGACTGCCAGAGATCCAAACAAGTGCTCGGCCGCACTCATAACTCCGCACTTCCTGTAGAAGTTTACTCCCCACAACTTGATCGTCTTCCAGCCCACGCCTGTAAAGCTCAGCCTGGATTTTCCTTCCACTCCAAGAGTTCCAGCCCGAGCTCACTCTCACCGTTGTCTATATATCCCTGTATCAAGCTCGTCCAAACGACAACGTCCCGGCTACGCATGCGTTTGAAAACTGCTCGAGCTTTCACCATATCTCCACACTTGGCATACATGTCCACCAAGCTGCTCCCGACAAATCTGTGCTCGCAGCGTCCAAACTTCGCGGCGAGAGAATGAATCTCCATCCCCTTTTCTAGGCTCTGGATTCGCACTAGCTTTCCATCTTCTCGCGGAACAGGTGCCTCGGACGCTGAAAGGTGGACGCAGGCCATGAGCGCAGCAACAAACGTTCTCTCGTCCGGATCGTCCTCCCGAGCCATGCCGAAGAACAGCTCCAAGGCCAGCTTGCTGTCTCCACTTACATCGGCCAGCCATGCCATCAAAGACCTTGCGAGCTTCCTCTAGCTTCTCACACTTCGCGTACATATCGATCAGAGTGTTCCCCACGAACACGTCCTCACAGCACCTGTTGTTTGAAGCTTCACCGTGGATAGCCACCCCGGTTTCCAAGCTCTTTCTCTTCACGAGTTTGCCGTCGACATCCACCGCTTCTTCTCGCATTGCCGAGCTCGCACAGGCGGCAAGCGCAGCAACACACGTCCGAGAGTTTGGACAGCACCCAGATAGCTTCATATCTTCGAAGAACACGAGAGCCAGCTCGCTTTCCCCGTTGTCCACAAAGCCTTGTTCAAGCTCGTCCAGAGCACGACATCACGACGAGGCATGCTCTCGAAAACCATCCGCGCGTCGACCATGCTCCCACACTTTGAGTACATGGTACTTGGCTGCTCCCCACGAACATATCTCCGCAGCAGTGGCTTTTCACAGCTCCATCGTGAACAGCGAGCCCCTTCTCCAGGCTCTTCGTCTTCCCCATCTTTTGGTGGCCTCCTCTTTCACTGCTAGATTCGCACAGCCCTTGGCAGCAGCAACGAAAGTCCGAGAGTTTGGCGAGCAGCCCATCTTCCCAAAGAACTCGAGAGCGACCTCGCTTTCTCCATTCTCTACGTATCCCAGTATCAACGCGTTCCAGGAGACCACGTCTCGCTGTGGCATCTCATCGAAGACCGATCGAGCATCGAGCATGATGCCGCACTTAGTTCGAGAGGAAAACGTCTTCGCTGCAAGACGGTCCCATCTGCTTGGCTTGAGAATGGATGCCTCTGCCGGTCTCGAGACTAGCCTCCTTGACGAGCTTCCCATCGACCAAAACAGCGTCTTCCTTCGCCGCAAGGCTGCTACAAGCCTTTGCCGCGTCCTGGAGTTTGGCTTGCAGCCCGACCGCCTGGCTTGCATCCTCTCGAAGAGATCCAGAGCCACATCGCTCTCGCCATTGGAGACGTAGCCCAGCATCAAGGACATCACGTTTGGGTGAAGAATGCTGTCGAACACGCGGCGGGAATCCTCCATGCTGCCGCATTTCTCGTACATGTCCACCAGCGCATTGACAACATGGATCCCCAGCTGCTTGCTCTCCGCCGCCTGGGCGTGGATCGCCCAGGCGCAAATTGCCCTTGCGCAAATCCGTTGTGACCTTCAACGCCGACACCTGCTGATCGGGCGCCCGCGGCGGCGCTGCCGAAGGAGCGAATGCTGGTGCGGCGTATCGAATCGCTGCCGTCGCCAAGTCCCATCCATCGCAAGAACCCTAAAAATTTGCAAGGAGCAAAGCCCTAACCCTAAAAACATGGAAATTCAACCAAGGCCGTCGATTCAAGAATATCTGACGGTTGGAAATGAATCGGGGACCATTAGCCTGGAAAAACCTTGAAGGAAAAATCGCCCTGTACAACCCAGCGTAGCCTTGGATGCGAACAATGTGCCTCAGCGCGCTCGCATCTCCGGTCGCCCTCGAGTTAAGTCGATCGGAAACACCGCTGAAAACAGGAACTATGGCGATCAAGCGTAATCGCTCTTAAGACTCTTACCTGTTGAGGCAGCGATTCCTGCTACTCCACCGGAGATCAAGCTCGTCACCATCCTACTCGGGCCTGAAAGTAAACATGCAACGCCAGGAGGCCTAAGCTTGTCAAAACTGTGTTTACCAATGCGATGGTGCTCTGTGCCTGTAAAGCTTTTCCAAAAATTTCTCACACTCTGAAACTAAAAAAAAATCCAACTTTGAGCGTTCCAGTAGTTGTAGAGAGTGTCATACAAGCAGAAGATTATCGCAATCGTTGGGCCTATGGCAGGAGTCAAGTCTGTGGCATTTGGCAGGGAGGAAAACCAATACCAAAAGTGTCGGTCAGAGTTCCTTATAAAGGCTAAGAAAGCTCTCCTGTTGATGGATTGTGAAAAGGGTGTGATAGATGCGGATGCACAGCAACATCTACACGCAAGAGCACGAAAGCTGTCAAGGGAACAACCAACAACAAAGATCACAAAGCTCAAGGTGAGGAAATTTAGGAGAAGACTCAGGAACAAGATCCTGAACATGTAACCACTTTGCAGGTTCCAAGCTTACAGTCGTCAAACTAGAGTGTAATGTGAACATGACCCAGCAGGAGCAGTCTCCAGCATCTCCACTGCACACAGCAACACCAACACAACTAGTTCTCAATGCTGATGCCGATGCCGACAACATGCTGCATCACTGCAAACACCACAGTTGAGAGCATCCTGAGCAGGAGTGACACTGCAAGCCTGAGCTTACATTGGATCTTAAGCTTGGCATTTCTCCAGTTTGTGGACAAAATGCAGTGTCTCCAGTCAACACCATAGATGCCGATACCAACAGATTTTGCGAGGCTTTTCCACAACAAGCAGATGAGCATTTTCATGTGAGACAGAGTCCAATCAACACCTTTGTCTACCAGCCCCTAGATGCGAAGTTCACGAAGATCCAGAACCATATTCTCCAGCTCAAGAGGAGCATTCGAGGTACAACTTTCTAGGATCTGTATGCACAAAGACTTAGTGCATGAACAAGGAACTCCCCAAGGAGAATGCAGAGCTTTGCAATGAGATCCGACAACTCAAGGTGAAGCAGCTGTAGGGATAGGGTGTGCTATAACAAAAGAACAAGTTCAAGAATGAGCTCTCTGAAGTTATAGCAGCAACAAAACAGCCCAATGCCATGGAGAAGTGAGAGCTTCAAGATGAAACTCAATTCAGTTATCGGAGAAAAGTGGAGCATAAAAAATCAACTTTATATTTAGAAACATCATCTAAAGTCTTGAAATTTAAACCTTGAAACTCAAGAACAAGAATGAGTGGCAATTGCCCCATGTAGAATAAATTAAGGGGGTGAGTTAACACTCAAATTCTCTTGAGTACTCTAAATTTTGAGCAAATGGACGTGCATTAATGATAGAAGGCTGGAGTACAAAGAAAGGGATCGATGCAAATCTTATCTTTGCTTATGACTTTGACAAAAGGTTTTTTAGGGATTAAAGGACTCAAGTCATTCCTTTTTTACTTTTTATATGTTTATTCATGTCTAGCTGAAGCAAAATGCAAAATCAAGTCAAACAAATGTAGTAGTAAGCATCCACTCTACTCTCACCTTTTCTCTTTCACTCTTATTTTCTTTCCTCTTTCTTTCTTTTCTAGTACAAGTTTTTAGTATATAGACTTTTACCCAAGTTTTTAAGAATGACTTGTTCTAACCTTTAAAGAGATGATTGCAAAATATATGAACTTTCAACATTTAGATTGAGATGGATATTTGCCATTTCTTTGTTCGTGTTTCACCTTATAAACTTTTGTATGGTCATTATTTGATATTGCTAATAGAGTTGAGTTTACTTTCATGATTGCTATAGGCTGCCAATATTAAGTTTTGGGATCAATATTTAATAAGCATTCTTCTACTCATTTGAGTGGAGTTTATTCAGCACTTAAGCTGTATATAAGTGGGATAATAACAACACAACAACTTCCATCATCGTCCATCAGTGGAGTACAAAGTGGATGATTTAGTATTAATCTATTTTCCCAATGTTACAGTATATGGTTTGTCTAAGGGGCTCCTTATTCAATAGAAGGGACCATATTAAGTGTTATGGTAAGTTAAACTGCATGTTTATAAAGTTTGGCAAAACATTCAACAAACTAATCCTCTAAAAATTATGCATATGGAATAACTTAAACACTTTGTATAAAGGAATCCACTAATGCCTCTTTCTGATGTTCCTCTAGATCCTAGTTTGTTAACCTGAAAACCTTAACTACCTTTCATCCTTTTAAAAGAATAGGATGATATGAAGTTTAAGTGTATAGTTATGATGTTGCATATAAATATTAGTATAATTTTTTAGACCACTCACTTTTGTATATAAACTATGGTTTTTATGCTAATTAAGATGCATATTTCTATATGCACTAAGAGTGCTACTTAAACTATAAGTGAGGCTAGAAAATAAACCCTTTTAATGGCATCTTTCTCAATATTAGATCAAGAGAGTAATAAATAGCTCAATGAAGTTATCAGTCTTTATACTTTTTCTTAGTGAAAATCTTATAACTTAATTATTTTATTAGTACTATATACTTAATATATATATATATATATATATAAAATCAATATAATTCATTAGGAGTAGGTATAATATAACTAGTAAATTTTAGAAATATAATAGATTTACATTTAAATAGGACAGAAAAAAAAGTTAAATAGAGAATGGATAAAAATGAAAATACAAGTGATAGAGAAAAAACCATTGATATTTTATCACTTGAAAAGTTCTTCACCACTTAAGAAATAATAAGCTTAAATAGAATATTAATTATATAGTATTTTAATTCCTTTAAAAAATTAAATATCCTTAATTTTTTTAAGGGGAGGTAAACTCCTGAATTTTGACTTCTTAGGAGGTCACCCAACCAAGTACCATTCAAACCCAAGAACACTTAACCCAAAATATCCCAAAATTCTTAACTGATTGAAAAAAAATATACATTCTTATTTATGGGCCCTTTCCTTGTATATTTGAACTATCTCTCAAATTATTTTAAACTTCCCGGGAGAGGTCACTTAGCCCAGTACCATTCAAACCTAAAGATGCTTAACTCCAAATATTTTAAGACCCTTAACCGATTGAAAAAAGAGGTGCATTCTTATTCATAGGCCTTTTCTTTCTATATTTAAACCTTATGAACTGTTTCTCGAGTTATTCTCTTTAGTTACTAACAAAAGCATTTAAGGTTACCAAATGGTATTACTTAAAAAACAAGCAAGTATATTTTTAAGGGCAATTTGTAATGTATGTGGTTTTTACCCTTTATTTTATAGTGATTTACTATAGGATAACCACAAAGTAGAACTTAAACCCTCTATATGCCACATGTCATATACCACATGTCTAAAGTACAATGGTGTGGAACCCAAGTTTTAGAGCCTTAACCCATTGAACGAAAGAACAATGCTAAACTTTTAGATATGGACCCAAGGAGCAAAAGTATTAAAGCATGGAGTAACTCCCAAATGTATAACTCAAGTAGCGAAGGGACATGAGCACGGAGCAACTTGGAATAGTCCTAAAGCATCTAACATCTCAATACTAAAACCAACACGCAAAATAGAGCCAAACAAAGTTTAATGCTATTTCAATATATTAATGCATAATGCAAAAATACTTCACCAATTAACATGGTATGAAACTTGGGGTTTAGATGTAAGCCAAATGCAAAACAAGGACAAACACACAAGTGGAAGCTAAATTATACTTCAAGTTAGTTAACCATGTTATCCCTACTATATATTTGGAACCCCCAGCTGGAGCTTCACCTTTTGTGCCACTTCCTGCACAGAGCTTTTGTCAAGGTCTCCTTCCGGGCTCTCCACAAGATATGACATATGGCATGCTTGAACCCGGCTGGGAAAGAGCTTCACCACCTCCGTGACGTTCAAGTAGTGAGTAACGAAGAGCGTGAAGCATTGAACCTCTTGGAGAAGGTGATGGAGCGTTGCATACGCAATGGCAAGGCTGTCGTGCGTGCTGGTTCCTCTTTCCAGCTCGTCGATGACTACCAGCGAGCGAGAAGTTGCCTTGTGGAGGATAGTTGAAGCTTCGCTCAGCTCCTCAAAAAACGTACTGGAGCCCCTCTGGATTCTGTCCATCGCCCCCATTCTCGTAAACACGGCAACGAATACATGCAGTTTGGCTGTCGCGGCTGGAACATACAATCCTATCTGCACGATAACAAAACATACGGAGTGAAAAGAAATAAAGATAGTTGCGAACCTGGGACATGATTGTGATTAGAGCAACTTGACGGATGTAGCAACTTTTACCACCCATGTTTGGACCAGTGATTATTTGCGATCGTTCACCCTCACCAGAAAGAACTGTGTCATTTGGTACAAATGCATCTTGCAGAGTCGAATCTAGGACCTGCTCGGAAAGAAATTCCAGTAATAATATTAAACGACAAGAGCAAAAGAAACAAACCGGATGTCGACCACCTTCTATCTTCAAAAGGCACGCTTCATCCACGAACTCCGGTCGAACATACCCCTGAAGCACATTTTTCATTCAGATAAGCGTTGAAAAACACAAGGAGACAGACCTGATTGCACGAGACAACAGCAAGGGAATAAAGACAGTCGAGAGCTGCTAGTGCCTGTACTGCAGCCCGGAACTCCATGTGATAGGAGGTAAAGCCAGTCAGGAACATGTCCCATGCTTTGGCGCAAGATATATTTAATTGCTCCTTTGCAAGTGCCATTCTTTCCGATGCTTCCAAGACCTCCGGAGGATGATAGCGGTTTGCCTTTTTCGTACTGTTTATTTTAACCCAATCTGCAGGTACACGCTGCGCACATGGAACCTGAAACTACAAGCTTTTAGCAATCAAATAACTGAATTGAGAAAAAGAAAGTACCTCGACCAAAAACGACATTCCCGAGACGCTCAAGTATTCCAGATTTGAACACTTCAACAGTTTCCGATAACTGGGAAGAAAACTTTCGAGATCCTCCTCAATACTTTTTATGTTCTCTTTGCATTCGTCTACCTGAAACACGACTTAAACGAAGTCTGGGAAACGATAACAAACCTCGGGATACTGGCCGGCAACAAACAAGTTAATCTTATCCCCAGCTGCTGCTGCCTCTGCATTCAAACTTGTCACAAGCTTGTTTGCGTGATCTATCACTGAAGTTGAAGTCACTGCGGAGATTAGCCTGATGAGGAGCGCAGACCTGGCGTCGCGAACCCGTTGAAACTGGGACGCTGCTTTCATAATCGCATTAATCACGTTAATGAACTGCAGCAAACATTACGGTCAGAAAAGAATAACCACAGGATTACAGAAAAGGAAAGGTACCTCATACGTTGTTGCTGTTTTGTGATAAATTCTTGTGATACCACGCTCAAGATCAGGCAATTTTCCCAGCAGCAACAACGTTGAAGCTAAAGTTGCAACTGTTGTGCCTCTGCCTTTATCTCCAATGGATTCGGCAATTTCCGCAACGGCGTCTAAACGTTGAGAAATAAGCATGCGGTCTCTTAACGGATGGGCCACCTGAAAATAGACATGAGTGGAAAAAACGAAAAATCCAAGATTGTGACTGAGACCAAACTCCTTACCCAATACTTAAGCAGCCTCGCGCCAAAAGCAGTTTTTGTGTGGTTCATAAGCCAGAATAAAGATCCGTTTTCAGTACCATCAGTTTGGTTATGTAGAATCTAGAAAGAAAAAACTTGTTACTGGTAAGTAAACATCGCATTCAGTGGTTACCTCAAGCTGGCGGATGGTATTGGGCGAGAGCGTCATCTCTTGCTGTCCGGCAAATGGTCGGAAAAGAGCTCCTAAGCGCAATACATTTTCCAGATTAAACTGCTTCAGATAAGCAAATATATGCGCAAACGCAGCAACCACGATTTCTGGCATCGTCATCAACGCCTGCAAACTTCAATTCTCATCCGATAGTGTAATCAAGACAACTAGAAAATTACCTCTAACCCTGCATCAACCTTCTCGTCCAGACAGCCTTTCTTAGAAGACGCCAAGCTCCCGTAGAAGTCCGCAAGAGCAGCAACAGTACCGCCATTTTCAAACGAGTTCTCAGGCGTCTTCTCGGCTCGAACATCCGCTGCGCCTGCATAGTCCATCAACAACTATACAAAAATCACCATCATTCATATACAACCCGATCAGAGAAAAGAAAAAAAAGCTTACCTTCTTTGTAGAAGTGGACAAGGACGCAGATAAAAGAAGTTCTGCGGGAGCACACGCAAGCAAGCGTGATTCCAGTTCCGTCCTGGTGACAGTGTCCAGAAAGTGGCCATACATCACGTCTCTGGTCGAGGTTTCCACGGCCACCACCCCAAATCTAGCATCAAAACTTCCCTTCACTTCATCCTTTCCAGCGTTGGCCTTGTGCTCGGTGATTGCCTCCTCCACAACACACATGATATAGCTGCTAAGACGAATAGGTCCATCCCTTTCCCCGCTCTCTTCTCCCCCAAGAAACTCCCCGGCCTCGAGCGTGGCCTTGGTATATAGCGCCGAGAGATCTCTCGAGAATGGGCCAGCCTTGTTCGTCCCGTGAGCTTTGATAGCCGCTGTCTCGGTCTGCTTGACAACGCCAACTTTGTAGCCAGCTTCCACAAGCCTTCTCACATGTACGTGCAGCCGGAACGTTGGAACGCTGGCAGTGAGAAAGTTGTGGCTGTAGTAAGCAACGATTCCCAAAACATTGGCTGCTTTCTCCGCATCCTCTCCGAAAAATCGAAACTTGTATCCCACCTCGACCATGAGAAGGATGTCTGGGAATGTCTTCTTGAGCTCCACAATCTGCTGCTCCAGAGGAGTAAGCTTCTCCTTCCCTGACGGTGGCTTTCCATAAAAGGAGGAATTTCCACCACCGCCATCCCTGTCCCCCTCTCCAAGAAGAACATCTACAAACTTTCTACGCCTGTCTTTAATCGCTTCCCCCGATATTCCGCAATCGGCATCCTTCCCATCGCCCGCCCCGGCGTCTACATCTAAATTCAAGCACCGTTTCTTACTCGCGCTGGCCGCATTCTCGGCTGATCGCCTGAGATGATGCGGCGATGGCCACACTAGTGTGGGAGCCCGCGATGCATCGGTCTCACCTCGCTTGAAGAAGCTGGGGATGATCGCCTGGCCCTTGGCGGCGGCAGCGCCCTCGTCCTTCTTTCTCTTTCCCATTCAAAAACTTATAAACCCTAAGATTCTTTCTTCAAGCCCAACAATTACAGTCACCACCCCAAATCTATGCTTGAGGCTAAGGAGTTTCTGGGAGGAGAAGAGGGCGGTGAAAGAGATGGACCAATTTGTCTTAGCAGCTGGGTGCTGGCTTTGGTATATAGAGCCCAAGAAATCGAGAATGGGCCAGCCTTGTGTCTTGGTACGCCAACTTTGTAGCCAACTTCCACAAGCCTTCCCATACATGCAACTGGAATGAGAAAGCAGCCAATTTTCTTAAAATTTGTTTATCATAGCCACAGCTTTCTCACTGCCAGCGTTCCAACATTCTGCCACATCCTCTCCAAAAAATTGAAACTTTGTATCCCACCTCAACAATGAGAAGAGTGTCTAGAAATTTCTTCCTGAGCTCCACAATCTGCTGCTACAGAGGAGTAAGCTTCTCCTTTCCTGATGGCAACTTTCCATCACAGGAGGAATTTCCATTAGAAGCATCCTGTCCCCAATAACATTTACAAAATTTCTATACCTGTGTGCTTGCAAGAGGATTTAGATGTAGAAGCCAGGTTGGGGTATTGATTGGCTGCGTTCTCAGCCAGTCGTTTAAGATGACACAGTGATCATTCTTGAAGAAGCTGGTGGCCGCAGTGCTTAGTATATTTATTATAAGATTCTTATATTATTTTATTAGAATAATATTATTTGTAGGTGAACCATATATTATAGCTTACTTGCTAAATCTGAGAGGGAGATGGCTAATTATTTTCCTGTTGCATTTGTTAGTTATTGTTAGTTATTGCAAGAGTGAAATTTCTGCAATATTTATCTTTGGAAACTCATTAGTAGATTATAGAAATAACAATTACATTTTAAACACTTATGCAAAGGCTAATTTCCTCCCTATGGAAGGAAGTTCCTTAGTGGAGCAATAGGGATATTTTCAAATGGAAATCTCATTCTTGATGTTAGTAAAGTGTTTAAATTTGTTCATTTGCAACTTCATATTTAAATCTTTAATTAATTTAACCATTTTTGTCACCCACAAAGAATATATAGCAAAGTGTAAATTATGGAAGTGTTAGATGTGGATTGTTCAATATTATTGAAGTTTGTTGAAAGAAAATTCATTTAATTTTTTAATTTTGTGTCAAGAGAATCTTTCCAAGCCAAAATTATCCATGACCTATTTATCTACAAGTGAAAAATTTCATTGAAGATAAACATATACTCATATCTCAAATTTGTCTAAATGCAACACTAAACATCATAAACAAATCTATATTTTACATAACATATGGATCTAATAATATAATTAATAATTACTATGAACTTGATTCTTTTTTGCCAAGTTAATACACAATTTTAGAGTTTATTGATATTTTGATGCAACTTTATGATACTCAAATTCTGGTAAACATAATTCATAACTTTAAACTATTATACAACCTCTTTATTCATGTTATAGATCTTGTATCAAGAAAGAACATGCAAAATTGTGGTTGCATCCTTATTTTCATTAGGTTGTAGCACATTCTTTTTTATCAAACACCATTAACTAACTTGCAAAGTAGTAAGCCAGTTTAATTACAAGCTTAATTTAGTCTTATTTTTCTTAGATTAAATTTACTAGGACTCAATATTTTTTATGTAGACCCTTACACTATATTACTTAATATTGTTCAAAATCTTCTATCATATAGTAAATTTGTATTAAAGAAAAATACTTTATTTTTTAATCATGAAAAATTGTAATAGGCTTCCCAATTTTTAATGTTGGATGTTGCAACTTTATAAAACCCAATTAAAATACTTTAGTGACAAAATATTTACCCTTGATTTTATCTTATTTAGATCTAAGAAAGTATATTTATTGGGATCAATTTCATCCTACCTCCAAAATTTATAACATGCTTACTGATCTATTTTGAATGAAAGTGATTATATATATTCTATCAACATCTAGCAATTAACTTCTATATAATAAATTTTAATACAAATTTTTATTAGTCTGATTTTATTTATAAAATATTATAATAAAATTTTAAACTGAAGTTTTTAAAAGTAATTTATAAATGTATTAAACACTTTATTATAATAACATTTATGTATAATATTTTAATTTAGAAAAATAAATAACTAGCAATACAAACATATAAATTAATCAAGTTTAGATTATCTGATTTAGATTTTTTAGGAATTTAAAGATTATCTACTAATTTAAGAGCATTAGATTATATATAAAATAGTTTTACTTATATTTTCTTCACCATTACTGCTGCTATAGTTTTAAAGATAAAATAATCTTTAATTTATGTAGTGAATTAAATAAAAAATAACACTATTCTTTCATAGATATAAATGTTTTTTATCACACCAAATTAATAGTAAACATTTCTTCTATAAACCCTATACAATGTTTTACTATCAAAGTTCATTTAATTAAATTTATTTTAAAAAATTTGAATTCAGCTTTATTAAACTAAATATACTTATTTGAACCAAAATCTGGGATCACTGCTAGCACACGTGGTTCTTGTTGGATTCCAAGTCTAGAGATCCTCGTCTTGCTTACCAAATATCTTGACGTCCCCGATCAATCACAAGCTCCACCTGGGTTTCCATTTAGAGATGAAACAAAAGTTTGTAAAGCAGCGAAGTCCATTTTGATCTTCGTCACGAACTTGTCTTCCGAGAACTAAGAGCCTGTCAAGCCTCTCACGAGTTACAATTCTTCACAGGGAAAAAAGAAAGAAAACACAGCTCCACCTTGAGTGCCTAAACCACGAACATTGCTCATAGTTACTCCTCGAATTCCAACTCTCAGCAATGCTTGATTGAAAGAACAAAAAGCTTGAATAAAAAAAACCTTGAATCCTTGAGAGTTCTTACCCTTGATGCTTGGGAGTCTCCAAGGTCTAGAAAAAAAGGAGAGAGAAGCAAAGAAATTGGTATTACTGCGTTACCAGTCAGATCCGAGCTCCAAAGAATCCGTCCACATCCTCTATCCTCACAATCCAAAAGAAAAGAGAAAGAAAGCTCAAACCTCTCTGCAGCA
>NW_003314309.1:15577-31656 GCF_000143415.4 Selaginella moellendorffii
TTAATGCTTTACTTTAGAAAAATAAATAACTAGCAATACAAACATATGAATTAATCAAGTTTAGATTTTCTGATTTAGATTTTTTATGAATTTATACATTATCCACTAATTTAAGAGTATTAGATTATATATAAAATATTTTTACTTATATTTTCTTCACCATTACTGACAGTAAAGTTTTAAAAATAAAATATTCTTTAATTTAGACTGTGAATTAAATTAAAAATAACACTATTCTTTCAGTGATATAAATTTGTTTTTATCTCACAAAATTAATAGTAAACATTTGTTTTATAAACCATATGCCTTGTCGTATTAAAAAAGTTCATTTAATTAAATTTATTTTAAAATATTTTTATTCAGCTATATCAAGATATGCATATATTATTTTTTACTTAATAAATATTTAGTTTTCTAATTTTTTTTTCAAATAAATATATTAGTAACTGTTCATCATATAAATGGGAAGAAACTATGATTTATTGTTTAGCTTTTTATTACAATAGCTTGAAACATGTTATTACTAAATGTTGAAATCTTTAAAATAGGATTTGGATCAGTTAACTCTTTTGATAATAAATTTTTTTGTAAATAAAATTATTTACCATATAATCTTGAATAATATTTAATGGATATATATTAAATATTTATTTTAAGGAAGACTTCTTACTTGGAAGAGCTCTTATATTTTTCCTTTTACATTAGAGTGTATTTACAATATTTCTATTTTATTTAAAGCCTTCTTATTTTTAGTTGGCATATCTCTCTGGAAAATTAAATCATAAAATTATTTTCAGAAATTTTAAACTAACTTCTAATCCCAATCTCCTAATCATAGTGCTAAATCTATGCAATTTATCATTGTAAGCACTTTAAAAGACTCTATATTATCAATTAATAATTTATTTTGATAACTTGTTAATATCTAAGTTCCATGATCAATTTTTCTATCACATCACAGCCACATATTTTACTTTATTCTACATACAACTAAGTCTTTTTTAGTACTTAATTCATAATTTTTACCAGTAATAGTTTTATATAAAGGTTCGAAAACATTCTTAAATATATGCATATAATCCTTTAAAAATGCTATTGGCAAGTTATAAAAATATGGAAGTTGATAAAATGTGAATATAACCATTTGATATCATTAGGTAATGATATTTGATCTTCTTGTCTAACCAAATAATAATATATTGCTTATTGTTCTGGAGTCATTTCTCACTCTTACGTTCTACTAATAGACCTAAATGGATGATCCATAGGTAAACACCAATGACCAATATATATGCATTTTTATAAACTTCGTGACTATATTCCAAGAATCCAGGTCCATAGTCTAAGTAAAAGCATTTTCCCATTAGTTTGAAGTTTTGAACAAAATTATAATCCAGGAAAATCATGAATAAACTATCACATTGCTTCTTTAAGCTTTAAAAACTGTTGACCCTCTGGCTTAGAATTATCTTTCCATGGCACTCCATCCCATAATTGTTTCAACTCTTCCAAAAATAATAACCAATAAATATGAAGTACCTTAGGAAGTTTTGGGCCTAGAAAAATTATAAATATAAATATTTCATTTTATTTTTTAAATAATACCTGGTATAATCATAATAAGAAATATAAATGAATGGTTAATTGCTAGAGTTGGTGGTATATTATTATTAATTGCAACAATTGCCTAACATGAATATATTTTTGCCATTAATTTTGTCGGAGATAGATCATTTGCAGCCATAGTAAGATGTATATTTCTTGGATCTACTGCAAAATTTGGGTAATCATCTTAGAATTTTTTGTAAGTTGAACCATTTGTAGGCATTCTCATTATTCCATTAGTGGATCATTGATAAAATGATAAGTTATATATTGTGTTATTTCTCTACATTGAAATTATTATTGAAGTCAAAGTATAATAGAGAAATAGTGCATTATTTTCTCAGGTATATAATTGTTAAAATCTTTGTGCTTTCTAGCAATAGAAATTTGATAAAATTGAAGGTCTTTATTCTCCTTATGAAATAACATAAAATCATTGAAGCATGAATCAATCTTTTTATAGGTAAGTCCATTATGTTTAGTGATATTTACCACTTCCTTATAATTATTTGAAAACTTTTATTTGTAGGCAACATTTTTGTAAAGATCCTTCATCCAAATAATGAAAAATTTAATACTAAATAATAAATAAAAATTAATTACCTTACAAAATGATCTGTTGCTTGGCTTGATATTCTAGTAATAATTTGCACATCTAGAATCCTTAAACCAGCCAACAAAATAGAAGCACTTGCTCCTTTATAAATAGGTAATAAATTGTTTTCATTTCCATGTAAGTAATCTTTAAAATAATTAAATATATTATCATCCTCAAAATCATCATTGCCACTACCATTACCACCACTCAAATTAATATAACAATCATTTGGAACTATAGAGCTTTTATCAATTTCAAAAAATTGTTGTACTAAAGTAGTAGATCTGCATAATCTAATCCCTTGAATATCTTCCATTGAAAACCATGCATTATGTGGTGATAAAGTATGTTTACCATAAAGACAAATATAATTTATGATAATTTGTATAAGGTAAATATAATTACTTCTACACCTTAAACACTAACATGCAACTCTCATTCCTAAATCCTGAACAAAAAGCTTAATACAGATCTGAGGAAGAAAACAAAGTTCTTTTATTAGGAAATTATATGTTAAAAGTGGGTACATTATACTGCTATTAGTAATTTAGTTGATGTAAATATTGTTGAAATTTATGACTAAAACTTTTGGAACTACAAACCTTAAGAACTTACATTTTAGTCACAGTTTAAAAGTTGTAAATTGCAACTCTAATTAGCAACATATATGAGCTTATCTAGCTTTAAAGAATATGTTACTACAAATTATGATTTATATTTTAGTTGTAAAGGACAACTATAATTTCCAACTTAAATTTGAGTAATTATAAAGCTATCACAAATTAGAACTTAAAATTTGTAATAAAGCCAATTTGCTACTAACATTAAATTGAGTTGATTACAACTTAGATTTCCAACAAACACAAAAACTTTGTTGGAAAAACATATCATTATAATGCTTTTACGGACTGGTGGAAGTCAAGTCTAAGTCTTGACCTGTCGAAGTCCACATTCTATCCACCGTGGCCAAAAAATCACCACAAAAAAAAATTGTACAAAAATCTATGTTATATAATATAGTTGATAGCCCAGTATACCAATGGCAAATCCCAAGTCCCCCACTTTATTGACTACCTCAATTGTGCCAAGAATTGGTTATCAAATGTGCGTGTAAACTCTGCAAAAAGAAGAACCTCATCTTTCATGATAGCGTTCACTCTTTGATGTTCTGATCCATGGCCATGTCTTTCGCGGATTTGCTGCTGCCTTTGTTTCTACTCGTCTTTCTCACAAGATCCCGGTCACAGTGCCCCACAAATCCATCTGCAATCGTGAACGACACACAGGTTCTTCTCTCTCTCCGTGACAGGCTTGGCATCAAAGTGTGGAACGAGACTGCCAATCCAAGAGCATGGCGGGGAGTGGAGTGGAGCTCGGACAACCAAGTGGAGGGCCTCGCTCTGTCCAGGTTTAATCTCTCGGGAGTTTTTCCTGCCACCTGGGCCGAGCTTCCATCGCTGGCTCGCCTGGACCTCTCGCAAAACGGCCTCTCCTCGCTGGAAGTCCCTTGCAAAAATACGCAGCTCAACCTCCTCAACTTGAGCTCCAATTCCCTGCAAGAGTTCCCCGGAAATCTCTCCATCCTCGAGAGTTTGGAAAGCCTGGACCTCAGTGGGAACAACTTAACAGTGGCCAGACTCCCAAAGTTTAGCTTGACCCTGCGATCGCTCAACCTGTCCATCAACAACTTAACTGGGAACTTTTCCATTGGTGGTAACCTGGGACTGGAGGCACTGGAACTCTCGCACAACGGACTCAGCGGCTCCATTCCAGAAACTTTCGGGGAGATGACGAACTTGACACGCCTGGACATATCGTACAACAGGTTTAGCGGAGATCTACCCAATATTTGGAGCAAGAACTTGGAGCTCAGGTACATGCGTATCTCCGAAAATTCGCTCCAGGGTGGTTTGCCACCGAGCTTGAGAAGGCTACGCAAGCTCTCGGAATTACGCGCTGCATACAACTCTCTCTCCGGGCCACTGGAGCTGGAAGATGGCGACTTTGCAAGCATCGAGGTTTTGCACCTCGGGCTAAACGGGTTTAACAAAACGATCCCGGCTACGCTGGGAAACTTGAGGAACTTGAAGATCCTGGTTCTCATGGGGAATCGTTTTAGTGGCGCCATACCTCCGGAGCTTGGAAACTGGTCGAACATCAGAGAGATATGGCTCGACAGCAATAACTTGACTGGAACAATCCCAGGCGAGCTCTCGAAGCTCTCGCATCTCCAGAAGCTGGTTCTCAGGGGGAATCGTTTTAGTGGCGCCATACCTCCGGACCTTGGGAACTGCTCGAACATCAGAGAGATATGGCTCGACAGCAATAACTTGACTGGAACAATCCCAGGCGAGCTCTCGAAGCTCTCGCATCTCCAGAAGCTGGTTCTCACGGGGAATCGTTTTAGTGGTGCCATACCTCCGGACCTTGGAAACTGGTCGAACATCAGAGAGATATGGCTCGACAGCAATAACTTGACTGGAACAATCCCAGGCGAGCTCTCGAAGCTCTCGCATCTCCAGAAGCTGGTTCTCAGGGGGAATCGTTTTAGTGGCGCCATACCTCCGGAGCTTGGAAACTGGTCGAACATCAGAGAGATATGGCTCGACAGCAATAACTTGACTGGAACAATCCCAGGCGAGCTCTCGAAGCTCTCGCATCTCCAGAAGCTGGTTCTCAGGGGGAATCGTTTTAGTGGCGCCATACCTCCGGACCTTGGGAACTGCTCGAACATCAGAGAGATATGGCTCGACAGCAATAACTTGACTGGAACAATCCCAGGCGAGCTCTCGAAGCTCTCGCATCTCCAGAAGCTGGTTCTCACGGGGAATCGTTTTAGTGGCGCCATACCTCCAGAGCTTGGAAACTGGTCGAACATCAAAGAGATATGGCTCGATAGCAATAACTTGACTGGAACAATCCCAGGCGAGCTCTCGAAGCTCTCGCATCTCCAGCAGCTAGTTCTCAGCAGGAACGACATCGGCGGGGAGCTCCCTTCCGGACTCTCCAACTGCACCGAGCTCGTCCGTCTCTCGCTGAACCAGAACAAGTTCTCTGGAAATCTCCCTGACAGCTTCGGGAATTTGAGTCGCCTGCTCATTCTAGAGCTTTCTAGCAACGATCTTGTCGGTTCAATCCCGGCCATGTTGCAAACCATGTCGTCTCTGCAGTTCCTCTTCCTCTCAAACAACAGATTCAGTGGCTCCATACCGGACTGGCTTCCCAGGCTCACGAACTTACGAGCCATGGACTTCTCGGTTAACAGGTTCTCTGGGGAGATGCCGGAAAGCATTGGCCGACTGTTTGCCAACGTCCAGCTTTACGACCAGAACAAACGGTCTGTGATGATTCAAACCGAGCGAGGACTCGTCTACAACGGTTTCGCCTTCCCGACCTACATAGACTTCTCCTTCAACCAGCTGACTGGAAGCATTCCAGCTGCCATTGGCGACCTCTACAAGCTCCAGGGGTTGTACCTGAGCCACAACCAGCTAACAGGTCCCATTCCCGAGTCCCTGGGGAAGGCAAGGAATCTCTCCTGGGTGGGGCTCGCAAGCAATCGTCTCAATGGCTCCATACCATCGTCCGTGGCGGACCTCTCGTTTCTCACCATCTTCGACGTCTCCAACAACAGCCTGGTGGGACGGATACCTGACAGCCCGCAACTCTCGTCCATGGACGCGGCTCTCTTCGCTGGGAATCAGCTCTGTGGCTTGCCACTGACCAACACCTGTTCGAGCACTGCTATGCCGCCACACAAGCTTAGAACAGAGGGACAAGGTGGTAGCGAACAGGACCAAAGAGAGGTGACAACACTTGTCAGCGTTGCCATCTTCGTGGCAGCCGCCTTCAACGCGTTCTTCTGGACCTATTTTGCGGCAAACCGCAGAGCTCATTCCCAGCTCTGTGGATGCTGGCAATCAAATCTCTAGCTCGTCCACCATGTTGCTGCCGTCCTTTCTACCTTCCAGTTTGTAATCGACCGCTTGATGAAGTGAACTCTTCTTATCCGCTTTCAAGGCCGCCTCCTGTATAGTCTTGAGCTTATCATGATCCTCCCACAGCCCCGCGCTCCGGTAGATGCTCGCCATCAGAACGTACGCAGCCGAGTCATTCTCGTCGATCTTCGTCAGTGCCTCGAACGCAATCCTCCCCACTTCCACTTACGGAAGGCCCCGAGGACGATCCTCCAAACCACAGCATCCGCTCTCAAAGGCATGCTCTCGAGGACTTTCACGGCCTCTTCCAGTCGGTTAAGAGATCCACCAAGCTGCTGTAGTGATGAATCCCGCAAACAATGCCAGAGTCCGGGTCCATTGCCTGGAAAAACTCCCTGCCTCGTTCAACTAGGCCGCCGTGGCTGCAAGCAGTGATGACCGAGACAAACGTGATTGCGTTTGCTCGCACGCCATCTTCTCGCATCTCGCGAAAGGCTTCGAACACGCGTGACGTGTCACCCTGTTGGCCGAATCCTGTGATCAGTGCATTCCAGGCGACGATATCTCGGACTGCCAGAGATCCAAACAAGTGCTCGGCCGCACTCATAACTCCGCACTTCCTGTAGAAGTTTACTCCCCACAACTTGATCGTCTTCCAGCCCACGCCTGTAAAGCTCAGTCTGGAGTTTCCTTCCAGCTAGGCCGTAAGTCCCGCTACAAGAGTCTGAGAGTTTGGAGCACAGTCCACTCCAAGAGTTCCAGCCCGAGCTCACTCTCACCGTTGTCTATATATCCCTGTATCAAGCTCGTCCAAACGATAACGTCCAGGCTAGGCATGCGTTTGAAAACTGCTCGAGCTTTCACCATATCTCCACACTTGGGATACATGTCCACCAAGCTGCTCCCGACAAATCTGTGCTCGCAGCGTCCAAACTTCGCAGCGAGAGAATGAATCTCCATCCACTTTTCTAGGCTCTGGATTCGCACTAGCTTTCCATCTTCTCGCGGAACAGGTGGCTCGGACGCTGAAAGGTGGACGCAGGCCATGAGCGCAGCAACAAACGTTCTCTCGTCCGGATCGTTCTCCCGAGCCATGCCGAAGAACAGCTCCAAGGCCAGCTTGCTGTCTCCACTTACATCGGCCAGCCATGCCATCGAAGACCCTGCGAGCTTCCTCTAGCTTCTCACACTTCGCGTACATATCGATCAGAGTGTTCCCCACGAACACGTCCTCACAGCACCTGGTGTTTGAAGCTTCACCGTGGATAGCCACCCCGGTTTCCAAGCTCTTTCTCTTCACGAGTTTGCCGTCGACATCCACCGCTTCTTCTCGCATTGCCGAGCTCGCACAGGCGGCAAGCGCAGCAACACACGTCCGAGGGCTTGGACAGCACCCAGATAGCTTCATATCTTCGAAGAACACGAGAGCCAGCTCGCTTTCCCCGTTGTCCACAAAGCCTTGTATCAAGCTCGTCCAGAGCACGACATCACGACGAGGCATGCTCTCGAAAACCATCCGCGCGTCGACCATGCTCCCACACTTTGAGTACCTGTCACTTGGCTGCTCCCCACGAAGATATCTCCACAGCAGTGGCTTTTCACAGCTCCATCGTGAACAGCGAGCTCCTTCTCCAGGCTCTTCGTCTTCACCATCTTTTGGTGGCCTCCTCTTTCACTGCTAGATTCGCACAGCCCTTGGCAGCAGCAACGAAAGTCCAAGACTTTGGCGAGCAGTCCATTTTCCCAAAGAACTCGAGAGCGACCTCGCTTTCTCGTCTTCCTTCGCCGCGAGGCTGCTACAAGCCTTTGCCGCGTCTTGGAGTTTGGCTTGCAGCCCGACCGCCTGGCTTGCATCCTCTCGAAGATCGCTGCCCAGTATCAAGGACATCACGTTTGGGTGAAGAATGCTGTCGAACACACGGCGGGAATCCTCCATGCTGCCGCATTTCGCGTACATGTCCACAAGCGCATTGACAACATGGATCCCCAGCTGCTTGCTCTCCGCCGCCTGGGCGATCCACGCCCAGGCGCATATTGCCCTTGCGCAAATCCCTTGTGACCTTCAACGCCGACACCTGCTGATCGGGCGCCCGCGGCGGCGCTGCCGAAGGAGCGAATGCTGGTGCGGCGCATCGAATCGCTGCCGTCGCCAAGTCTCATCCATCGCAAGAGCCCTAAATATTTGCTAGCAACATGGAAATTCAACCAAGGCCGTCGATTCAAGAATATCTGACGGTTGGAAATGAATCGGGGACCATTAGCCTGGAAAAACCTTGAGGTACTCAGGAAAAATCGCCCTGTACAACCCAGCGTAGCCTTGGGTGCGAACAATGTGCCTCAGCGCGCTCGCAATCCCAGGCTTGTAAGCCGGTGTCCATCTCTGGTCGCCCTGTATACTTAATATACATATCTAATCAATATAATTCATTGGGAGTAGGTAAAAATACCATAATATAACTAGTAAATTTTAGAAATATAATAAATTTACTTTTAAATAGGCCAGAAAAAAAAGTTATATAGAGAATGGATAAAAGTGAAAATACAAGTGATAGAGAGGAAACTATTAATATTTTATCCACTTGAAAAGTTCTTCACCACTTAAGAAATAATAAGCTTAAATAGAATATTAATTATATAGTATTTTAATTCCTTTAGAAAAAATAAATATCTTTAATTTTCTTAAGAGGAGAAATTAAAAAGCTATAAGCTCCTAAATTTTGACTTCTTCACCCCTAAGGACACTTAACTCAAGATATCTCAAAACTTTTAACCGATTGAAAAAAAAAGTACACTCTTATTCATAAGACCTTTCTTTCTATATTTGAACATTATAAATTATCTTTCAATTTATTTTCTTTGGTTGTTAAGAATTCATCACACTTTCCTACAAGTTTACACCCTCGTGAATGGAATTTGGGAGTCACCAAAGAGCCCCACTCTTTTGACATCTTACCCCTCGGGTCATACCAAATATCTTGACACTTTACCCTTTGGTTCGATCAACATGTAATACGATTCCCGTAACCAACCAACAGTATCAAACCCAGAATTGCCCTAGCCGGAACAAATTAAATCTACCAAATATTACTCAATATATAATGTGATTCCCCTAACCAAGAATCGCACTAACCAACCAATAGTATTAAAACCAAGACCTCTTGAATCACATTAACCAATCAATAGTGTTGAACCCAAGACCTCTTTAATACTAAATGTAAGGTCTTAAATTTAGACTTCCCAAGAAGTTACTCAACTTAAACTCAACGACACTTAACCCTAAATATCCTAAAGCCCTTAATCAATTAAAAAAAGGGTGCACTCTTATTCATAGGCCTTTTCCTTTTATATTTGAACCTTATAGACTGTCTTTCGAGTTATTCTCTTTGGTTGCTAACAAAAACATTTAAGGTTACCAAATGGTATTAATTAAAAAATAAGCAAGTATATTTCTAAGGGCAATTTGTAATACATATGGATTTTACCCTTTATCCTATGGTGATTTACCATAAGATAACCATGAAGTATGTGTTATATGCCACGTGTTCAAAAGACAATGGTGTGGAACCCAAGTTTCAAGGCCTTAGGCAATTGAATGAAAGAACAGTGCCAAACTTTTAAGTATGGACCTAAAGAGTGAAAGTATTAGAGCATGAAGCAACTCTCAAATGTAGAGCCTAAGGAGCGAAGGGACAGGAGCATAAAGCAACTTGGAAGCATCAAACATCCCAATGCTAGGATTAACACGCAAAACGAAGCTAAATAAAGTTTAACACTATTTTAGCATATTAGTGGCATGGAATTTAGGTTTAGACCCAAGCCAAACACAAAACAAGGACAACACATAAATTCCAAATATATAGTAAGGATAGTGAGTAAATCATGCAAATTTGAGGTATAGTCTGCTATAGCACCAAGCTAGAGCTTGTAGAGGAATGTCACCTTTTGTGCTGCTTTTTGCACGGAGCTTTTGTCAAGGTCTCCTTCCAGGCTCTCCGCAAGATATGACATATGGTATGGTTGAACCGGAGGTGACATTCAAGTAGTGAGTAATGAAGAGCGTGAAGCATTGGACCTCTTGGAGAAGGTGATGGACTGTCGCATACGCGATGGCGACGCCGTTGTGCGTGCTGGTTCCTCTTCCCAGCTCGATGATGACTACCAGCGAGCGAGAAGTTGCCTTGTGGAGAATAGTTGAAGTTTCACTCAGCTCCTCGAAAAACGTACTGGAGCCCCTCTGGATTCTGTCCATCGCCCCCATTCTCGTAAACACGGCATCAAATACATGCAGTTTGGCTGTCACGGCTGGAACATACGATCCTATCTGCACGATAACAAAACATACGGAGTGAAAAGAAATAAAGATAGTTGCGAACCTGGGACATGATTGTGATTAGAGCAACTTGACGGATGTAGCAACTTTTACCACCCATGTTTGGACCAGTGATTATTTGCGATCGTTCACCCTCACCAGAAAGAACTGTGTCATTTGGTACAAATGCATCTTGCAGAGTCGAATCTAGGACCTGCTCATGGAAAGAAATCTCAGTAATAATATTAAACCACAAGAGCAAAAGAAACAAACCGGATGTCGACCACCTTCTATCTTCAAAAGGCACGCTTCATCCACGAACTCCGGTCGAACATACCCCTGAAGCACATTTTCATTCAGATAAGCGTTGAAAAACACAAGGAGACAGACCTGATTGCACGAGACAACAGCAAGGGAATCAAGACAGTCGAGAGCTGCTAGTGCCTGTACTGCAGCCCGGAACTCCATGTGATAGGAGGTAAAGTCAGTCAGGAACATGTCCCATGCTTTGGCGCAAGATATATTTAATTGCTCCTTTGCAAGTGCCATTCTTTCCGATGCTTCCAAGACCTCCGGAGGATGATAGCGGTTTGCCTTTTTCGTACCAATCTGCAGGTACACGCTGCGCACATGGAACCTGAAACTACAAGCTTTTAGCAATCAAATAACTGAATTGAGAAAAAGAAAGTACCTCGACCAAAAACGACGTTTCCAAGACGCTCAAGTATTCCAGATTTGAACACTTCAACAGTTTCCGATAACTGGGAAGAAAACTTTCGAGATCCTCCTCAATACTTTTTATGTTCTCTTTGCATTCGTCTACCTGAAACACGACTTAAGCGAAGTCTGGGAAACGATAACAAACCTCGGGATACTGGCCGGCAACAAACAAGTTAATCTTATCCCCGGCAACTGCTGCCTCTGCATTCAAACTTGTCACAAGCTTGTTTGCGTGATCTATCACTGAAGTTGAAGTCACTGCGGAGATTAGCCTGCTGAGGAGCGCAGACCTGGTGTCGCGAACCCGTTGAAACTGCGACGCTGCTTTCATAATCGCATTAATCACGTTAATGAACTGCAGCAAACATTACGGTCAGAAAGAATAACAACAGGATTACAGAAAAGGAAAGGTGCCTCATACGTTGCTGTTTTGTGATAAATTCTTGTGATACCACGCTCAAGATCAGGCAATTTTCCCAGCAGCAACAACGTTGAAGCTAAAGTTGCAACTGTTGTACCTCTGCCTTTATCTCCAATGGATTCGGCAATTTCCGCAACGGCGTCTAAACGTTGAGAAATAAGCATGCGGTCTCTTAACGGATGGGTCACCTGAAAATAGACATGAATGAAAAAACGAAAAATCCAAGATTGTGACTGAGACCAAACTCCTTACCCAATACTTAAGCAGCCTCACGCCAAAAGCAGTTTTTGTGTGGTTCATAAGCCAGAATAAAGATCCGTTTTCAGTACCATCAGTTTGGTTATGTAGAATCTAGAAAGAAAAAACTTGTTACTGCGTAAGTAAACGTCGCATTCAGTGATTACCTCAAGCTGGCGGATGGTATTGGGCGAGAGCGTCATCTCTTGCTGTCCGGCAAATGGTCGGAAAAGAGCTCCTAAGCGCAATACATTTTCCAGATGAAACTGCTTCAGATAAGCAAATATATGCGCAAACGCAGCAACCACGATTTCTGGCATCGTCATCAACGCCTGCAAACTTCAATTCTCATCCGATAATGTAATCAAGACAACTAGAAAATTACCTCTAACCCTGCATCAACCTTCTCGTCCAGACAGCCTTTCTTAGAAGACGCCAAGCTCCCGTAGAAGTCCGCAAGAGCAGCAACAGTACCGCCATTTTCAAATGAGTTCTCAGGCGTCTTCTCGGCTCGAACATCTGCTGCGCCTGCATAGTCCATCAACAACTATAGAAAAATCACCATCATTCATATACAACCCGATCAGAGAAAAGAAAACAGCTTACCTTCTTTGTAGAAGTGGACAAGGACGCAGATAAAAAAAGTTCTGCGGGAGCACACGCAAGCAAGCGTGATTCCAGTTCCGTCCTGGTGACAGTGTCCATAAAGTGACCGTACATCACGTCTCCGGTCGAGGTTTCCACGGCCACCACCCCAAATCTAGCATCAAAACTTCCCCTCACTTCATCCTTTCCAGCGTTGCCCTTGTGCTCGGTGATTGCCTCCTCCACAACACACATGATATAGCTGCTAAGACGAATAGGTCCATCCCTTTCCCCGCTCTCTTCTCCCCCAAGAAACTCCCCGGCCTCGAGCATGGCCTTGGTATATAGCACCGAGAGATCTCTCGAGAACGGGCCAGCCTTGTTCGTCCCGTGAGCTTTGATAGCCACTGTCTCGGTCTGCTTGACAACGCCAACTTTGTAGCCAGCTTCCACAAGCCTTCTCACATGTACGTGCAGCCGGAACATTGGAACGCTGGCAGTGAGAAAGTTGTGGCTGTAGTAAGCAACGATTCCCAAAACATTGGCTGCTTTCTCCGCATCCTCTCCGAAAAATCGAAACTTGTATCCCACCTGGATGTCTGGGAATTTCTTCTTGAGCTCCACAATCTGCTGCTCCAGAGGAGTAAGCTTCTCCTTCACTGACGGCGGCTTTACATAAAAGGAGGAATTTCCACCACCGCCATCCCTGTCCCCCTCTCCAAGAAGAACATCTACACACTTTCTGCGCCTGTCTTTAATCGCTTCCCCCGATATTCTGCAATCGAAAAATTGAAACTTTGTATCCCACCTCAACAATGAGAAGAGTGTCTAGAAATTTCTTCCTGAGCTCCACAATCTGCTGCTACAGAGGAGTAAGCTTCTCCTTTCCTGACGGCAACTTTCCATCACAGGAGGAATTTCCATTAGAAGCATCCTGTCCCCAATAACATTTACAAAATTTCTATACTTGTGTGCTTGCTTTAGATGTAGAAGCCAGGTTGGGGTATTGATTGGCTGCATTCTCAGCTGGTCGTTTAAGATGACACGGCAATCATTCTTGAAAAGTTGGTGGCGGCAGTGATTAGTATATTTATTATAAGATTCTTATTTTATTTTATTAGAATAATATTATTTGTAGGTGAACCATATATTATAGCTTACTTGCTACACTAAATTTGAGAGGGAGATGGAAACTCTTTGGCTAACTATTTTCCTGTTGCATTTGTTAGTTATTATTGTTAGGTATTGCAAGAGTGAAATTTCTACAATATTTATCTTAGACTCATTGGTAGATTATAGAAATAATAATTACATTTTAAACACTTATGCAAAGGTCAATTTTCCTCCCTGTGAAAGAGAATTCCTTAGTGGAGCAAGAAGGAAATTTTCAAATGGAAATCTCATTCTTGATGTGAATAAAGTGTTTAACTTTGCCCATTTGCAACTCCATATTTGAATCTTTAATTAAGTCAACCATTTTTATCACCCACAAAGAATATATAGCAAGGTGTAAATTATAGAGATGTTAGATGTGGATTGTTCAATACTACTGAAAATACATTTTTAAGTTTGTTTAAAGATAATTCCTTTAATTTTTAATTTTTATCAAGAGAATTTTAAAATTATCCATGACCTATCTATCTACAAGTGAAATTTTTTATTAAAGATAAATATATATTCATATCTCAAATTGGTCTAAATGCAACATTAAACATTATAAATAAGTCTATATTTTACATAACATATGGATCTAATGATATAACTAATAGATATTATGAACCTGGTTCTTTTGTGCCAAGTCAATACATAATTTTAGAGTTTTTTGTCATTTTGATGCAATTTTATGATACTCAAATTTGGATAAATATAATTCATAGCTTTAAATTATTTTACAACCTTTTTATTTATGTTATAAGTCTTATATCAAGAAGAAGCATTCAAAATTGTGATTGTATAGTTATTTCTTTTAGGTTGTAATACACTCTTTTTTATTAGACACCATTAACTAACCTAAAAAATAGTAATACAATTTAACAGAAAGCTTAATTTAGTTTTATTTTATCTTAGATTAAATTTATCAGCACTCAACATTTTCTATGCAGACTTTTACATTATACTACTTGATATTGTTTAAAATCCTCTATCATATAATAAAATTTTATTAAAATGAAACAATTTATTGATAAATTTTAATTACGGAAAATTGTAACAAACTTCACAAATCTTAATGTTGGATGTTAAAATGTTATAGGACCAAGTCAAAAAAACATTAGTGACAGAATGTTTACCTTTCACTTCATCTTATTTAAATCCATTAAAGTATATTTATTGGAATCAATCTCATCCTAACTCCAAAATTTATAACATATTTACTGATCTATTTTGAATGAAAATGATTATATATATCCTATCAATATTTAACAACTAACTGTTATATAATAAAAGTTTAATACTAATTTTTGTTAGTCTGATTTTATTTAAAACTTTTATAAAAAATTTTAAACTGAAAATTTTTAAGTAATTTATAAATGTCTTAAATACTATATTATAATAATATTTACGTTTAATGTTTTACTTTAGAAAAATAAATAACTAGAAATATAAACATATGAATTAATTAAGTTTAGATTATCTGATTTAGATTTTTTTCTAAATTTAAACAATATCTACTAAATTAAAAGCATTAGATTATAAAAAAAATAGTTTTACTTATATTTTTTGACTATTACTGACATTTTAGTTTAAAAGATAAAATAATCTTCAATTTAGATAGTGAATTAAATTACAAATAACACTATTCTTCCATATATATAAATTTATTTTATCCCACAAAATTAATAGTAAACATTTCTTCTATAAACCCCATACAATGTTTTATTAACAAAGTTCGTTTAATGAAATTTATTTTAAAATTTTTGAATTTAGCTATATCAAGCTATGTATATATTGGATTTTACTTAATTAATCTTTGGTTTTTTCCTTGATGTTGGTTCAAATAAATATATTAGTAACTGTTCATTATATAAATGGGAAGAAACTATGATTTGTTATTTAACTTTTTATAACAATAGCTTGAAATTACTTATTACAAAAATTTGAAATATTTATAATAGGATTTGGATCAGTTAACTCTTTAAATAACAAATTTCTTTTATAAATAAAATTATTTACCATATAATCTTGAATAATATCTAATGAATAATTAATTAAATATTTATTTTAAAAAAGACTTCTTACTTGTAAGAGCTTTTGTTTTTTTCCTTTTACATTAGAGTGTATTTGCAATATTTCTTATTTTATTTAAATCCTTCTTATTTTTGGTTGCCATATCTCTCTGAAAAATTAAATCATAAAATTATTTTAGAGATCTTAAGCCAACTTCTAATTCAAATTTCCTAATCATAGTGCTAAATCTATGAAATTTATCAATTTAAGCACTTTAAAAGCTTCTATATTATCAATAAATAATTTATTTTGATAACTTGTTAATGTCCAAATTCCATGATCAATTTTTCCATCACCTCACAGCCACATATTTTCCTTTATTCTGCACACAACTAAATTTTTTTAGTACTTAATTCATCACTTTTACTAGTAATAGTTTTATATATAGTTTGAAAAGAATTCTTAAATATATGCATATAATCCTTTAAAAATGCTACTGGC
>NW_003314309.1:31756-33076 GCF_000143415.4 Selaginella moellendorffii
CCAAATAATAATATGTTGCCTATTTTTTTTGAGTCATCTATCTTAGTATTGGTCAAATATAATTATGGCCATTAAATAAACTAATTAAAATTAGAAACTAATATAGGTGGGAGAAATAATAACTAAAATCTTACATTCTATTAGTAGACCTAAATAGATAATCAATAGGTAAGAAACACCAATGACCAATATATATGCATTTTTATAAACTTCTTAACTATATTCGTAGAATCCAGATCCACAATCTAGGTAAAAGTATTTTCCCATTAGTTTGAAGTCTTGAAAAAAATCATAATCCAGGAGAATCATGAATAAACTATCACACTACTTCTTTAAACTTAAAAACCTAATGACCCTCTGGCTTCAAATTATCTTTCCATGGCACTTCATCCTATAATTGTTTCAACTCTTCCAAAAATAATGACCAATAAATATTAGGTACTAGGAAGTTGAGAGCATCCCGAGCAGGAGTGATGCTGCAAGCCTGAGCTTACACCAGATCTTAAGCTTGACATTTCTCCAGTTTGTGGACAAAATGCACTGTTTCCAGCCAATGCTACAGATGTTGATACCAGCAGATTTTGCAAGGCTTTTCCACGACAAGCAGATGAACATTTTCATGTGAGACAGAGTCCAATCAACACCTTTGTCTACCAGCCCCTAGATGCAAAGCTCTCAAACATCCAAAACCATATTCTCCAGTACAAGAGGAGCATTCGAGGTACAGCTTTCTAGGGATCTGTATGCACAAAGACTTAGCACATGATCGAGGAACTCCCCAAGGAGAATACAGAACTTTGAAATGAAATCCAGCTGTAGAGATAGGGTGCACTACAATAGAAGAACAAGTTCAAGAATGAGCTCTTTGGAATCATAGCAGTAACAAAACAGCCTAATGCCATGGAGAAGTGAGAGCTTCAAGATGAAACTCAATTCAATCGTGGAAGAAAAGTGGACCATAGAAAATCAACTTTATATTTAAAAACATCATCCTAAGTCTTGAGATTCAAACTTTGAGACTCAAGAATAGGAATGAGTGGCAGTTGCCCCATGTAAAACTAATTAAAGGGGTGAGTTAACACAAACTCTATCCCTTTCTTTTGTACTTTAGCCTTCTATTATTAATGCATATCCATATGCTCAAAATCTAGAGTACTCAAGTGATACTAACTTTATTTGCTCATAACTTCAACAAAAGCCTTCTTAGAGATTGAAGGACTTAAGTCATTCCTTTTTTACTTTTTATGTGTTTATTTGTGTCTAGAGCAAAATGCAAAATCAAGTCAAACAAGTGTAGTAGCAAACATCCATTTTACTCTT
>NW_003314309.1:33176-33912 GCF_000143415.4 Selaginella moellendorffii
TTTTACCCAAATTTCTAGGAATGGCTTATTCTGACCTTTAAAGTGATGATTGTAAAATATATGAACTTTCAACATTTAAATTAAGCTGAATTTTTGGTATCTCTTTGGTATATATATATATTACGAGGGTATAAAATTCCATTGGTGCTTCACCATATTAACTTTTATATAGTTATTATTTGATACTGTCAACAAAGTTAAGTTTACCTTTGTGATTGCTATAAACTACCGATGCTAGGTTTTGGGATCAATATTTGTTGAGCATTCTTCCATTTGTTTGAGTGGAGTTTATTGAGCACTTAAGTTATATATAAGTGGGATAATAACAACACAACAACTTCCATCATTATCCATCAGTGAAGTACAAAGTAGATGACTTGGTATTAATTCATTTTCCTAATGTTACAATATATGGTTTGTCTAAGGGGCCCCTTATTCAGTGGAACGGACCATATTAAATATTGTGGTAAGTTAAACTACATAATTATAAGGTTTGGTAAAATATTCAACAAACCAATCCTTTAGAAATTATATATATGCAATAACTTAAACACTTTGTATAAAGGGATCAGGCACCACCTACAAATCCACCAATGCCTCCTCTTGATGTTCCTCTAAATCCTAGCCTATCAACTTGAAAACCTTAACTACCTTTCATCCTTCTAAAAACATAATGTGAGGTCTAAGTGTATAATTATGATGTTGTATATAAATATTAGTATAGTGGTATTTTGAT
>NW_003314309.1:34021-66563 GCF_000143415.4 Selaginella moellendorffii
ATGGCATCTTTCTCAATATTAGATCAAGAGAGTAAAATTATAATAGCTCAATGAAGTTATCAGTCTTTATATTTTTTCTTAGTGAAAATCTGAATAACTAGATAAGTTATTTTATTAATACTATATACTTAATATAATATATCGCAATCAATATAATTTATTGGGAGTAGGTAAAAATACCATAATATAACTAGTAAATTTTAGAAATATAATAAATTTACTTTTAAATAGGACAAGAGAAAAAATATAAATTAAATAGAGAATGGATATAAGTGACAATACAAGTGATAAAGAAGAAACCATTGATATTTTATCCACTTGAAAAGTTCTTCACCACTTAAGAAATAATAAGCTTAAATAGAATATTAATTATATAGTATATTTTAATTCCTTTAAAAGAATTAAATATCCTCAATTTCTTTAAAGGGAGAAATTAAGAAGCATTTGAGGTGTTATTACTTAAAAAACAAGCAAGTATATTCCTAGAGGCAATTCCTCCTTTCC
The DNA here is from genome assembly GCF_000143415.4 of Selaginella moellendorffii. Classification (NCBI taxonomy): domain Eukaryota; kingdom Viridiplantae; phylum Streptophyta; class Lycopodiopsida; order Selaginellales; family Selaginellaceae; genus Selaginella; species Selaginella moellendorffii. The sequence goes on from NW_003314309.1 coordinate 34,526, forward strand.
TCTATTTTTTTTCTTCCAATGCTTGGGCTTCTTCCCATCAATCTTCTTGTAGATTCAATGCTACCCATTTCACTCCACCCACAGCCCCTTGAGATCTACAAAGAGATCCACCACCTTATGCACAAACTGGTAGTTGGCTCCATTGAAGTAATTGTGCCCAAACATGATGAATCTGCCATTGGGCCACATGGGTGAGTGTTAAGATCATATCCCTTACACCCTAAGCCAACTGGCTAAAGGGGTGATCACTTGATTGTAGGGCCCTTTCTTTATCCTATTATCCTGACCTGGTGCCTAACAATCCTCCCCCTTGTTAGGGAATGATCGTCCGCGATCATACTTAGGCCACCCTCTGATCACTATGGTCCTTCTCTTAAGGTCTACCAAACCTTGGTTCTCCCTCTAGATCCACCATGTTGAATATTCCTTCAGAATATTTATGCCCCACTTGTCAGCCACAAGAATCGAACTGGGCTCCAATACCAATATTATTATCCGGCGCAAAAAGACAGAGATTTAATCGCCCTAAACTATGCTATGCCACCTTTTGAGGTTCCTCACCACCCAACCACCCCCGAGCTACCTCAAAAGCTCCACTGCGCCGCCACTCCTTTGTGAGCCCTAGGGTAGGTTAAGTCCCTTACCCTAACATGCTTTATATACCCTTGAGCCTCCCTTTGACTGACGTTGACCATGTAGTCAAAGTTGGCGCCTAACAGTGAGCATGCGAGATTGATGTCCATCCATGTCGAGTGGAAATCATGCCAACATCCATTTCAATCAGATTTGCCAAGATCCCCAACATGCACAGCTTGTAGAGCCCCATGTTGGTGGAGAATGGCATTGGCACAATGTTGTTACTAGCATTGGAGAAGGCCATATTTTGCAAAAATTGGTTAAAGAGCATCACATTGCTGTGCACTTGGAAAAATTATAAGTTGATATGGCTCTTTGTTTTACTGTAAATAAAGGATCATATTAGCTTTTAGTTTTTCTAAGTTCAACAAAATATGTAACAAAAGGTAATTATGGATGAAATAATTAGTCATTTGAAGGGTTTTTTAAGCATGTAAGTCATACTTCTATTGAATTCTTAAATAATATATACTTATTTTTATTATATTTAAATGGGATTTTTGATAATTCATACAAAGCTAAACCTTAAAAAAACTTCACATTGATGTTAATCATATTAGTCAAACAACAGTACTTAAGTAATTTAATTTAAAAAAATTTAATTAATTTATACACTATCATTAGTTGTGAGTACTTGGAATATGGAAAGGGAATATAGAAAATGTGCATCTTAATTAGCCCAAATACCCTAGCTTATATACAAGAGTGAGTGGTCTAGATTGAAATCAATCCGACGGCTACTAAAATCCTACTACGTTAATATTAGTATACAGCATCGTAGCCATACACTTGGCCCTCACATCATCCCCTCTTCTCGGAATAATGGAAGACCATCAGGGTTCTCTTGTAGACGGGCCGGGATTGGGAGGAACGTTAGAAGGAGGCATACTTGCCGTAACACTCGATATGGTCCTTTCCACTGCGCAAGAAGCCCCTTAGATAAACCACATACTGTAAAATGGGGAAAACAGACTAACACCAAATCATCCACTTTGTACTCTGCAAGTGGACGATGATGGGAGTTGTAGTGCCATTGTTGTCCCATTTGTACATGGCCTAAGTGTGTGGCAAACTTAGCTTGGACAAGTGGAAGAATGCTCGTTAAATACTGATCCCACGATCAAGCATCGGCAGCTCGTGGCAAGGTAAACCCAGCTCCATTGGTAATATTGGATCATGACCATATAAAAGTTTATATGGTGAAGCACCAATAAAACTCTGCACCCTTGTGACATATGCATACCGAAGAGATGGCAAATAACCATCCCAATCCGAATGCTGAAAGTTCATATACTTCGTAATCATCCTTTTGAATGTCTGAACGAGCCATTCCACCAGACTGTCTAATTGTGGATGATAAGCACTTGTGAAAGTGTGGTGTATCCCCAACCGAGACATCAAAACATGAAATGCCTCAGCCACAAATGTGGGACTATTATCCGAAAGAATTTGTTTTGGACAAGAATGCTGGAACACCACTCGATTGAGGAGGAAGTATCCAACAGCAGTTGCAAAGGTGCTAGCAAGAGCACCAACTTCCACCTAACGAGTCAAGTAGTCAGAAGCAATAATAACATACTCATTGCTAACAATCAACTGTGGAAAGGTCCCATAAGATCAAATGCTACCAACTCAAATGGACGAGAAATTATAATTGACTCCAACCGTCCTTCCGCAACACGAGGAGGAGTATTACGAGCTTGGCACCAAATGCAGCTATGCACATATCGAATAATATCATGTCGCATCTCCGGCCAATAGAAAGACCTGTGCAACTTCTTGGTTACACGACAATGTCCCATATGCCCACCTAGAATAGGAGAATCATGGTAGGCATGGAAAAACTGCGAAATAAAGACAGAAGACACCACCAGCCGTAAATGATTATCAGGATCCGTCCCCACAAAATAAAGAAGGCCGTCTCTTCAAGGCGATATTGAGAATGTAAATGCCAGAAAGGCAAATCATTAGCAAGTGATGCAGGATTCTCAAACCCATCTCGAATCTTTCGAATCCATGGCTCAATCTTTTGAGCATTGTAAACCTCATCAAGAGAAAGTAAATCTTGCTTTGTGCCTTGTAGACATTGAACGTCAAGTACAGCAACTACCGATGGCAATGAATCCTTGTCTAGAAAATCCACAGATGTAGGAACAATAGGTTCATCAAAAATATGAGAAGAGAGTGGAAAAGGAAGAGGAGCTCGAGAAAAGATATCAGCATCAGCCATAGAACTCCCTGGGCGATGAATAACATCAAAATCAGTTATTTGAAGCTTCAAAGCCCATCGAGCAATACAACCAACCAGGTTCTTCCACTTCAATAATGAAGTAATAGTAGCATGGTCACCTTCAAGTAATGTCCGAGAACCATGTAGATATGCATGAAGTTTCTTGAAACCCCAGACTACTGCTAAATACTCCTTCTTTGTTGTGGAGTAGTTTATCTCCGCTGGTTGTAATGTACGGCTTATATATGCTATGGGATGGTGCTGACTAGGCACATTCGATCTCTCTTGCATCAACACACCTCCAAGACCAATGTCAAAAGCATCCACATACAAAATAAAAGGTTGAGTGTAGTTAGGATATGCCAAAACCGGAAGAGTTGTTAATATGTCTTTGAGATCCACGAACACCCACTCACAATCCAGAGACCAGATGAAAGATGACGCTGATGACTTCAGCAACACTCGCAACAGTGCAGTGCAATTAGAAAAATGATCCACAAAACGACCAAGATACTGCACCTTGCTCAAGAAGCACTACACATCATTCACACACTTCGGAGTAAGGAACTTTAGAACAGCCACAAGTTTGTAAGGATCAACTTGCAAACCCTCACGAAAAACACGGTACCCAAGATAAATTGTGTTTTTGGACCCAAACACGCACTTCGACTGCTTTAGCTTTAAACCAACATCATGTAGCCGATCCAACACTTTACAAACATCATGAATGTGCTCCTCCCACGTCTCCTCCAAGTGGATCAAGACATCATCAATGAAGTCAGTAGTCACCTCTGGCATATCGCAAAGAACCTTGTCCGTTATCCGCTGAAAAGTTACTGAAGCATTGTTCAAACCAAATAGCATCACCAAGAACTTGTACAAACCAAATAGTATACAAAAAGTAGTCTTAGGAATATCTTCTTCGGCCATCGGTACTTGCCAGTACCTAGAAGTAAGATCTAGGTTGTTGAATCAACGACTTTGCCCCAAGCAATCCAAGAGATCAATAGTGTGATGAAGAGGGTAAACATCTGGGATCATCACTTTGTTTAACAAACAATAGTCGATGCAGAAACAAATACTCCCATTAGGCTTCATCACAAGATGAGGTTCATATGCCCAAGGACTCCACGACTTCCGAATAACACCCTTTTCCAACATCTCTTTGACGTTTGCACATAAAATTTTGATCTCCTTGAGTGACTGACAACGAATAAAAACCTTGATTCAATGAGCATCCTCGGTTGGAATCGAATGACATGTGGCAATCTTAGCCTTAGATGATAGGTCAAATTCAAAGAGATCAGAATACTCCTTTATGAGCTGGTCAACTACTGCAACACAAAAATTGTCAAAGGGATTGGAAAAGGGAAGAGCAGAATAAGACAAAAACATAAGAGGAAATAGTGGGGGAACAAAAGTAATGGAAGTAGAGGTAAAAGTAGAGAGACAAAGAGGTATGGAAGTGAGAGGAATGGATGAAACATAAGGAAGTATGAGACAAGGGGGAGAAGCTTCAAAGTCACACTTAGCATGATTGCGTTGTAACCAATCCATACTAAGAATGAGGTCAAAAGCTTGACTCGGCACCACCCGCAATGACTGCAACTCAAGCTCAAGATCGCCCACATACACAACTAGGTCTGCCTCATCCCATGCACATACATGTGTACGGCTATTGCCATAAAGAATGAAAACTGGTTCCACCGCACGATGCAAGTGTAGACGGCAACGTGTGGCAATAGGTCGAACAATAGAAGATAAACTTGAACCTGTATCAACCAACACAGAGAGAATAATAGGAGACCTCTTGTTATAAAAATGAGTTTGGAAAGCATACACTGGATGAACCGATGCCAAGTGAACCCCTTGATAATACTCTCGAAAGAAAGATGGAGGGGTCACTAACTTATTTGTGCAAGGTCCTTTGTTACTTGTGTGACTCCTCATTTCCCGAATGCATCTTGGTGTCCAAACCTTCCACTACAGTAGCACCAATAGGATGTTGCTGACACCAAGGTCTCCACCCAGGAAATGGAGGTCGCTAATCCGGAAAATGTTGACAACGCTGATAAGTATGACCAACTTCATCACACGCCCAGCAGCGAACATCACGGCCACAACTACGTCCTCGCCCTTGTCCTTGGATTCGAGTAGCAGTAGCATCAACCTCCATTGGAATATAACCATCACCCATAGGAAGTGGAGCTGAAAGATGTGTAACGAGAAGTGGAAGAGGCGACATCTTATAACATTGTGCCAAGCGGAGAGCATCATCAAGGGTGGTAGGAGCAAGTGCATGCACAATTCTGACAAGATCTTGACAAAGTGCTGGCCATAACATTCCTAGTTTGATCCGCTCCGACATATTTGGCTCCACACGAAGCAAAAGACTTCGGAAACAAATGCCAAATTGCATCACTGACTCAGATGGCCTTTGGCGAAGATGATGCAATTGTTGGAAGGCATCATCACAGTCGTCGGCATGTCCGAAGGTGCATTTGAAGATGTCCAGGAGAACACTCCAATCCCCACGAGTGGCTTCGCTCAAACCATTGTACCACTATAATGCTATCCCTTGAAACACATGGGAACTCACGCAAATGTTAAGCATCATCCTAAGAATGATATGTGGCAATCACCGTGAAGTGATCGAACCAAAGGTACATATCATCCCCAGGATTTCTGCGAAAGAACTCCGGCCGAACATGAGGATTGGCACCAAGAGCAGGAGGAGTTGTACCATGTGTCGTGAATGCCGCCATCAACAGAGTTTCGTTGTTTAATTGCAAATACATAGCATTAAGCAATTGTACCAATTGCTGCTCCAGAGTCAAAAGAGGAGATTGTTGATCTACCATGAAGATGAATGAAAAAGAAATAGCAAAAGAAGAGAAATGATAAAAAGCTAGAATGAAATGGTAGATCTAGACAATGCAAAAAGCTAAATCTAAACTAAAATCATGAAAGGAAAGAATAAAAGAAAGGAAATGGAAAAAGCTAGATCTAGACGATGCAAAAGCTAAATCTAAACCAAAATCCTAAATCCAAGCACTCCTTAGGGATAATCAAAGTTGCCCCTCATCTCCACCAATGTGAGTGCTTGGAATATGAAAAGGGAATACAAAAATTGTGCATATCAATTAGCCCAAAAACCATATACAGAAGCGAGTGGTTCGGATTGAAACTAATCCAACAACTACCAAAATCCCATTATGCTAATATTAGTATATGGCATCATAGCCATACACTTGGCCCTCACATATTGTAACTAAAAGAACAAACACAAAGAATACTTGTCTAAAAAATAAACCTATTCTTTACTTTTGTCTTTAAGTAATAGCTTCTAAAGTGAAACTTTGAGGAGTAGTGACTATGATGTTGTATAGCCTCCTAGATATCAAGAACATTTAAGATCCTATACTATTTTATTGCAGGTGCCATAGCATAAGAAAGAATAGGGGGTGAGAGAGCACAAGATAAGGACATGAATCTGTAGAAAGATGCTTGTTGAGAGCTCTCACCACCTTTCTGAATTATTAAAAATAGCAGATTAAGATTCTTCTACCTAATCAGACATCCATTACAAACCATGGTCAGCACTCAAACTCAGAGTGTATGGAGTGAATATACTTGATGGGCCTCCCTAATCACGTGAATGGCAAGGTCCATGCTCGTGATCAACTCTAGCAGCTCATCGATCAAGTGAGTAAAGATTTTTGTGAAGAAAGAGTTCCTCTAGAGGGTCAATGTATTGTAGGTATGCCCTGTATCATTTGGGAAGAGTGGCTTCTTGCATTTTCCAGGGCAGTGTGGAAGGCATTGGAACTTCCAAGAGCTCCATCTCCCACAAGAGCATCTCCACTACCCAAGATCTAAAAATCATGGTATTTATGTTCCAGCAATTTTAAAGCCTTTGTACATGGATAGCTGGGTTGCTAATAGTTTTTGGTTTTCTTCCAGGGAAAATGTATTGGAGACCACGAAGCTGGTCTCAAGAAAGTGATGGATTTGCTCCAGCAGCCACAAAATGTTTGCACTGTTGGGCACCAAGTCGTTCACGGCAATGAGCAATTTAGCAAACCAACGCATATAACTCAAGAGGCGAAGAAAGCAATTGAGAGGGCTATTCCTCTAGCTCCACTTCACAATCCAGCAAACTTGGAGGTAACAGATCTTTACTTTCTTTTTCCAAAAAGAAAAATCCATTTATTTGTCCCATTTTTTCTCCAACCTTTCTCTTAAAATGATCACAAAAACTTTCCAGGGAATTCAAATTGCTGAGGAGCTCTTCCACTGCCCCCACATAGCCGTCTTTGACACAGCCTTCCACTCCACCATCCCCCAGCTATCATACATGTACAGAATCCCCTAGAAGCTGTACAAAGAGCTGGGTGTGCGGTGCTATGGCTTCCACAGGACGAGCTACCAGTTTCTTCTTGGCGAGGCCTCCTGCGCTCTTGGAAGGCCAGTGCTGGAACTTAATCTCATTGCCTTCCATCTCGGCATTGGAGCGAGAGTGTGTGTGATCAAATATGTGGAATTGATCAATACAAGCATGGGAATGACTCCACTCGAAGGTTTAGTGATGGCTACTCGGAGTGGTGGTGTTGATCTTTTAGAGACTTAATTATTAGTGAATAAAGCTTATATTAAAACACAAAATTATTCTAAATAAGTTATCATCCGATAAATCAATAGTAGAGTACATGAACCACTAAGATCAGCATATTTGGAAAACATAGGATTCACTATCCAACAAAATTCAATAGCCAGTGTATCATTAAGGAAACTTAATGATAAAACTTAACTACTAAAGATTGTAGATAGCATGTCAAACAACTTACAAAAGATAACTTAAAGAACACAAAGTATCATTAACTAGCAAGTAAGATGCTCGTGAATGTACCACTTAAAGGAAATAACATCCAATCTATTGAATGTATCACCTAATGCCAATCATTGCACTAGCCATTCTGAATAAATCCCAGTCAACAATATGAAGGAACTCAAGTTGCTTAAACAAGTGTTAGCAACATCCTATCAATGTCTCAAACCCGAAAGACCAATCCAAAGCAAACCATAAAAACATGTGGTATTGTGAAAAGCCATAAGCCATTAAAGCAAACAACTAACTATCACAAAAGATCATCAATCATCCTATGCCATCCGCCTCTATCCTTCACTATAGCTAAGGAAAAAGCTCCAATACTAAATTGTAAGCCATACATTTTTCCTTTCCAATTTGCCAGCTTACCTCGTCTATCTGACCAACACTGCCTTGGCTTTTACCAAATTCCCTCACCAAGGTTCCTGCCTATGGTACCAACTCCTACTTGGTCCTACTTGGTTTCAGCTACTCACTGCATGAGCAATAGAGCGTTAACCATCCATTCATGGATTCCCAAATCTCTCCCAATCCCCCTCCCCGGGTTAGACTGGACTTAAGGTTCGGCTACACTCCCTATAGGCACAAACAGCCAAACACACCAAGCCTCCAAGTTCCTAACATCCCTTGGTACCATAAGACTTGATCATGGGACCCTTTAAATCCCAAGTCTTGAGTGCAACACATGCTTTAGGACGCCGGGGTGAAACACGATGGCCTAACGGCCTTTCCCCCCCCCCCTCCCAAAGGAAAGGCCCAAGCCCTTGGGAAGGGTGAGGACCAATAAGCTGCAAGGTACTCAAGTGGGGCACCACTCCACATGAGTCGAGAGCACTACAATCGGTTTCCCTTTCGGGAGTGGGAGCTGTTTTTGAGCACTTCCTTGGGTGGCCCCTCTAGCACCATCCGAGTCCATGCTCACTCCCACCCAAGGCCCCTCGGCCCTGGTCTCAACCTCAAGTCAGTTTGAAAGCACCACTGAAGAGTTCCTTCAAGACTAGTTCTTGGACCTCACTATCCTTACTATACAAACATCTCTTTTTATCCTATGACTTGTTGACTATGTCTCCAGGGGCATCCCCCAACTTAGCAGTGTGCCTAAGTTAGCCTCCTTGGCCAAGAGTCCATGACAACGGAATATAGGTGTCCTTATACCCCTCACCTCACCACGCTCTAGTATAGGGTTGGGACTTGAACCTAGCCTTGCTTTATTAGGGGGTTGGGACTCGAACCCAACCTCTGTAGAATATGTCTACGGATTTGACATCCCCGCAAGGAGTCGGGTATAGTTTCCTACACTTGGTTGACCTAGCTAGCCCATGCTAATTACCTTACCTTTGGCGTGCCTTCGGGTCCTAACATATGCCATTGCTCAACTTCACAAATTGATACTTTAATTGAACTTTGCATAAGTACATAGAGTTCTGTCTTGTAGAAATTCCTCCACTAAATCTCACTCATTCGCTAGGTTCTCCTTTGGTTCCCATGTTTCTTCGCAGTGTGGAAATCCTTTCCACTTCACATGGAACTCTCTCACCTTGCGTCCTTGTCACTTGCTCTTGTGTGCATTGATGATGGCCTCGACTTCATATTCCTCCTCCCCTTGGATAACCTCAGATAAAGGTCTTACTTGGTCCTTGTGAAACGGATCTTCAAAGTACGGCTTGAGTAAGTTCACATAGAACACTAGGTGCATCTTCCCCATCTCTCGAGGAAGTCAGAGACGGTAAACCACTTTACCGATTCATGCCTCAATCTCTTAAAGCCCAGCAAACCTGCTTAAGGAACTCAAGATCAATTCAATTCTAGGAATACATGCATTTTTACCTTTGGGTCAACTTCCAGCTGATCCCACTTGGCAGCCTGAGGTTCTTGGTGTTCAGCCACACCTTCTTCCCAACTTGGAACTCTACATTCCGACGCTTCTGGTTCGCATATTTGGTTTGCCTTTGTTAAGCCCGTTCCAAGAAATCCCTCACTAGAATCCAAATGTTGAGTCTTTCCGCCATGAATGCTTCCACTGCGGGTAACTCTCTATGGTACTCGGCCATGCCAAGCTCCACAGGACCTTCAATAGCTCGCCCATTGATGACTTCCCATGGACTCACCCCGATACTCGAATGTGGTGAGTTGTTATAACATATTTCTGCAAGTCCCAAATGACTTACCCAATCGGTCTGGTCTCCTGAGACATAGCATTGCAAATAATCCTCCAGTTGCCTATTCACCCTTTCTGTTTGTCCATCTGTCAAGAAGTGTTAGTGCCATCAAACTTGACTTAATACCCAATACTTATCTATGGGTGATAAGCTGTGCTGAATTTCAACTTGGTGCGATACTATTCTAGAAGAGTTCTCCAGAACCTAATAGTGAAGATCTTATCTCAATCTAAGATGATCTCTTCCGGCCTTCCCTGCACTCGAACCATTTGTTCGAAGAACAACTTCGCTACACCTTCCGCATCCACTTCCGTTGTGGTGGGTATGAAATGTGCCATCTTCAAAAATTGGTTGGTGCTTGAGCTCCTCAAGTTCTTTTTGGTTCAAACGATAGGGGGGACGAACCACCACCTTAACACCCTCGACCAGCTCAATCTTATGTTTTATCGGTCGTGCCGGGGGCAACCCCGCCGGTAGCTCCTCCGGCATGGTATCCTGGAATTGGTCCAACACCTGCTAGATCACTAAAGGTACTTCTTCCATTCCCGTCTCTTTGTCACTCTTCATGGAGAGTAAGCACGGAAATGCTGCCTTGGTTCCTTTAGTGAGTTGTCTTCTCATGGACACTAGGTTTAGGCAGGAATCTTTGGCTTTGCATTGCCCTACCTTTAGATCCTGGGCCTCCACCCTGGATTTTCTTCCTTGAGCATTCGCTAGTACCACAAGGTTCCTACTTTGTCCATGCAAGGCTACCATGAACCGATTGAACCAATCCATCCCGAAGATCACGTCAAATTCTGCCATGTCCAACACGATGAAATCCATGTCTACTTTCCATGTCCCTATTTTGACTCTCGCTTGTCGAAGTACCTCATCGGTGCTTTGGCTACTTTGAACAAACTCTATAGTCCTTGGTTCATCCAGCCGCTGCACCGTTAGTCCGACTTGCCAGACTATGTCTGTAGCCACAAAATTATCCAAAGCACCTGTGTCAATAAGGATCTTAACAAAACTACCTCCGAGCTTCCTTCGGAGGGTTAGTAGATGTTGCGAACGACTCTCTACCAAAGTTGCTGGGGTAATGAGTAATTTTGAGCTAGGGACTAGATCACATACCTCAGTTTGGATTTCATCCAACTTAATGGCCATATTGGCTCTAGCCTTCTTCGGGTAGGGACATTCCCTCGAAAAATGTCCCACTTCACCGCAATTATAGTATACGTTGTTTCCCACGTTACTAACTGACTTGACCTTCTTATCCGTGGGTTTGTCTTTTTTTGCTTGACTCCCCCACGTACTTGCTCACTAGCCACCGGATTTGCCTTTCCGGAACCCCGAGGACTCATTCTTAGAGAAACTCTTCTTGAATTTCCCTTTGTTATACGTTCCCCTTGGTTTGGCCCCTTTGTTAAATGTGGACCCCAACCTTGTCGTTCCCCTTTCGTAGGTTATCGTTGAAATGCACCTTGATGGCTGCATCCAACACTTCCTTGTAGTTGGTCGTGTTCTAACGCATTACCTCATTGCGAGCCTAGGTTTGCAAGCTTGATATGAAGGCATGGAACGCATCCATATCCCCCATGTCCGTGACAAGTATCCTCTTTGCCATAAACCCATTCACATACTTCTGAATGGTTCCAGTCTACTTTAGCCTACTAAGCTCGTCTTTTAGATGTAGAGTAGCATTTGGAGGAACGTAAGTCATGCGGATCCTTGCCTTCATCATTTCCCAAGTGGCCACTGGTCCTTCGTTGGCCTCTATCATTCTTCACCAAGACTTGGCATTATCTGCTAAGTATGGTTTTGCACATGGGACCTTCTCCAAGCTTGGTAACCGCAACACTTGAAAATAGTCCTCCATATTGTAAAACCACTCCTCCACCACTTTATAGTCATTCACTCCCTTGAAGATCGGTGGGGGCTTTGGTTTGTACTTGGGATTGATTCCACTTTGGTCTATTCGACCTTGTTTGGTTTTGCCTCAGTCCCTGCCAAAGGGTTCACACCTTCTGCACTGCCAGCATCCGCAGTCTTTTGCCTTTTCTTCCGCTTCTTATCACGCTTTAGCTTGCGTCCAAGAGTCTCCAGCAGGGTATTGGTCTGTGCCAATTGTCCTTCTAGAATGTCCAATTGAGCCTTGGACGACCAAACCTTACTACCGGACTCTTGTTTGGAAGTTTCCTCATTGGAGTCCTCCTCATGCAAGGATTCCTCATCCATAGCCTTTTGTTCGACTGGAGGCTCCAGCTCTGGAGGAGGTTCCATCTCCGCCTTGGTTTGTTTCCACCCTGCCTTTGCCATCTCCCAGCAATCTGCCTCTATCCTTCGCTAGAACTGAGGAAAAGTCTCCAATACCAAATTGTAAGCCACAAATTTTTCCTTTCTAATTTGCCAGCTTACCTCGTCTATCCAACCAACACTGCCTTGGCTTTTGTTAAGTTCCCTCGCCAAGGTTCCCGCCTATGGTACCAACTCCTACTTGGTCCTATTTGGTTTTAACTACTCACTACATGAGTAACAGAGCATTAGCCATCCATTCATGGATTCCCAAATCTCTCCCAATCCCCCTCCCCGGGTTAGATTGGACTTAAGGTTCAGCTACACTCCCCACAAGCACAAGCAGCCAAGCACACCAAGCCTGCAGGTTCCTAACATCCCTTGGTACCACAATACTTGATCATGGGACCCTCTAAATCCCAAGTCTTGAATGCAACACATGTTTCGGGATGCTAGGGCGAAACACCGTGGCCTAACGGCCCAGTATGGGTACCTCTATCCCCCCACTTCCATCCCAAAGGGAAGGCCCAAGCCTCTGGGAAGGGCGAGGACCAATGAGCCGCAAGGTACTCAAATGGGGCACCACTCCATATGAGTTGAGAGCACCACAGTCGGTTTCCCTTTCGGGAGTGGGAGCTGCTCTTGAGCACTTCCTTGGGTGGCCCCTCTGGCACCACCCAAGTCCATGTTCACTCCCACCCAAGGCCCCTCAACCCCAGTCTCAACCTTAAGTCAATTTGGAAACACCATTGAAGAGTTCCTTCAAGACTGGTTCCTGGACCTCACTATCCCTATTATACTTTTGGAACCCCTGCAGCCCCCCCCCGCCCCCCCCCCCCCCCCTCCCCCCCTGGGAGATGCACGCTTTGGGCTTTCACCCCTTGACCTGTATTAGTATTTGGACTCGGTCTCGAACTTGATCTTGGACTTGATCTCGGACCCGACTTTGGACTTGGTCTTGGACTCGATCTCAGACCCAATCTCGGACTCGACCTCGGACTCGGTCTCAGAACCGATCTCGGATCTTGGACTTTATCTCAAACTCGGTCTCCGAGTCGGCCTCGGACTCGAGCCCAGACTCTATCTCGAACTTGGTTTTAAAGTCGGTCTTAGACTCGATCTCAGACTCAGTCCCATCCGATGAACTCTTTGTCATTTCAGTCATGCTTTTGGGGATCCTTTAGCCTACGACACCTCGGGGAGTTGGTTCCTTACAGTAACTCACTTTATAATAAGCATAAGAATCATCATCAATGATCAATATAAAGGATTCAACATCTTCAATATTGATCACTAACTCTTCCTCTTGTAAAGTTAGTATAGTCCACGACTGAATCACTTTTCAAGGAAAAGCTAAATCTGTTGACCCCTACTAAACAATCTCGTCTAGAACACAACTAACTCAACTTGCAACTCAGTTTATTTGAATGTCAACATAATTGCTAACTAGTAAATACATGAATGCCACTAACATAAAGCTATAGCCCAAACATCAACACTATTTACATCAAGACTAATGAAATTCAATATCAATCTTATGGAGAGATATTTCATTTTAATCAAATCTCAACAACAAGGCATCACTTCAATGCCATCAACACCATAATAAAGCAAAAAGAAAGCAAGAGCGAATCACCACTCAAAGCTCTTTAGCAACTAAGCTAAACAAAGTCAAAGATACCTTAGTTAGTATCTGAGACCAATCCTTCAACACTACTTAGTTACAAATAACACACTATCAAAGAGTGATTCACCACATCCAAGACTCCATGAAATCCAACACCATGGACTAAATGCAAACAAATGACATCGACAAAGGTAGAATTGATATACCAACATGGAAAAACTATATAAGTTTAACGACATGATCTTCTACAACACCATCTGGTAAAGCAAGCCTATCACTGCTAAATCATCATCGAGCAAAGCAAGTGTTAAACAATCCTTAACAAAGTCTACAAGCAATGATTAGTTTCCAAACAACTAACAATCACTCTTCAACTTGCCTTCACAAGACTTGAACACTAAACTCATGCCATCAAATCATATACTTGTCTAACATAAACGTAATACCTCAAGTACGAGATAAAGGTTTATAGACAAGCATAAATTAAATGACTACTTGAATCCAACTCAACCGCAATAAGCTCATCAATATGTTTAGATAATAGCTCTGAGCATGCCTTAAAGAGGCTAGCTATGCATGATCAACACTTAGTCGTAACTAAAGTGAAAATCATGAGATGAACTCATATCAGTACACAACCTCCTCATATACAAAGTTATAGTATGGGTACCAACATTTTAACCTCAGACAACTAAGTTGAACATCACCATCCTCAACCAAGGCACAAGGCCACCAAAACTAAGTTAAGATTAGTGAGAGCTCACTACTCTCATACAGTTTAACAAAATGCAAAGTGAACCTACCACCAAGCACAATGCTACAGAAAAAAGGCACAAGAGTCACATTTCTAGAAAATTGTAATGACTACTTTTTTACATCAACTCCAGACTCTATCCAACTCAATTGTTTTAGCCTCAAAAGTTAACATCCCTTTTGGGCCATATTATACAAACTACTTACTAATGTTTAAGCTAACCAAAATCAACTTCAACCCCTTCACTAGTTTGGATTGGTTTACGAAAATAGATTAATTTTTTAGCAAAGTGATCAATAGATCAACCATTGAAAAAGCCTAAAAAAATTTGTAAAAAATTTTCCATCCTAGAGAAAGAATAACTCTCAGTCTAGGAATGCAAACTTTCAAGACTCAACCAACTTCCTCCTACTAACAACTTCACATATGTTCACCTCAACACTAATTCTCATAACTCAACAGTATATTTAAGCATCAAACATCATGCCCATATTTCGACATCCAACATAGACATCTGCAAAAATGCATAATGAACATTTAAGGCTTGATCATGAAGACCATATCTTCAGATATCCATATTGCACTAACACTATTCTTCAATTACCTTCAATATTTAATATGAAGCCAAAACACTAACAAGAAAAATGACATGGAAAATCAAGTTCTAAAGAAAATTCCTCATCACTTGAAACAACAATGCTACTTCCTTAACGCAAGTGCTAACAATGTCAATGCTTCAACTACACACCTTCTCCATCCATAACATAACACACCTTAGCATAATGGATCATCATCTAGAATCTAGTCAAAGCTATTATATATAAGTAGACTAGTTTTTCCATCAACCACTTTGGGGTTTATCATCATTTACAACTTCATAAACACATTGCACACTATCACATGGATATGATATAAATTCACAATAACTTAATCATTAATTGAGCAACACCACAAGCAATACCCATGTCACTACTACAAAGTTTATGTGAGTATCAAGTATTAACTCAATTCGACAAAATGCAACATAAATGCCACACCCCACCGATAGAGATTTACAACACCCAATATCACTAACTTATGTTCACAACATAGACAAACTCATACCACTTTTTTTTTTACTAAACTCAAAACTAATTTAACACCAAGCTACTCAAGGAGCAATAACAAGGTTCTCCAGAAAAGATTTGAGCATTATAACCCAAGTCTTCTAATAGTAAGTGTAGCGCACGTGGTTTTTACTCTTTATCCTATGGTGATTTACCATAGGATAACACCACGAAGCGGAACCTAAACCCTCTTAGTGCCACGTGACAGATGCCACGTGTCACATGCCACGTGTCCATGCCACGTGTCCACAGGAACCCAAGGTTCAGGGCCTTGGGCCACTGAACGAAGGAACGGTGCCAAACTCCCAAGCATGGAGCCAAGGAGTGTCGGAACCGAACCACGGAGCAACTCCCGAGCATAAAGCCCAAGGAGCGAAGGAACAGGAGCCCGGAGCGACTTGGAACAGTCCTAGAGTAACCAGCATCCCAATGCTAGGACCAGCACGCAAAACGGAGCCAAACGGAGTCTGGCGCTATTTCGGCATACCGGTGGCCTAACGCGAGGACATGGGTACTCCACCAACTAGCATGGAATGGAACTTGGGCTTAGACCCAAGCCGGACGCAGAACAAGGACAGGCACGCAAGCGGGAGCTAGACTATGCCTCAGGTTGGTCGGCCATGCCCGACCTACCCACTATCCCTACTATACATTTGGAACCCCCCATAGCCCCCCCCCCCCTTGAGGAACACACGCTTTGGGCTTTCACCCCAAGCCTCCCTTAGTATCAGGAGTTAGTCTCTGGGACAAGCTCGAAACTTACTAAATATGGAATGTCCCTAGATTGCGAATTTGGACATGGGACGAACACCATTGTGTTCAGGCTGATCTCTACATTCCGTAGATATGCCAAATGAGCAAATCTGGACACTTTCCATAAATAGCATTTGGGACCGAAATGAGACTAACCCAAAGGGCATGATAGCGAGGGTGTTTGGCAGACACGGTAAGCTATCATCCGGCGATATTGAGGGACCAATCTCAATACGCGAGGGTTCTTGTCACTAGCCAGTGCAAGACAAAACGAGACGGGAACTCCTTACCGGGCTAAGTATGCTTAGCTAATAACACGTAGGAATTCCGTCCTTATGCTCGTCCGGTCTAAGTACACTCGAAATGCCCAGTTAACTCCACTAGCACAAGAGGGACTGATAAAGGGTCCAGCAATACCGACCTCCTGCCATCGTGGCAGTAAGGTAAGAGTGTCCGTAAGGACTAGCCAACAGGTAACTTTCGATACCTGAAGTCACATTCGCGACACTCTCCCCCCCTTGGGAAGATCGACGTCCTCGTCGATGCATACTCGAGTCTAGAATACCGCCAAGGAAACAACTCCAGGAAAAGTTCACGGTACTCACACTATGTGAGAAATGCACCAACTTAAATGAGTTAGGGGGCAACCTCTTTGTCTAACGCGGATGCGCTACCAGCTCAGACACCTTCCGGCCGTCGCCGACAAGGAAATGACCAACGGAGTCAGCCACCCTTGCTGCTCTGGGAGTCACCCAGCTTACAAAAGTGTGATATGCCCCTGCCCGCAGGAACATAGAGAGAGAAGCCAGAGGCCCCAACCCTCCTAAGCAAAGAAACCAAACCCGTCGGTAAGGTTTAGATAGACTACTGTAAACAGGCAGTTAGAGTTGTTTACACGGTCACGCCCTTTCAACGGAACAAGGAACATCGACAGAGAGGCGGGTTATGTGACCAGTCTACAGTAGCTACCCCATGACTAAAGATTTCAACATGCACACGAAGTGCCGAAGCCAGTCTGCCTATACTGGCCCAAACTCAAAGATCAATAGATGGACAATATCAAAGTCATAGACAATGATATCTTAGAGACTTAATTATCAGTGAGTATATCTTAGATTAGAACACAAAAGTATTCCAAGTAAGTTATCATCCGATAAACTAGTAGTATAGTACAAGAACCACCAAGATCATCAAAATTGGTACATAGGATTCACCATCAAACAAAATTCAATAGCAAGTATATCATCAAGTAAACTTAACGATAAAGTTTAACTATTAAAGATTGTAGATAGAATGCCAAACAACTTACAAAAGAGAACTCAAAGAACACCAAGTATCATTGACAAGCAAGCAAAATGCTCGCGAATGTATCACTTAGAGGAAATAACATTCCAATCTATCAGAACAAACTCAAGCAATAATCAACAGAATAGAATGAATGTGGTAAGACCAACAAACACTCATTCCTGCCAACTATCATAAAAGCTAATCCGAATAGATCCCAGCCAACAATACCAAGGAACCAGAGTTGCTCAAGCAAGTGTCAGCAACATCCTATTGATATGTCAAACCCAAGAGACCAATCCAGAGCAAATCACAAAGAACATGTGATATCGCGAAAAGCCACAAGCCATCAAAGAGAACAACTAACCACCATAAAAGATCATTAATCATCCCATCAAAAGAGAGATGCATAATCATCATTAAAGAAGGAAGCCACCATCATGAAGAATGGCAACTCATCCTATATCAACAACAATCAAGCAGCACTTTCAACAAGGACAATCAACTATCTTAGATGATAATTAATCATCACCAATGATTGCCAGATGCAAATACTAACTTCATCGAAGCTAACAAGCCAAAATGCCTTCCCCCAACAACTCCTAACAAATGGAACAATGAGCATGAAAACTCAAATAACCAAAAGCTCGAAGAAGTCTATAGCCAAGTCTTGCCTAATAATGATCACGAGTCTCGCATGGACTAACGTCAATGCTAAAGAAGAAATCATGGTACAACCCACAATATCCTCCTCAACACATCTATAAGCTAAACTTCATAATGCAAAGCTAATGAAGAGCATGTCTGCATCAATCCAAAAGTTAAGCATAACAAAGCTATGCTCAACAAGTGATCATCAAACGATCCTCCATGAATCCATCTATAGCAAGACGTAACTCACATCATAACAAGCACAAAAAGAATCATCAATGATCGATATATTCCAACTTAAATCCAATAAAGATTCAAACCTTCCAATATCAATCACTAACTCTTCCGCTTGTAGAGTTAGTATAATCCATGACTAAATCATTTTTCAAGGAAAAGCCAAAGCTTAACCCCTACTAAATAATCTCGTCTAGAACACAACTAACTCAAACTTGCCACTCAGCTCGTTTGAATGCTAACATAGTTGCTAACTAGCAAATGTACGAATGCCAATAACACAAAGCCATAGCCAAATCATCAACACTATCTTCATTGAGACTAATGACACTCAATATCAATCCTATGGAGAGATATCTCATTTCACTTGAATATCAACTTCAACAATGTCAATGAAAAGGCATCGCTTCAATGCCATCAACACTAGAACAAAGCTAAAAGAAAGCACAAGTGTATCACCACTCAAAGCTCTCTAACAACCAAGCTAACCAAGGTCGAAGATACTTTAGTTAGTATCCGAGACCAATCCTTTAGCAAAACTCAGTTATAGATAACACTTCTTCAAGGAGTGAATCACCACGTCCAAGACTCAATGAAATCCAACACTATGAACTAAACGCAACCAAATGATATCAACAGAGGTAGAGTCGATATGCCAACATGGAAAACCCATGTAAGTCTAACGACACGATCCTCCGCAACCCCATTCGGTAAAGCAAGCCCATCACTGCTAAATCTTTATCGAGTGAAGCAAGTATCAATAGTCTTTTGACAAAGTCTACAAGTAATCACTAGTCGCCAAGCAACTAACAATCACCCTTCAACTTGCCTTCACAAGACCCGATCACCAACTCATGTCATCGAGTCACATACTTGTCCAACACGAACATAATACCCCAAGTATGAGATAAAAGTTCATAGACAAACACAAACTAAATGACCACTCGAATCCAACTCAACCGCGATAAGCTCACCAATGCATTTAGCCACTAGCTCTGAGCATGCCTTGAAGAGGCTAGCTATGCATGACCAACACTTAGCCGAAACTAAAGCGAAGACCATAAGATGGATCCATATCGGTACACAACCTCCTTATAGACAAAGCTATAGTACGGGTACCAACATCTCAAACTCAACCAACTAAGTTGAACATCACCATCCTCAGCCAAGGCGCAGGGCCACCAAGACCAAGTCAAGATCAGTGAGAGCTCACTACTCTCATAGAGTCAAACAAAATGCAAAGTGCAACCTGCCACCAAGCATAATGCTACAAAAGAAAGGCACAAGGGTCACCTTTCTAGAAAAGTGCAACGGCCACTTTTCTACACTAACTCCAGACTCTATCCAACTCAATTGCCTTAGCCCCAAAAGTCAACATCCCTTTCGGGCTGCATCATACAAACTACCTACTAAGATCTAAGCCAACCGAAGTCAACTCCAACCCCTTCACTAGTTTGTATTGGCTTTCGAAAACGGAATGGTTTTCGAGCAAAGTGATAACAGATCAGCCATTGGAAAAGTCTAAGAAAATTTATGGAAAATTTTCCATCCTAGAGAAAGAATAACTCTTAGTCCAGAAATACAAACTTTCAAGACTCAACCAACTTCCTCCTACCAACAACTTCACATAAGTTCACCTCAACACAAATTCTCAAGACCCATAGTATGCTTAAGCCTCGAACATCTTTCTGCCCATTTTTCCGATATCCAACACCGACATCCGCAAAATGCAAAGTGAACATCCAAGGCTTGATCACGAAGACCACATCTTCGGATATCTACATTGCACTAACACTCTTCTTCAGCCACCTTCAAGATCCAATGTGAAGCTAAAACACTAACAAGAAAAATGACATAGAAAATCAAGGTCTAAGGAAAATTCCTCATCACTCGAACAACAATGCCACTTCCACTAACATAAGTGCTAGTGATGTCAATGCCTCAACTACACACCTTTTCCATCCAACAATCTACTCCAAGTGTTAACGGATAAACCAACAAGCTATAGCAAGTGAATGCTATAACCCTTTTCAACACCTTATGGGCAAACCCTCAAGAAAACAAGGTACCAACTTAAGCTTAGCATAATGGACCACCATTAAGAATCCAGTCAAAGCTACTACAATGCTACTTTGTGCAAGTAAACTTAGCTTCGCCATCAACAACTTTAGGGTTGATCATCGTTTAACCAAGCAACTTCGTAAACACATTGCTCATTATCACATGGATATGATATAGAAATCACAATGACTTGATCATCAATTGAGCAACACCACGAGCAATGCCAATGTTATTACTTCAAAGGTTTATGTGAGTATCAAGTGCTAACTCAATTCGACAAAATGCAACATAAATGCCACACTCCACCGATAGAGACTTACAACACCCAACATCACTAACTTTTGTTCACTACATGGACAAGCTTATGCCACTCTCTTTCCGACCAAACTCAAAACTTAATCCAACACCAAGCTACTCAAGGAGCAATAGCAAGGTTCCTCAGAAAAGAATTGAGCATTGCAACCCAAGTCTTTCAATAGCAAGCCTAGACAAAATGGTTTAGCGCTTCACCGCTATCCATCCCACAACTCACCATTGTAAGACCACCATCTCCAACATGCATCAAGATAGGGTCTCTTGATTGCATGATGTGAACACGAGCAATGAGTTAACACCTCGTTGCAAATCATCTCTCCAAGAAGAGAAAATGATTTACGTATTTGATCCTTCGTCCCTGACGACTCTCTTTTCGGTCTCATCTTTGACTTAACCTCAAGCTCGCTTTCGCACAACCTTCAGTCCAATCCAAGAAAAGTTTATGAGAGAGCACGGCAATGAGTACTTGAACCAATAGACTAATCCCTACAGTCTTGATTAATCCACTTGTAACCATGCCTAAGAAGGATCCACTAGTGCCGTGCTAAACAGCTACGGACCAGCCTATTTGCCACTCATAGCAAACTCAGGGAGGTTTGCTTTTACCCACGGTACAAGGAACAACTCATGGAACCATCGATAGGCTAACATTAATCCTGCCAACTCAAAGCATATCCTCGAGTTGCTAATGCGCCTCACTCACGAGCCCAAGCGCAAACTCGTGCAAATTGGAACAACTTATTCCCACTTATGAGCCCAAGCTCAAGCTCACATCATAAGGTACAACAAGGTAACCAATCCATACCCAAGGAATGAATGCAAACCCATTGCACCAAACGTGTACCCACTCGGATCATCGTTTTCATCTCTGCGTATGCAACGAGACTAGTTGCCCAATCTCATTGAATAGTACTCGCTGAGACTCGAGCCCTCTGATACCAAATGTAGCGCACGTGGTTTTTACTCTTTATCCTATGGTGATTTACCATAGGATAACACCACGAAGCGGAACCTAAACCCTCTTAGTGCCACGTGACAGATGCCACGTGTCACATGCCACGTGTCCATGCCACGTGTCCACAGGAACCCAAGGTTCAGGGCCTTGGGCCACTGAACGAAGGAACGGTGCCAAACTCCCAAGCATGGAGCCAAGGAGTGTCGGAACCGAACCACGGAGCAACTCCCGAGCATAAAGCCCAAGGAGCGAAGGAACAGGAGCCCGGAGCGACTTGGAACAGTCCTAGAGTAACCAGCATCCCAATGCTAGGACCAGCACGCAAAACGGAGCCAAACGGAGTCTGGCGCTATTTCGGCATACCGGTGGCCTAACGCGAGGACATGGGTACTCCACCAACTAGCATGGAATGGAACTTGGGCTTAGACCCAAGCCGGACGCAGAACAAGGACAGACACGCAAGCGGGAGCTAGACTATGCCTCAGGTTGGTCGGCCATGCCCGACCTACCCACTATCCCTACTATACATTTGGAACCCCCCATAGCCCCCCCCCCCTTGAGGAACACACGCTTTGGGCTTTCACCCCAAGCCTCCCTTAGTATCAGGAGTTAGTCTCTGGGACAAGCTCGAAACTTACTAAATATGGAATGTTCCTAGATTGCGAATTTGGACACGGGACGAACACCATTGTGTTCAAGCTGATCTCTACATTCCGTAGATATGCCAAATGAGCAAATCTGGACACTTTCCATAAATAGCATTTGGGACCGAAATGAGACTAACCCAAAGGGCATGATAGCGAGGGTGTTTGGCAGACACGGTAAGCTATCATCCGGCGATATTGAGGGACCAATCTCAATACGCGAGGGTTCTTGTCACTAGCCAGTGCAAGACAAAACGAGACGGGAACTCCTTACCGGGCTAAGTATGCTTAGCTAATAACACGTAGGAATTCCGTCCTTATGCTCGTCCGGTCTAAGTACACTCGAAATGCCCAGTTAACTCCACTAGCACAAGAGGGACTGATAAAGGGTCCAGCAATACCGACCTCCTGCCATCGTGGCAGTAAGGTAAGAGTGTCCGTAAGGACTAGCCAACAGGTAACTTTCGATACCTGAAGTCACATTCGCGACAGTAAGTCAAGTTAAAATGGTTTAACATTTCACGATTATCCATCTTTAACCAAACCTCAAACTTGCGTTCGCACTGCCTTCAGTCCAATCCAAGAAAATTTTATAAGAGAGCACGGCAATGATTATTTGAACCAATAGACTTATCCCTATAGTCTTGATTGATCCACTTATAATTATGCCTAGGAATGATCCACTAGTGTCGTGCTAAACAACTATAGGCCAACCTATTTACCACTCTTAGAAAACTCAAGGAAGGTTTACTTTTTCCCATGGTACATAGAACAACTCATGGAACCATTGGAATAACTTATGGAACCATTGTTAGGCTAATATTAATCCTATTAACTCAAAGTGTAACCTCGAGTTGCTAATGTGCTTCACTCACGAGCCTAAGCACAAACTTGTGTATAATGGTACATCTCAATCCTCTTAGGAGCCCAAGAGCAAACTCATATAATAAGGTACAAAAAAGCAACCAAATCCATACCATATTTGGGAGTTTGGCACCATTCCTTGATTCAGTGGCCCAAGGCCTTGAAACTCAAGCTCCACTCCACTATCTTTTGGACACGTGGCATATGACACATGGTATATGGAGGGTTTAGGTTCCGCTTCATGGTTATCCTATGGTAAATCACCATAGGATAAAGGGTGAAAACCACATGCGCTACAATTAGTATCAGAGGATGAGTCTTAGCAAGTACTATCCAATGAGATTGGGCAACTAATTTCGTTGAATATGTAGAGATGAAAATGATGATCCGAGTGGGTATATGTTTGGGTGCAAAGGCTTCACATTTGTTTCTTGGGAACCAAGGAGTAATAGCACTAGAGTATGGAATGAATCCCAAGCGTATAGCCCAAAGAGTGAAAAGATAGAAGCACGAAGCAATTTAGAATAGTTATAGAGCATCTAACATCCCAATGCCAGAACCAACACGTAAAATGGTGCCAAATGGAATCTAGCGTTATTTCAGCATATCGGTGGCCTAACATGAGGATATGAGTACTCCACCAACTAGCATGGTGTGGAACTTAGGCTTAGACCCAAGCCGGATGTAAAATAAAGATAAGCACACAAACGGGAGCTAGACTATGCCCCAAGTTGGTCAGCTATGCCCAACCTACCCACTATCCCTACTATACATTTGGAACCCCTTATATCCCACTACACCTCCTCCCCCCCTGAGGAACACATGTTTTGAGCTTTCACCCAAGCTTCCCTTAGTATCAGGAGTTAGTTTCTGAGACAAGCTCGAAACTTACTAAATGTGGAATACCCCTAAATTATGAATTTAAACATGGGACAAACACCATTGTGTTCAAGACAATCTCTACATTCTGTAAATATGTCAAATGAGCAAATCTAGACACTTTTCATAAATAACATTTGGGACTAAAATGAGATTAATACAAAGAGCATGATAGCGAGGGTATTTGGCAAACACAGTAAGCTATCGTTTAGTGAATATTGAGGGACGAAGCTCAATATCACAAGGGTTCTTAACACTAGCAAGTGTAAATCAACAATACGAGTTTCTCGTTACCATGTTTAGTATGCTTGATTTAATAATAACTTAGGATTTCCTTCTTTAGTGCCCTTCTGGCTTAAGTGCACATGTGCTAACTAGTTTCTCAACTAGCTTGGGTGGAGACCATAAAGGGAACCAACAGTAATAACCTTCTACTGTTATGGTAATAAGGAGAGAGTGTATGTAAGGATTAGTCGACAAGTATCTTTTGATACCCGAAGTCATATTTGCGACAAAAATGTGCTTGTGTTGTCATAGCTATTGTAAGTAATGTTACTTCCAATAAACACACACATATGATTAACTTTTCTTTCATAAAAAGTATCAAAGATTTATGTACTTCTTGAGCAGTTAAAAATCTAATTAAAATTAAAATTAATTGAATTCAAAAAATTAAATCAATTAGTACCATAAAACTTCTCCAAGCAAATATATTACTTTCTAGTGTTGTGTTTCCCATTATAAAAATGGGATAAAAATCCTAATAACTATATTAATTAACATTTTAGTAAATTTAGAAACGTACTCATAGTAAATGAAGCCAATTGTTTTCATACCTATTAAATTACCTTTCTCATCTATACAATTTGAAAATTCAGTTCCATATATTGTAAAAACTTTAAAAGCCTCTATATTATCAATAAATAATTTATTTTGATGACTTGTTAATGTCCAAGTTCTATGATCAATTTTTCCATCATGTAGCAGCCACATATTTTACTTCATTCTGTACACAAATAAGTCTTTTTTAGTACTTAATTCATCATTTTTACCAGTAATAGTTTTATATATAATTTCAAAAACATTCTTAAATATATGCGTGTAATTCTTTAAAAATGCTATTGGCAACTTATAAAAATATGGAAGTTGATAAAATGTGGATATAACCATTTCATACCATTAGGTAATGATATTTGATCTTCTTGTCTAACCAAATAATAATATGGTACCTATTTTTTTGGATTCATTTGTCCTAGTATTGGTCAAATATAATTATGAATATTAAATAAACTAATTAAAATTATGTTTTAGAAATAATAACTAAAATCTTACATTCTATTAGTAGACCTAAATAGATGATCTATAGGTAAGAAACACCAATGACCAATATATATGCTTTTTTATAAACTTCTTGACTATATTCTAAGAATCTAGATCCACAATCTGGGTAAAAGTATTTTCCCATTAGTTCAAAATCTTGGAACAAAATCATAATCCAGGAAAATCATGAATAAACTATCACACTACTTCTCTAAGCTTAAAAAACTGTTGACCCTCTAGCTTAGAATTATCTTTGCATGGCACTCCATCCCATAATTGTTTTAACTCTTCCAAAAATAATAACCAATAAATATTAAGTACCTTAGGAAGTTTTGGGCCTAGAAAAATTATAGATATAAATATTTCAATTTATTTTTTTAAACTAATACCTAGTATAATCATAATAAGGAATATAAATGAAGGCTTAATTGCTAGAGCTGGTGGTATATTATTATTAACTGCAACAATTGCCTAACATGAATATATTTTTGCCATTAATTTTGTTGGAGAAAGATCATCTTCAGCCATACTAAGATGTATATTTCTTGGATCTACTACAAAATCTGGATAATCATCTTCGAATTTTTTTTTAAGTTGACCCATCTGCAGGCATTCTCATTATTCCATTAGTGGATTGATGATAAAATGATAAGTTATATATTGTGTTATTTCTCTATATTGAAATTATTGTTGAAGTCAAGGTATAATAAAGAAATAATGCATTATTTTCTCAGGTATATAATTATTAAAATCTTTGTGCTTGCTAGCATTAGAAATTCTATAAAATTGAAGGTCTTTATTCTCCTTATGAAATAACATACAATCATTCTTCCTTTTTTCTTCCAAAAGGTACTCCAACACTAGAGCATACAGTCAATCCAAGCTTGCGAACATCTTCCATGCCAAAGAACTGGCAATGAGATTCAAGGTATTCATCTAATGCTTTGAAATCTCTCCCACCTTTCTCTTTTGTCAATGCTTTCTCTTTTGCTGATTAGGCTGAAGGAGTTGACATCACAGCCAACGCTGTTCATCCAGAGTTTATAATGACACCTTTGATGCGGTACACATCCTACATAATGAGTTTGTCTCTTTGCCTCATTTGTTTTCGGTTACTTATGGAACTTTGATCTTCATGCAGGGGTTCTCAAGTTCCTCTCCAGCTTCCTTTGGAAAAATGTCCCATAGGTAAGAAAAATTCTCTCAATTATCTGGAAGTTTCTTATGACTAATACGTGATCGATCTCTCAGGGCGCCGCTACGACGTGCTACGCAGCTTTACATCCAAGCCTCAAGGATGTCACCGGGCAATACTTCGTGGATTCCAACAAATCCAACTGTAGCGCTTATGGCAGAGATCCCGAGCTCACTCACAAGCTATGGACCTTCTCCCAGGAGCTTATAGACAAGCATTCTCCATCCTAAAGGTAAAAGGTTGATAGTGCTAGAGAGCGAGTGAGCAAACAAGGACAACTCAGCTGTTTACCATAAAGACGAATATGATTTATAATAATTTGTATAAGGTAAATATAATTACTTCTACACCTTAAACACCAACATGCAACTCTCATTCCTAAATCCTAAACAAAAAACTTAATACAGATCTGAGGAAAAAAACAAATTAGGAAATTATGTGTTAAAAGTGGGTACATTATACTACTATTAGTAAGTTAGTTGATGTAAATATTGTTGAAATTTATGACTAAAAATTTTGGAACTACAAAC
Organism: Selaginella moellendorffii; assembly: GCF_000143415.4. Classification (NCBI taxonomy): domain Eukaryota; kingdom Viridiplantae; phylum Streptophyta; class Lycopodiopsida; order Selaginellales; family Selaginellaceae; genus Selaginella; species Selaginella moellendorffii. The sequence goes on from NW_003314309.1 coordinate 61,888, forward strand.
CTTAAGAACTTACATTTTAGTCACAGTTTAAAAGTTGTAAATTGCAACTCTAATTAGCAGCCTATATGAACTTATCTAGCTTTAAAGAACAAATTATGATTTATATTTTAGTTGTAAAGGACAACTATAATTTCCAACTTAAATTTGAGTAACTATAAAGCTATCTTAAAATTTGTAACTAAAGCCAATTTGCTACATTTAAGTTGAGTTGAAAATTAAAACTTAGATTTCGAACAAACACAAAAATTTCGTTGGAAAAACATATCATTATAATGCTTTTATGTAGTAGTGTACGGACTGGCAGAAGTCAAGTCTAAGTCTTGACCTGCCGAAGTCCACATTGTATCCACCGTGGCCAAAAAATCACCACAAGAAAAAATTGTGCAAAGGTCTATGTTATGTAATATAGTTGATAGCCCAGTATACCAATGGCAAATCCCAAATCCCCCACTTTATTGACTACCAAGGCTTTCATCAAGGTTCAATCGGCTCGAAGTCAAGTGTGCCAAGAATTGATTAACATTTGTGCGTGTAAACTCTGCGAAAAGAAGAACCTCATCTTTCATGATAGCTCCCACTCTTTGATGTTCTGATCCATGGCCATGTCTCTCGCGGATTTGCTGCTGCCTTTGTTTCTACTCGTCTTTCTCACAAGATCCCGGTCACAGTGCCCCACAAATCCATCTGCAATCGTGAACGACACACAGGTTCTTCTCTCTCTCCGTGACAGGCTTGGCATCAAAGTGTGGAACGAGACTGCCGATCCAAGAGCATGGCGGGGAGTGGAGTGGAGCTCGGACAACCAAGTGGAGGGCCTCGCTCTGTCCAGGTTTAATCTCTCGGGAGTTTTTCCTGCCACCTGGGCCGAGCTTCCATCGCTGGCTCGCCTGGACCTCTCGCAAAACGGCCTCTCCTCGCTGGAAGTCCCTTGCAAAAATACGCAGCTCAACCTCCTCAACTTGAGCTCCAATTCCCTGCAAGAGTTCCCCGGAAATCTCTCCAGCCTCGAGAGTTTGGAAAGCCTGGACCTCAGTGGGAACTTCTTAACAGTGGCCAGACTCCCAAAGTTTAGCTTGACGCTGCGATCGCTCAACCTGTCCATCAACAACTTAACTGGGAGCTTTTCCATTGGTGGTAACCTGGGACTGGAGGCACTGGAACTCTCGCAGAACGGACTCAGCGGCTCCATTCCAGAAACTTTCGGGGAGATGACGAACTTGACGCGCCTGGACATATCGTATAACAGGTTTAGAGGAGATCTACCCGATATTTGGAGCAAGAACTTGGAGCTCAGGTACATGCGTATCTCCAACAATTCGCTTCATGGTGGTTTGCCACCGAGCTTGAGAAGGCTACGCAAGCTCTCTGTTTTACGCGCTGCATACAACTCTCTCTCCGGGCCACTGGAGCTGGAAGATGGCAACTTTGCAAGCATCGAGGTTTTGAACCTCGGGCTAAACGGGTTTAGCGGAACGATCCCGGCTACGCTGGGAAGCTTGAGGAACTTGAAGATCCTGGTTCTCACGGGGAATCATTTTAGTGGCGCCATACCACTGGAGCTTGGAAACTGGTCGAACATCAGAGAGATATGGCTTGACAGCAATAACTTGACTGGAACAATCCCAGGCGAGCTCTCGAAGCTCTCGCATCTCCAGAAGCTGGTTCTCACGGGGAATCGTTTTAGTGGCGCCATACCGTCGGAGCTTGGAAACTGGTCGAACATCAGGGAGATATGGCTCAACAGCAATAACTTGACTGGAACAATCCCAGGCGAGCTCTCGAAGCTCTCGCATCTCCAGAAGCTGGTTCTCACGGGGAATCGTTTTAGTGGCGCCATACCGTCGGAGCTTGGAAACTGGTCGAACATCAGGGAGATATGGCTCAACAGCAATAACTTGACTGGAACAATCCCAGGCGAGCTCTCGAAGCTCTCGCATCTCCAGAAGCTGGTTCTCACGGGGAATCGTTTTAGTGGCGCCATACCGTCGGAGCTTGGAAACTGGTCGAACATCAGGGAGATATGGCTCAACAGCAATAACTTGACTGGAACAATCCCAGGCGAGCTCTCGAAGCTCTCGCATCTCCAGAAGCTGGTTCTCACGGGGAATCGTTTTAGTGGCGCCATACCTCCAGAGCTTGGAAACTGGTCGAACATCAAAGAGATATGGCTCGATAGCAATAACTTGACTGGAACAATCCCAGGCGAGCTCTCGAAGCTCTCACATCTCCAGCAGCTGGTTCTCACGGGGAATCGTTTTAGTGGCGCCATCCCAGGCGAGCTCTCGAAGCTCTCGCATCTCCAAAGGGTGGTTCTCACGGGGAATCGTTTTAGTGGCGCCATACCTCCGGAGCTTGGAAACTGGTCGAACATCAGGGAGATATGGCTCAACAGCAATAACTTGACTGGAACAATCCCAGGCGAGCTCTCGAAGCTCTCGCATCTCCAGAAGCTGGTTCTCACGGGGAATCGTTTTAGTGGCGCCATACCTCCAGAGCTTGGAAACTGGTCGAACATCAAAGAGATATGGCTCAACGGCAATGATTTGACTGGAACAATCCCTGGCGAGCTCTCGAAGCTCTCACATCTCCAGCAGCTAGTTCTCAGCAGTAACGACATCGGTGGGGAGCTCCCTTCCGGACTCTCCAACTGCACTGAGCTCGTCGTTCTCTGGCTGGGGCAGAACAAGTTCTCTGGAAATCTCCCTGACAGCTTCGGGAATTTGAGCCGCCTGCTCCTTCTGTCGCTTTCCAGCAACGATCTTGTCGGTTCAATCCCGGCCATATTGCAAAACATGTCGTCTCTGCAGTTCCTCTTCCTCGACAACAACAGCTTCAGCGGCTCCATACCGGACTGGCTTCCCAGGCTCACGAACTTACGAGCCATGAACTTCTCGGTTAACAGGTTCTCTGGGGAGATGCCGGAAAGCATTGGCCGACTGTTTGCCAACGTCCAGCTTTACAACAAGAACAAACGGTCTGTGATGATTCAAACCACGCGAGGACTCCTCTACAACGGCTTCGCCTTCCCGACCTCCATAGACTTCTCCTTCAACCAGCTGACTGGAAGCATTCCAGCTGCCATTGGCGACCTCTACAAGCTCCAGGTGCTGCACCTGAGCCACAACCAGCTAACAGGTCCCATTCCCGAGTCCCTGGGGAAGGCAAGGAATCTCTCCTGGGTGGGGCTCGCAAGCAATCGTCTCAATGGCTCCATACCATCGTCCGTGGCGGACCTCTCGTTTCTCACCATCTTCGACGTCTCCAACAACAGCCTGGTGGGACGGATACCTGACAGCCCACAACTCTCGTCCATGGACGCGGCTCTCTTCGCTGGGAATCACCTCTGTGGCTTGCCACTGACCAACACCTGTTCGAGCACTGCTATGCCGCCACATAAGCTTAGAACAGAGGGACAAGGTGGTAGCGAACAGGACCAAAGAGAGGTGATAGCACTTGTCAGCGTTGGCATCTTCGTGGCAGCCTTCTTCAACGCGTTCTTCTGGACCTACTTTGCGGCAAACCGCAGAGCTCATTCCCAGCTCTGTGGATGCTGGCAATCAAATCTCTAGCTCGTCCACCATGTTGCTGCCGTCCTTTCTACCTTCCAGTTTGTAATCCATCACGACTGCTTGATGAAGTGAACTCTTCTTATCCGCTTTCAAGGCCGCCTCCTGTATAGTCTTGAGCTTATCATGATCCCCCCACAGCCCCGCGCTCCGGTAGATGCTCGCCAGCAGAACGTACGCAGCCGAGTCATTCTCGTCGATCTTCGTCAGTGCCTCGAACGCACTTCCACTTACAGCAGGCCCCGAGGACGCTCCTCCAAACCACAGCATCCGCTCTCAAAGGCATGCTCTCGAGGACTTTCGGTTACGAGATCCACCAAGCTGCTGTAGTGATGAATCCCGCAAACAATGCCAGAGTCCGGGTCCATTGCCTGGAAAAACTCCCTGCCTCGTTCAACTAGGCCGCCGTGGCTGCAAGCAGTGATGACCGAGACAAACGTGATGGCGTTTGCTCGCACGCCATCTTCTCGCATCTCACGACAGGCTTCGAACATGCGCGACGTGTCACCCTGTTGGCCGAATCCTGTGATCAGTGCATTCCAGGCGACGATATCTCGGACTGCCAGAGATCCAAACAAGTGCTCGCACTCATAACTCCGCACTTCCTGTAGAAGTTTACTCCCCACAACTTGATCGTCTTCCAGCCCACGCCTGTAAAGCTCAGCCTGGATTTTCCTTCCACTCCAAGAGTTCCAGCCCGAGCTCACTCTCACCGTTGTCTATATATCCCTGTATCGAGCTCGTCCAAACGACAACGTCCCGGCTAGGCATGCGTTTGAAAACTGCTCGAGCTTTCACCATATCTCCACACTTGGCATACATGTCCACCAAGCTGCTCCCGACAAATCTGTGCTCGCAGCGTCCAAACTTCGCGGCGAGAGAATGAATCTCCATCCCCTTTTCTAGGCTCTGGATTCGCACTAGCTTTCCATCTTCTCGCGGAACAGGTGGCTCGGACGCTGAAAGGTGGATGCAGGCCATGAGCGCAGCAACAAACGTTCTCTCGTCCGGATCGTTCTCCCGAGCCATGCCAAAGACACCTCCAAGGCCAGCTTGCTGTCTCCACTTACATCGGCCAGCCATGCCATCGAAGACCTTGCGAGCTTCCTC